>NW_023637624.1:510418-871893 GCF_015220235.1 Choloepus didactylus | reverse complement strand
AAAAAGTAATAAGGAGCGGAGGCGGGGAAAGATGGCAGACTGGTGAGCTGTATGTTTTAGTTACTCCTCCAGGAAAGTAGGTAGAAAGCCAGGAACTGCGTGGACTGAACACCACAGAGCAATCTGTCTTTGGGCATACTTCATACAACACTCATGAAAATGTGGAACTGCTGAGATCAGCGAAATCTGTAAGTTTTTGCGGCCAGGGGACCCGCGCCCCTGCCTGCCAGGCTCAGTCCCGTGGGAGGAGGGACTGTCAGCTCCGGGAAGGAGAAGGGAGAACTGCAGTGGCAGCCCTTATCAGAAACACATTCTACTGATCCAAACTCAAACCATAGATAGACGGAGACCAGACACCAGAGAATCTGAGAGCAGCCAGCCCAGCAGAGAGGAGACAGGCATAGAGAAAAAAAAACAACACGAAAAACTCCAAAATAAAAGTGGAGGATTTTTGGAGTTCTGCTGAACATAGAAAGGGGAAGGGCCCTGAGGCGCATATGCAAATCCCGAAGAAAAGCTGATCTCTCTGCCCTGTGGACCTTTCCTTAATGGCCCTGGTTGCTTTGTCTATTAGCATTTCAACAACCCATTAGATCTCTGAGGAGGGCCCTTTTTTTTTTTTTAATCCTTTTTTCTTTTTCTAAAACAATTACTCTAAGAAGCCCAATACAGAAAGCTTCAAAGACTTGCAATTTGGGCACCTCAAGTCAAGAGCAGAACTAAGAGAGCTCTCAGACAAAAGGCAATAATCCAGTGGCTGAGAAAATTCACTAAACACCACAACTTCCCAAGAAAAGGGGGGTGTCTGCTCACAGCCACCATCCTGGTGGACAGGAAACACTCCTGCCCATTGCCAGCCCCATAGCCCAGAGCTGCCCCAGACAACCCAGTATGACGGAAGTGCTTCAAATAACAGGCACACACCACAAAACTGGGCGTGGACATTAGCCTTCCCTGCAACCTCAGCTGATTGTCCCAGAGCTGGGAAGGTGGAGCAGTGTGAATTACCAAAGCCCCACTCAGCCATCATTTGAGCAGACTGGGAGCCTCCCTACACAGCCCAGCAGCCCAGAACTGCCCTGGGGGGACGGCACTCACCTGTGACATAGCACAGTCATCCCTCAACACAGGACCCGGGGTGCACGGCCTGGAAGAGGGGCCCACTTGCAAGTCTCAGGAGCCATACGCCAATACCAAGGACTTGTGGGTCAGTGGCAGAGACAAACTGTGGCAGGACTGAACTGAAGGATTAGACTATTGCAGCAGCTTTAAAACTCTAGGATCACCAGGGAGATTTGATTGTTAGGGCCACCCCCCCTCCCCGACTGCCCAGAAACACGCCCCACATACAGGGCAGGCAATACCAACTACACACGCAAGCTTGGTACACCAGTTGGGCCCCACAAGACTCACTCCCCCACTCACCAAAAAGGCTAAGCAGGGGAGAACTGGCTTGTGGAGAACAGGTGGCTCGTGGACGCCACCTGCTCGTTAGTTAGAGAAAGTGTACTCCACGAAGCTGTAGTTCTCATAAATTAGAGATAAGGACTTCAATAGGTCTACAAACCCTAAAAGAACCCTATCAAGTTCAGCAAATGCCACGAGGCCAAAAACAACAGAAAATTATAAAGCATATGAAAAAACCAGACGATATGGATAACCCAAGCCCAAGCACCCAAATCAAAAGACCAGAAGAGACACAGCACCTAGAGCAGCTACTCAAAGAACTAAAGATGAACAATGAGACCATAATACGGGATATAAAGGAAATCAAGAAGACTCTAGAAGAGCATAAAGAAGACATTGCAAGACTAAATAAAAAATGGATGATCTTATGGAAATTAAAGAAACTGTTGACCAAATTAAAAAGATTCTGGACACTCATAGTACAAGACTAGAGGAAGTTGAACAACGAATCAGTGACCTCGAAGATGACAGAATGGAAAATGAAAGCATAAAAGAAAGAATGGGGAAAAAAATTGAAAAAATCAAAATGGACCTCAGGGATATGATAGATAATATGAAACATCCAAATATAAGACTCATTGGTGTCCCAGAAGGGGAAGAAAAGGGTAAAGGTCTAGGAAGAGTATTCAAAGAAATTGTTGGGGAAAACTTCCCAAATCTTCTAAACAACATAAATACACAAATCATAAATGCTCAGCGAACCCCAAATAGAATAAATCCAAATAAACCCACTCCGAGACATATACTGATCACACTGTCAAACACAGAAGAGAAGGAGCAAGTTCTGAAAGCAGCAAGAGAAAAGCAATTCACCACATACAAAGGAAACAGCATAAGACTAAGCAGTGACTACTCAGCAGCCACCATGGAGGCGAGAAGGCAGTGGCACGATATATTTAAAATTCTGAGTGAGAAAAATTTCCAGCCAAGAATACTTTATCCAGCAAAGCTCTCCTTCAAATTTGAGGGAGAGCTTAAATTTTTCACAGACAAACAAATGCTGAGAGAATTTGCTAACAAGAGACCTGCCCTACTGGAGATACTCAAGGGAGCCCTACAGACAGAGAAACAAAGACAGGACAGAGAGACTTGGAGAAAGGTTCAGTACTAAAGAGATTCGGTATGGGTACAATAAAGGATATTAATACAGAGAGGGAAAAATATGACAAACATAAACCAAAGAATAAGATGGCCGATTCAAGAAATGCCTTCACGGTTATAACATTGAATGTAAATGGATTAAACTCCCCAATTAAAAGACATAGATTCGCAGAATGGATCAAAAAAAATGAACCATCAATATGTTGCATACAAAAGACTCATCTTAGACACAGGGACACAAAGAAACTGAAAGTGAAAGGATGGAAAAAAATATTTCATGCAAGCTACAGCCAAAAGAAAGCAGGTGTAGCAATATTAATCTCAGATAAAATAGACTTCAAATGCAGGGATGTTTTGTGAGACAAAGAAGGCCACTACATACTAATAAAAGGGGCAATTCAGCAAGAAGAAATAACAATCGTAAATGTCTATGCACCCAACCAAGGTGCCACAAAATACATGAGAGAAACACTGGTAAAACTAAAGGAAGCCATTGATGTTTCCACAATAATTGTGGGAGACTTCAACACATCACTCTCTCCTATAGATAGATCAACCAGACAGAAGACCAATAAGGAAATTGAAAACCTAAACAATCTGAGAAATGAATTAGATTTAACAGACATATACAGGACATTACATCCCAAATCACCAGGATACACATACTTTTCTAGTGCTCATGGAACTTTCTCCAGAATAGATCATATGCTGGGACATAAAACAAGCCTCAATAAATTTAAAAAGATTGAAATTATTCAAAGCACATTCTCTGACCACAATGGAATACAATTAGAAGTCAATAACCATCAGAGACTTAGAAAATTCACAAATACCTGGAGGTTAAACAACACACTCCTAAACAATCAGTGGGTTAAAGAAGAAATAGCAAGAGAAATTGCTAAATATATAGAGACGAATGAAAATGAGAACACAACATACCAAAATCTATGGGATGCAGGAAAAGCAGTGCTAAGGGGGAAATTTATAGCACTAAACGCATATATTAAAAAGGAAGAAAGAGCCAAAATCAAAGAACTAACGGATCAACTGAAGAAGCTAGAAAATGAACAGCAAACCAATCCTAAACCAAGTAGAAGAAAAGAAATAACAAGGATTAAAGCAGAAATAAATGACATAGAGAACAAAAAAACAACAGAGAGGATAAATATCACCAAAAGTTGGTTCTTTGAGAAGATCAACAAGAGTGACAAGCCCCTGGCTAGACTGACAAAATCAAAAAGAGAGAAGACCCATATAAACAAAATAATGAATGAAAAAGGTGCCATAACTGCCGATCCTGAAGAAATTAAAAAAATTATAAGAGGATATTATGAACAACTGTATGGCAACAAAGTGGACAATGTAGAAGAAATGGACAATTTCCTGGAAACATATGAACAACCTAGACTGACCAGAGAAGAAATAGAAGACCTCAACCAACCCATCACAAGCAAAGAGATCCAATCAGTCATGAAAAATCTTCCCACAAATAAATGCCCAGGGCCAGATGGCTTCACAGGGGAATTCTACCAAACTTTCCAGAAAGAACTGACACCAATCTTACTCAAAACTCTTTCAAAACATTGAAGAAAAGGGAACACTACCTAACTCATTTTATGAAGCTGACATCAATCTAATACCAAAACCAGGCAAAGATGCTACAAAAAAGGAAAACTACTGGCCAATCTCCCTAATGAATATAGATGCAAAAGTCCTCAACAAAATACTTGCAAATCAAATCCAAAGACACATTTAAAAAATCATACACCATGACCAAGTGGGGTTCATTCCAGGCATGCAAGGATGGTTCAACATAAGAAAAACAATCAATGTATTACAACACATTAAAAACTCGAAAGGGAAAAATCAATTGATCATCTCAATAGATGCTGAAAAAGCATTTGACAAAATCCAACATCCGTTTTTGATAAAAACACTTCAAAAGGTAGGAATTGAAGGAAACTTCCTCAACATGATAAAGAGCATATATGAAAAACCCACAGTCAGCATAGTACTCAATGGAGAGAGACTGAAAGCCTTCCCTCTAAGATCAGGAACAAGACAAGGATGCCTGCTGTCACCACTGTTATTCAACATTGTGCTGGAAGTGCTAGCCAGGGCAATCCGGCAAGACAAAAAAATAAAAGGCATCCAAATTGGAAAAGAAGAAGTAAAACTGTCATTGTTTGCAGATGATATGATCTTATATCTAGAAAATCCTGAGAAATCGACGATACAGCTACTAGAGCTAATAAACAATTTAGCAAAGTAGCGGGATACAAGATTAATGCACATAAGTCAGTAATGTTTCTATATGCTAGAAATGAACAAACTGAAGAGACACTCAAGAAAAAGATACCATTTTCAATATAAACTAAAAAAATCAAGTACCTAGGAATAAACTTAACCAAAGATGTAAAAGACCTACACAAAGAAAACTACATAACTCTACTAAAAGAAATAGAAGGGGACCTTAAAAGATGGAAAAATATTCCATGTTCATGGATAGGAAGGCTAAATGTCATTAAGATGTCAATTCTACCCAAACTCATCTACAGATTCAATGCAATCCCAATCAAAATTCCAACAACCTACTTTGCAGACTTGGAAAAGCTAGTTATCAAATTTATTTGGAAAGGGAAGATGCCTCGAAATGCTAAAGACACTCTAAAAAAGAAAAACGAAGTGGGAGGACTTACACTCCCTGACTTTGAAGCTTATTATAAAGCCACAGTTGCCAAAACAGCATGGTACTGGCACAAAGGTAGACATATAGATCAATGGAATCGAATTGAGAATTCAGAGATAGACCCTCAGATCTATGGCCGACTGATCTTTGATAAGGCCCCCAAAGTCACTGAACTGAGCCATAATGGTCTTTTCAACAAATGGGGCTGGGAGAGTTGGATATCCATATCCAAAAGAATGAAAGAGGACCCCTACCTCACCCCCTACAAAAAAATTAACTCAAAATGGACCAAAGATCTCAATATAAAAGAAAGTACCATAAAACTCCTGGAAGATAATGTAGGAAAACATCTTCAAGACCTTGTATTAGGCGGCCACTTCCTAGACTTTACACCAAAAGCACAAGCAACAAAAGAGAAAATAGATAAATGGGAACTCCTCAAGCTTAGAAGTTTCTGCACCTCAAAGGAATTTCTCAAAAAAGGTAAAGAGGCAGCCAACTCAATGGGAAAAAATTTTTGGAAACCATGTATCTGACAAAAGACTGATATCTTGCATATACAAAGAAATCCTACAACTCAATGACAATAGTACAGACAGCCCAATTATAAAATGGGCAAAAGATATGAAAAGACAGTTCTCTGAAGAGGAAATACAAATGGCCAAGAAACACATGAAAAAATGTTCAGCTTCACTAGCTATTAGAGAGATGCAAATTAAAACCACAATGACATACCATCTAACACCGGTTAGAATGGCTGCCATTAAACAAACAGGGAACTACAAATGCTGGAGGGGATGTGGAGAAATTGGAACTCTTATTCATTGTTGGTGGGACTGTATAATGGTTCAGCCACTCTGGAAGTCAGTCTGGCAGTTCCTTAGAAAACTAGATATAGAGTTACCATTCGATGCAGCGATTGCACTTCTCAGTATATACCCGGAAGATCAGAGAGCAGTGACACGAACAGATATCTGCACGCCAATGTTCATAGCAGCATTATTCACAATTGCCAAGTGATGGAAACAACCGAAATGTCCTTCAACAGATGAGTGTATAAATAAAATGTGGTATATACACACGATGGAATACTACGCGGCAGTAAGAAGGAACGATCTCGTGAAACATATGACAACATGGATGAACCTTGAAGACATAATGCTGAGCGAAATAAGCCAGGCACAAAAAGAGAAATATTATATGCTACCACTAATGTGAACTTTGAAAAATGTAAAACAAATGGTTTATAATGTAGAATGTAGGGGAACTAGCAATAGAGAGCAATTAAGGAAGGGGGAACAATAATCCAAGAAGAACAGATAAGCTATTTAACGTTCTGGGGATACCCAGGAATGACTATGGTCTGTTAATTTCTGATGGATATAGCAGGAACAAGTTCACAGAAATGTTGCTATATTAGGTAACTTTCTTGGGGTAAAGTAGGAACGAACATGTTGGAAGTTAAGCAGTTATCTTAGGTTAGTTGTCTTTTTCTTACCCCCTTGTTATGGTCTCTTTGAAATGTTCTTTTATTGTATGTTTGTTTTCTTTTTAACTTTTTTTTCATACAGTTGATTTAAAAAAGAAGGGAAAGTTAAAAAGAAAAAAAAAGAAAAACAAGGAAAAAAAAAAAGATGTAGTGCCCCCTTGAGGAGCCTGTGGAGAATGCAGGGGTATTCGCCTACCCCACCTCCATGGTTGCTAGCATGACCACAGACATAGGGGACTGGTGGTTTGATGGGTTGAGCCCTCTACCATAGGTTTTACCCTTGGGAAGATGGTTGCTGCAAAGGAGAGGCTAGGCCTCCCTATGGTTGTGCCTAAGAGCCTCCTCCCGAATGCCTCTTTGTTGCTCAGATGTGGCCCTCTCTCTCTAGCTAAGCCAACTTGAAAGGTGAAATCACTGCCCTCCCCCCTACGTGGGATCAGAAACCCAGGGGAGTGAATCTCCCTGGCAACGTGGAATATGAGTCCCGGGGAGTAATGTAGACCTGGCATCATGGGACAGAGAACATCTTTTTCTTCAAAAGGGGGATGTGAAAGGAAATGAAATAAGCTTCAGTGGCAGAGGGATTCCAAAAGGAGCCAAGAGGTCACTCTGGTGGGCACTCTTACGCACACTTTAGACAACCCTTTTGAGGTTCTAAAGAATTGGGGTAGCTGGTGGTGGATACCTGAAACTATCAAACTACAACCCAGAACCCATGAATCTCGAAGACAGTTGTATAAAAATGTAGCTTATGAGGGGTGACAATGGGATTGGGAAAGCCATAAGGACCACACTCCACTTTGCCTAGTTTATGGATGGATGAGTAGAAAAATAGGGGAAGGAAACAAACAGACAAAGGTACCCAGTGTTCTTTTTTACTTCAATTGCTCTTTTTCACTCTAATTATTATTCTTGTTATTTTTGTGTGTGAGCTAATGAAGGTGTCAGGGATTGATTTAGGTGATGAATGTACAACTATGTAATGGTACTGTAAAGAATCGAAAGTACGATTTGTTTTGTATGACTGCGTGGTATGTGAATATATCTCAATAAAATGAAGATAAAAAAAAAAGAGTTTTCTGCAGGTTGAAAGTAAAGGACACTAGGTAGTAGAGTCAAGCCACATGAAGAAATGATGATATTTGATGAGGGTAACAAAACAGGGAAATATGAATGCCAGTACTATTTTATTTTTGGTTTGTAATTGCACTTTTTACTTTCCATAGGATCCAAAAGGGCAAAGCATAAGATGTAATGATAAATTAGTGGTTTGGGACTCATGAAATTCATGAGAAGAACTGCATAATAGTGGGAGGTATGAAGGGGCAATAGTATACATAGTTGTGTATACCATTGAATCTAGGCAAATGAAATTATTATAGATTTAGGATGTTAAGTTTAAGCTCCGTGGTAACTACAAAGAAAATATTGGAGAAAATGCAAGCTCAAAGAGACAGAAATTAGACTATAGGTTGCCTTTCCAGGGGTTGTGGGTAAGAGGGAATGGGGAGTTAATGCATAATGTGTATAGGGTTTCTGTTTTGGGAGATGGGAAAGTTCTAGTAATGGAAGGCAGTGAAGGTACTGCAACATTGTAAATATCAGTAATCCTCCTGAATGGTATGCTTGAGAGTGTTTGAGGTGGAAAGTTTATGTTGTATATATATATATATATATTTTTTCCCACACTTAGAAAAGAGAATGAGCAACTAAAGAGATAATAACAATTAGATGCAATATGTGATCCCGACAGGAGCTATTGAGGGAGGAAAAAAGGTTCAAAAGGACATTATTGGGACATACGAAAAGTTAGAATATGGACTGTAAGCTTTATATGAATGTTAAATTGTTTGAACTTAACTGAACTTAAGGTGGTTACACAAGTGAATATCCATGTTCCTAGGAAATGTACACAGCACCATTAGGTGTTCAAGGAGCATGATGTGTACAACCTACACTCAAGTTTTCAGAAAGTCGACTGAAAAAATGAATAGACAGATAGATGGATAGATAGAGAGGTGGACTAGTGAATACATAGAATGATACAGCAAATGTGGCATAATGCTAAAACTGGTGAATCTACCTGTCCTGAGGTGGGGGGTGGGTAGGAGTAGGTTGGAGTTCTCTGTATGGGTTTTGTATTATTTTTGTAAGTGTCCTGTAAGTTTGAAAGTATTTCAAAATAAAATGTCTAAAAAGCCAAAAATAAATAAATGCTCTATTAAAAATGTCTAAGAAAATTAGAGAAAAAGTGAAGACTGACTAGGTATTTGATAAGATAAAGTAATCATTGTTATTGCAGGGAGTGTTAGTGGTACTGTGTTTATGTTCTTTTATAAAAATCCTTAACTCTTAGAGACACTTGGTGCAACATCTACAGATGGTAGGATGTCTGGAATTTGCTTGAAATTATTCTGGGGGTGGGGGAGTGGGTAAGGGTATAGAGGAAGTAAGATTGGGTATGGTTCGATAATGTATGAAATCGGGTGGTGAGTGCAAGGAGGGTTTATTATACTGTTTTCTCTACTTGGGTATATGTTGAAAATGTCCATAATAAAAAGTTAAAAATATTTAAATAATTTAAAATGTATGCAGAAAAAAAATGTACAGCTGCTTTCCTTGTTGTGCCACATTTAGCAGAAGACTGAATCTAGGGAACCTACAGGGAAGAGAAAAGGAGCTGGATCAAGGATGTTCCCAGGACAGCATACCCATCATAGGCAGACTTTCCAATACTTGGGAAAATGAAAAGAACAGGAGGGAAAGAAAAGAGAACCTGGAATGGTGAGAAGAGGGGACAGAAGAGAGGAGAGGTGCAGAAATTAAAGTCTACATACAAAGTGGGGCAACAATAGAGAAGTGGAGAGGAGGTCCAGCCGAGATAGCTCTTGGCTGCAGAAGAGCAACTGTTTCTAGGAGGCATGTGCCTCTCCCCCTATCACACAGGGTGGCCTCACCACCACATAGTCCAGTCCTTGACAGTGGATCCAGAGAATCCTTTTCCAACAGCATGCATTTCCAGTCCTCTCACTATCCCTGGCACCCTCCCTCTGGGTTCATTCTAGTTTGCCTCTGTCTCTCATAATGGAGTCTGCGTTCCTTAGCAAGGCATTCAAGGCTCTTACAATTGGTCTTTCTGACCCTACAGGTTCTCTTTTCTTTCTCTCCTGTTCTTTTCATTTTCCCAAGTATTGGAAAGTACTTTCTACCTGCTTTGTGCTCTTGTCCAGCTCATGCTGCCATGTCATGTCCCTGAGCCTTTGCACAGACCCAGAATGCCCTCCCCCTCCCTTCTTTGCCCCAAAGACTTCACTTGGTTCTTGAAAGCTCATCTCATACTTTCTGTCCACTGGGAAGGGGTAGCAGACATACTGGGAGCGCCACCCAGATCCCCTCGGCTCCCTCTTACCAGTTTCGTGCACACAACCCTTAGCTGCTACAGGTACTGCTGCTATTGGCTCACACCTGCAACCTTCTACAGGGGCTTGCCCTTGGGTAATTGGAGCCACTCAGACCTGAAGTTCCTCAGATTTAGGTGTCCCCAAGGACTAATTAGTGTAGGGGTATCAAAGCTCTTTTCCTTGCCTCAAGGCAGAACAATTTATGCCTCAGAGCTCCCAATGGGATCAGGTTGAGGCTAGACTTCTCCTGAATCCACATCTTCTCTTGGCTTCTTCTCCTTCCCTATTCTGCTTCCTTCACTCTCTTATAGCTCCCTCCTGAGGGGCCTCCCTCAATAAGTCACCTGCACAAGAACCCATGTCTTGGGGCTCTAGGTTTAGGAGCCTTACCTGAGACAGGAGCCTTCCACACCTCTATGAGTATAAGCAGGTGTCCCCCTTGCATGCACACACACACACACTCTTCATCTCTCTGTTATTAGACTCAGAACACAGTGTAGTGATTATGGGTTTATTTCTCCATGAGGCAGAGACCAAGTCTAATAAATATTTGTTTCCTCCATCCAACATGGAATGGTCAAAACCAAAAAGATACTGGCTTGAAGCCCCCACTGGAGAGGATTTGCAGGTGCTGAAGCTATTGGGCCACAAAGAAAGCTGTGCCAGTTTGGATGTATTAATGTCCCCAAAAATGTCATGTTCTTTAATGCAGTCTTGTGAGGGCAGACGTATTAGTGTTGATTAGGTTGGAACCTTTTGATTGTTTCCATGGAGATGTGACTAGTAACACCTTTGATTAGGGTGTGACCTGTTGATGGGATTGCTTCCATGGAGGTGTGGCCCCACCCATTCAGCGTGGGTCTTAATTAAATCACTGGAGCCCTATAGGAGTTCAGACAGAAGGAGCTTGGTGCTGCAGCCTAGAGAGACATTTTGAAGATGGCCGTTGAAAGCTGACACTGACATTTTGAAGAATGCCATTTTGAAACGCAACCTGGAAGCAAGAAGATGCCAGCCGCGTGCCTTCCCATCTAACAGGGGTTTTCCGG
This sequence comes from Choloepus didactylus, assembly GCF_015220235.1. Classification (NCBI taxonomy): domain Eukaryota; kingdom Metazoa; phylum Chordata; class Mammalia; order Pilosa; family Megalonychidae; genus Choloepus; species Choloepus didactylus. The sequence goes on along the minus strand of NW_023637624.1, from coordinate 860,697 downwards.
ATGCCTTTCTCCAGTGAAGGTACCCTATTGTTGATGTCTTACCTTGGACACTTTACAGCCTTAAGACTGTAACTTTGTAACCAAATAAACCCCGATTATAAAAGCCAATCCATTTCTACTATTTTGCAACATGGCAGTGTTAGCAAACTGGAACATAAGCCTTTTGGCAACCTGGTCTAAGCTGTGTAGAAAAAAGTAAAACAAACAAACAAACAAACAAAAACGTAGTTCCTGTAGATTAGAACACCTAAACTAAGCCACTAGGATTCAGCTTGGGTTGCACTCTGCCTAACAACTGCCTACATGTTGAAGGAACCACCAGGTGTTTCTGAAGAGGGTGTCAAATCTCTCAGCAAGTTGGGGAGACTCATCTCTAATGGTTCCGAAACCAGTTCTACCAGGGAGTTCATCGGGGTTATGACTCCATGAAAACACTACTCCAGGTGTGGGGGTGGGGTGTGTGTGCTTCTTGCAGTTCAGAGGACAGAGAACCAAAATTGAGAGCCATATGTCAAAATTGAGAGCCATGTGTCAAGACAAAGAAGGAAGGCAAAGGGGACTGGATGAAGAGTGAAGGTCAGGAACAGAGTAGCCAAGGATCAAGGTCAGTTCAGCAAGCCCCACAGAAGTCCCAGAGCTAGTTTGGAGATTGTAACTGAAATGTTGACTAAGCTTGACTTGTATATAATGAGAACACTACTTTTATTGAGTCCCTGATGTCCCTTTAAAATTGGTTCAGTAGACATTACCTTCTCCCTTTCCTACATAAATACTCCAGTGGGTCCCATGACTTTTCATCTCAGTCTTAGGTAATAGTTAGCTTTACAGTCCCTCAAAGTCATAAAGTCACAGCCTTTCTTCCATAATTAGAATACCCAGCCCAAGATGTTCATCATAACTTCTCCTGTTTCCTGGCTTAGGCCTTTTTCCAATTGGAATCCTCCAGCAGTAAGGAGGTGTGGCTAGCTTCCGGTCTATCTCTCAACCTCACACTTCCTATTCCCTTCCTGTCTTTCTCCTAACTAGTAACTGAAGGGTAGGAGTGGGGTGGAGAGAGGAATGGTAAGTGAATGGGCTGTGTCTTTCTTGACCTGGTTCTCTCTCTGGGCCTGGAAGACATCTAAAGCTGATTCTCTCTCCCTGGGGAGTTTTCATGAGTTCTACAAAGATTCTCACTGCTAGGGTCCTTGCCTATGGTCATGGATATAGAGGCATGGAAGTCATATCCCTCAGTCCTGGGCATTGGGAAATACCCTCCCCGCCCCAGCTACTTTATGTTGAAGTCTCCTCACTTGCACCCCCAGAAGTCCTCTTGGGCAGAATCTTGGACAACCCCAAGGAGGCTGTCTCCTGCAGGGGCCAAGGAAACTTTCAGGCAAGTTTTGCCCAACACTAGATCCGGTTTGCTAAAGCTGCCATTATGCAAAATACCAGAAATGGATTGGCTTTTATAAAAGGGGATTTATTAGGTTACAATTTTTCAGTTCTAAGGCCTTAAAAGTGTCCAAACTAAGGTATCAACAAGAGGATACCTTCACTGAAGAAAGGCAAATGGCATCCAGAACACCCCTGTCAGCTGGGAAGGCATGTGGCTGGCATCTGCTGGTCCTTTACTCCTGGGTTCTGGTTTCAAAATGGCTTTCTCCAAAATGTCTCTGGGATTCTGTCTCTCTTAGCTTCTCTCAGCTTCTGTGCATCCTTGCTTGTTCTCCCAGGGTATTTCTCTCCAAGCATCTGGGGGTCCTCTCTTAGCCTCTCTGGGGCAAACTTGGGGCTTTATCCCCTGGTCTATCATCAAACGTCCTTCTGTCTGAATCTCCAGGTGTCTCCAAGTGTCTCCAAGCATCTGGGGCTGTGTGGGCTCTCAGCTCTCTTAAGGACTCTAGTGATCCAATCAAGATCCACCCCAAATGGGTGTTGTCACATCTCCATGGAAACAATCGAATCAAAGACCCACCCCACAAGATTGAAACAAAAGAACATGGCTTTCTGGGGTCCATAACAGCTCCAAACCAGGACAACACTCTGGAAGGGTAGGCTGATCCCAATGCAGTAGCACTCCCTTGTCTTGGCCACCAACACTGAGCCAGATGTCATTTGTCCTTTAGCTGTTCTAGTTGGGAGCAGACCCCAGTTCACAGCCCCCTTTAGCTTTCTCAGGTGCAGACCTAACACCTATCTCCTGTGGCTTCTCCCTCTGCTGCCCTGCCCATCTCTCAATTTCACACTGTGGCCCTGGGGCTTCTTTGTGGCTGGGTGGAGGGCTGGGGGAACCCACTGTGGCATTTTGCAGACATCCTTAACCCATTTGAGATTCAAGCCCATGGATAAATACTCTCCTTGTCCATGTCTTTGGCAGACAATTCTCAGGCACATTTTACTTGGCTCCTCAGAAAGTCCCCGGTGATATCAAACCCAGTTCCCTACAATATTAGGTGAGATTTGGATTGGCTTTCCCTTCTTCCTTGTTTCATTCTTCCCTGTCCCTCATTCCTTGGGATCATTCCACAAAATAAACTACCTGCAAATAAGCCATTTGTCTCAGACTCTGCATTTGGAGGGGCAGGGAGATTGAGGATATGGGTTCAGATGGTCATTAAACTTTGGGTTAAAAGGTAACACCTCCAATGGCATGTTATTCAACCATCAAAAGGACTGAAGTTCTGATCCATGTGTCAACATGTATGAACCCTAAAGACATCATGTGGAGTGAATAAGCCATACACAAGAGGACAAATATTGTATGACCTCACGGATATGAATACCCAGAATAATCAAATTCATAGAGACAGAAGGTAGATTACCAGTTACCAGGGGAGAGAGATGGGAATGGGGATTAATGCTTAATAGGTACAGAGTTTCTGTTGGGGGTCATGAAAAAGTTGGGGTAATGGATGGTGGTAATGTAGCTCAACATTGTGAATGTAGTTGTCACTGAATTGTACACATGAAACAGTTTAAAATGGGAAATACTGGGTTGTATATATGTTACCATTAAAAAAATTCTTCCAAAAAGGTAATATGTACACACTTAGCCCACAGATGCTTTATTACATAACTTCTCATTTTTGGAGGTTGGGTGGGGTCTCACACACAGCAACTACTCTCTTCTGCTCCCCCAAAATGTCTCTTCATCTATTTTCCCCTTCCTACTCTCTAACCTTTTCATATCCTTGTTCTGGCTAAGGACTCCCAGAATCATGAAACAGCTCTGAGAACTAGTTCCTTTGTAAATCTGTGTACAGTGATTTGGCATGTCACTCTGAAATTTCACATTTATTTTATCTTGGTATCTGTAGGAACTTCCATTTTCATATTCTGTCACTCACAGAACATTCAACCCAGACATCTAGTTTTTAGTGTGTATAACACAATTTCCAATTCTACCATACTGGTCATCTCCCTCTGGACCTGTCCTGGGCTGGGCATATTTTAAGACATCAGTATTAAAATGTTCCCACTTCCTCCCTGCTGCTAGTGACACAAATAAAATGCACTCCACGTAGGAGCTGACTAGCAAACAGTAGATGATTAACTACCTAAATACTATGCAACTGTAAATGCAGCTAATACTGTGTTTGTTTTAGCAGCCACGTCAACTGGCTACTGAGATAGTAGCTTCCAACTCCTGTTTCCTAATAGCTGGTGGACATTTACACTTGGATGTCTCCGATTTAACAAGCCCGCAACAGCTCATTAGGTCCTCCCACTGAACTTTGCCTCATGAATTCACGGTCTCAGTGAATGAAGTCATCCAAACAGTCTCCCAGACCAGCCACCTCAGAATCTTTCTTAAGGACTCCTGAGCCTCCTTTCCCCATCAAACCCAACCTATCACCAGATCCTCTGTGTTCAGAGGCTCAAACATCTCCTCTCCATCCCATCGTTCTCACAACAGCCTCCTGGCTGGCTCTCCTCTGACCTCCCATCTCTAGTTATCTTTCTCCAAGTTCAATCGGGTCTTGTCACTTTTCAGTTTAGAAACTTTTGCAGCCTTTCTGATGTCCTTATCATCAACTTTCAATCCAAGAACAAGAAATACAAGTCTTCGCAAACCGGCCCTAACAGCCTTCCCCAGCCTCAGCACGTGCCCACATAGAAGGAAAACATCTAAGGTCAAGGTCTTGGGTCCAGTGAGACTACTGTTTGAAGCTCTCCCTTCCTCTTCATTTCCACCACCACATCCTTGAATTTTGGTTATTAACAGTAACCTAGCAACTGTGGATTTCCAGTCCTCTGTCATTACTTTGCTGTTCTCATCATGTTGTTCCTGTAATGAGTCATGCTGCTTGATGATGCCTGCCTGCTATTAATTTTCAAAGTCTCAAGGATTATGCTGGTTGCATCCAAATAACAGTCATCTGAGTATATGTTCCCCAAGCCCCTGGGGAGAATCAAGTGGCCAAGGCTCATTAGGAAGCTACAGAAGTGGCCAGCATGCCCTACTCTGGTTTTGAAGGCAGAGTGCTGGAACAGAGTGACCTTTCTTCTCCACCCACACCTCTCAGTTGTTAATGTTGTCTTGAGAGTCGAAACTGGGGCATATTTCACAGAACCTGCTTGGATCCATCGAACAGCTGAGGCTGATGTGGGGCCCAAGCCTGCTCCTAGAGTAGCTGAGGGGCTGGAATGGAAGGCTGGGGACGCCATCACCATTTGAGCATGTGCAAAGAGTTGACCAGATGTGTGGGGCGGAAGCACCCAGACTGGGAATGAACACTTCTTAATTTGGGACCCTATGAATGTCTAGATTGTGAATCCCCTGAAATTATTTGTAAAATCTGATTTGTAATTGCACTTCCGGGGAGAAGAATCACAATTTTCATCAGCTTCTCAAAGAGGTTTGTAATACAAATGAGGTTCAGAAAAGGAGGATGAAAGGGGCCTCCAGAGCCATTATTTTATTATATGTTTCTTCCTGACTATTTCTTTTTATTTTTCATATTCATTGGAAAATAAGAAGAGCACAAAGGAGACTATAAAAATCGCCCTTGAGGAGGCGGGGCAAGATGGCAGACTGGTGAGCTGTATGTTTTAGTTACTCCTCCAGGAAAGTAGGTAGAAAGCCAGGAACTGCGTGGACTGGACATCACAGAGCAATCTGCCTTTGGGCATACTTCATACAACACTCATGAAAACGTGGAACTGCTGAGATCAGCTAAATCTGTAAGTTTTTGCGGCCAGGGGACCCGCGCCCCTCCCTGCCAGGCTCAGTCCCGGGGGAGGAGGGGCTGTCAGCTCCGGGAAGGAGAAGGGAGAACTGCAGTGGCAGTCCTTATTGGAAACTCATTCTACTGATACAGATTCCAACCATAGATAGACTGAGACCAGACACCAGAGAATCTGAGAGCAGCCAGCCCAGCAGAAAGGAGACAGGCATACAAAAAAAAACAACACAAAAAACTTCAAAATAAAAGCAGAGGATTTTTGGAGTTCTGGTGAACATAGAAAGGGGAAGGGCCCTGAGGCACATATGCAAATCCCGAAGAAAAGCTGATCTCTCTGCCCTGTGGACCTTTCCTTAATGGCCCTGGTTGCTTTGTCTCTTAGCATTTCAATAACCATTAGATCTCCGAGGAGGGCCCGTTTTTTTTTTTTTTAATCCTTTTTTCTTTTTCTAAAACAATTACTCTAAGAAGCCCAATACAAAAAGCTTCAAAGACTTACTATTTGGGCAGGTCAACTCAAGAGCAGAACTAGGAGAGCTCTGAGACAAAACGCAATAATCCAGTGGCTGAGAAAATTCACTAAACACCACAACTTCCCAAGAAAAGGGGGGTGTCCGCCCACAGCCATCATCCTGGTGGACAGGAAACACTCCTGCCCATTGCCAGCCCCATAGCCCAGAACTGCCCCAGACAACCCAGTGTGATGGAAGTGCTTCAAATAACAGGCACACACCACAAAACTGGGTGTGGACATTAGCCTTCCCTGCAACCTCAGCTGATAGTCCCAGAGTTGGGAAGGTAGAGCAGTGTGAATTAACAAAGCCCCATTCAGCCATCATTTCAGCAGACTGGGAGCCTCCCTACACAGCCCACCAGCCCAGAACTGCCCTGGGGGGACGGCACTCACCTGTGACATAGCACAGTCATCCCTCAACAGAGGACCCGGGGTGCACGGCCTGGAAGAGGGGCCCACTTGCAAGTCTCAGGAGCCATACGCCAATACCAAGGACTTGTGGGTCAGTGGCAGAGACAAACTGTGGCAGGACTGAACTGAAGGATTAGAATATTGCAGCAGCTTTAAAACTCTAGGATCACCAGGGAGATTTGATTGTTAGATCCACCCCCCCCCTCCCTGACTGCCCAGAAACACGCCCCATATACAGGGCAGGCAACACCAACTACCCACGCAAGCTTGGTACACCAATTGGACCCCACAAGACTCACTCCCCCACTCACCAAAAAGGCTAAGCAGGGGAGAACTGGCTTGTGGAGAACAAGTGGCTTGTGGACGCCACCTGCTGGTTAGTTAGAGAAAGTGTACTCCACGAAGATGTAGATCTGATAAATTAGAGATAAGGACTTCAATTGGTCTACAAATCCTAAAAGAACCCTATCAAGTTCAGCAAATGCCACGAGGCCAAAAACAACAGAAAATTATAAAGCATATGAAAAAACCAGACGATATGGATAACCCAAGCCCAAGCACCCAAACCAAAAGACCAGAAGAGACACAGCACCTAGAGCAGCTACTCAAAGAACTAAAGATGAACAATGAGACCATAGTACGGGAGATAAAGGAAATCAAGAAGACCCTAGAAGAGCATAAACAAGACATTGCAAGACTAAATAAAAAAATGGATGATCTTATGGAAATTAAAGAAACTGTTGACCAAATTAAAAATATTCTGGACACTCATAGTACAAGACTAGAGGAAGTTGAACAACGAATCAGTGACCTCGAAGAAGACAGAATGGAAAATGAAAACATAAAAGAAGGAATGGGGAAAAAAATTGAAAAAATCGAAATAGACCTCAGGGATATGATAGATAATATGAAACGTCCAAATATAAGACTCATTGGTGTCCCAGAGGGGAAGAAAAGAGTAAAGGTCTAGGAAGAGTATTCAAAGAAATTGTTGGGGAAAACTTCCCAAATCTTCTAAACAACATAAATACACAAATCATAAATGCTCAGCGAACTCCAAATAGAATAAATCCAAATAAACCCACTCCGAGACATATACTGATCACACTGTCAAACACAGAAGAGAAGGAGCAAGTTCTGAAAGCAGCAAGAGAAAAGCAATTCACCACATACAAAGGAAATAGCATAAGACTAAGTAGTGACTACTCAGCAGCCACCATGGAGGCGAGAAGGCAGTGGCACGATATATTTAAAATTCTGAGTGAGAGGAATTTCCAGCCAAGAATACTTTATCCAGCAAAGCTCTCCTTCAAATTTGAGGGAGAGCTTAAATTTTTCACAGACAAAGAAATGCTGAGAGAATTTGCTAACAAGAGACCTGCCCTACTGGAGATACTAAAGGGAGCCCTACAGACAGAGAAACAAAGACAGGACAGAGAGACTTGGAGAAAGGTTCAGTACTAAAGAGATTCGGTATGGGTACAATAAAGGATATTAATAGAGAGAGGGAAAAATATGGCAAACATAATCCAAAGGATAAGATGGCCGATTCAAGAAATGCCTTCACGGTTTTAACGTTGAATGTAAATGGATTAAACTCCCCAATTAAAAGATATAGATTCGCAGAATGGATCAAAAAAAATGAACCATCAATATGTTGCATACAAGAGACTCATCTTAGACACAGGGACACAAAGGAACTGAAAGTGAAAGGATGGAAAAAAATATTTCATGCAAGCTACAGCCAAAAGAAAGCAGGTGTAGCAATATTAATCTCAGATAAAATAGACTTCAAATGCAGGGATGTTTTGAGAGACAAAGAAGGCCACTACATACTAATAAAAGGGGCAATTCAGCAAGAAGAAATAACAATCGTAAATGTCTATGCACCCAATCAAGGTGCCACAAAATACATGAGAGAAACATTGGCAAAACTAAAGGAAGCAATTGATGTTTCCACAATAATTGTGGGAGACTTCAACACATCACTCTCTCCTATAGATAGATCAACCAGACAGAAGACCAATAAGGAAATTGAAAACCTAAACAATCTGATAAATGAATTAGATTTAACAGACATATACAGGACATTACATCCCAAATCACCAGGATACACATACTTTTCTAGTGCTCACGGAACTTTCTCCAGAATAGATCATATGCTGGGACATAAAACAAGCCTCAATAAATTTAAAAAGATTGAAATTATTCAAAGCACATTCTCTGACCACAATGGAATACAATTAGAAGTCAATAACCATCAGAGACTTAGAAAATTCACAAATACCTGGAGGTTAAACAACACACTCCTAAACAATCAGTGGGTTAAAGAAGAAATAGCAAGAGAAATTGCTAAATATATAGAGACGAATGAAAATGAGAACACAACATACCAAAACCTATGGGATGCAGCAAAAGCAGTGCTAAGGGGGAAATTTATAGCACTAAACGCATATATTAAAAAGGAAGAAAGAGCCAAAATCAAAGAACTAATGGATCAACTGAAGAAGCTAGAAAATGAACAGCAAACCAATCCTAAACCAAGTACAAGAAAAGAAATAACAAGGATTAAAGCAGAAATAAATGACATAGAGAACAAAAAAACAATAGAAAGGATAAATATCACCAAAAGTTGGTTCTTTGAGAAGATCAACAAGATTGACAAGCCCCTAGCTAGACTGACAAAATCAAAAAGAGAGAAGACCCATATAAACAAAATAATGAATGAAAAAGGTGACATAACTGCAGATCCTGAAGAAATTAAAAAAAATTATAAGAGGATATTATGAACAACTGTATGGCAACAAACTGGATAATGTAGAAGAAATGGACAATTTCCTGGAAACATATGAACAACCTAGACTGACCAGAGAAGAAATAGAAGACCTCAACCAACCCATCACAAGCAAAGAGATCCAATCAGTCATCAAAAATCTTCCCACAAATAAATGCCCAGGGCCAGATGGCTTCACAGGGGAATTCTACCAAACTTTCCAGAAAGAACTGACACCAATCTTACTCAAACTCTTTCAAAACATTGAAGAAAATGGAACACTACCTAACTCATTTTATGAAGCTAACATCAATCTAATACCAAAACCAGGCAAAGATGCCACAAAAAAGGAAAACTACCGGCCAATTTCCCTAATGAATATAGATGCAAAAATCCTCAACAAAATACTTGCAAATCGAATCCAAAGACACATTAAAAAAATCATACACCATGACCAAGTGGGGTTCATTCCAGGCATGCAAGGATGGTTCAACATAAGAAAAACAATCAATGTATTACAACACATTAACAAGTCAAAAGGGAAAAATCAATTGATCATCTCAATAGATGCTGAAAAAGCATTTGACAAAATCCAACATCCCTTTTTGATAAAAACACTTGAAAAGGTAGGAATTGAAGGAAACTTCCTCAACATGATAAAGAGCATATATGAAAAACCCACAGCCAGCATAGTACTCAATGGTGAGAGACTGAAAGCCTTCCCTCTAAGATCAGGAACAAGACAAGGATGCCCGCTGTCACCACTGTTATTCAACATTGTGCTGGAAGTGCTAGCCAGGGCAATCCGGCAAGACAAAGAAATAAAAGGCATCCAAATTGGAAAAGAAGAAGTAAAACTGTCATTGTTTGCAGATGATATGATCTTATATCTAGAAAACCCTGAGAAATCAACGATACACCTACTAGAGCTAATAAACAAATTAGCAAAGTAGCGGGATACAAGATTAATGCACATAAGTCAGTAATGTTTCTATATGCTAGAAATGAACAAACTGAAGAGACACTCAAGAAAAAGATACCATTTTCAATAGCAACTAAAAAAATCAAGTACCTAGGAATCAACTTAACCAAAGATGTAAAAGACCTATACAAAGAAAACTACATAACTCTACTAAAAGAAATAGAAGGGGACCTTAAAAGATGGAAAAATATTCCATGTTCATGGATAGGAAGGCTAAATGTCATTAAGATGTCAATTCTACCCAAACTCATCTACAGATTCAATGCAATCCCAATCAAAATTCCAACAACCTACTTTGCAGACTTGGAAAAACTAGTTATCAAATTTATTTGGAAAGGGAAGATGCCTCGAATTGCTAAAGACACTCTAAAAAAGAAAAACGAAGTGGGAGGACTTACACTCCCTGACTTTGAAGCTTATTATAAAGCCACAGTTGCCAAAACAGCATGGTACTGGCACAAAGATAGACATATAGATCAATGGAATCGAATTGAGAATTCAGAGATAGACCCTCAGATCTATGGCCGACTGATCTTTGATAAGGCCCCCAAAGTCACCGAACTGAGCCATAATGGTCTTTTCAACAAATGGGGCTGGGAGTGTTGGATATCCATATCCAAAAGAATGAAAGAGGACCCCTACCTCACCCCCTACACAAAAATTAACTCAAAATGGACCAAAGATCTCAATATAAAAGAAAGTACCATAAAACTCCTAGAAGATAATGTAGGAAAACATCTTCAAGACCTTGTATTAGGAGGCCACTTCCTAGACTTTACACCCAAAGCACAAGCAACAAAAGAGAAAATAGATAAATGGGAACTCCTCAAGCTTAGAAGTTTCTGCACCTCAAAGGAATTTCTCATAAAGGTAAAGAGGCAGCCAACTCAATGGGAAAAAATTTTTGGAAACCATGTATCTGACAAAAGACTGATATCTTGCATATACAAAGAAATCCTACAACTCAATGACAATAGTACAGACAGCCCAATTATACAATGGGCAAAAGATATGAAAAGACAGTTCTCTGAAGAGGAAATACAAATGGCCAAGAAACACATGAAAAAATGTTCAGCTTCACTAGCTATTAGAGAGATGCAAATTAAGACCACAATGAGTTACCGTCTAACACCGGTTAGAATGGCTGCCATTAAACAAACAAGAAACTACAAATGCTGGAGGGGATGTGGAGAAATTGGAACTCTTATTCATTGTTGGTGGGACTGTATAATGGTTCAGCCACTCTGGAAGTCAGTCTGGCAGTTCCTTAGAAAACTAGATATAGAGCTACCATTCGATCCAGCGATTGCACTTCTCGGTATATACCCGGAAGATCGGAAAGCAGTGACACGAACAGATATCTGCACGCCAATGTTCATAGCAGCATTATTCACAATTGCCAAAAGATGGAAACAACCCAAATGTCCTTCAACAGATGAGTGGATAAATAAAATGTGGTATATACACACGATGGAATACTACGCGGCAGTAAGAAGGAACGATCTGGTGAAACATATGACAACATGGATGAACCTTGAAGACATAATGCTGAGCGAAATAAGCCAGGCACAAAAAGAGAAATATTATATGCTACCACTAATGTGAACTTTGAAAAATGTAAAACAAATGGTTTATAATGTAGAATGTAGGGGAACTAGCAGTAGAGAGCAATTAAGGAAGGGGGAACAATAATCCAAGAAGAACAGATAAGCTATTTAACGTTCTGGGGATGCCCAGAAATGACTATGGTCTGTTAATTTCTGATGGATGTAGTAGGAACAAGTTCACTGAAATGTTGCTATATTATGTAACTTTCTTGGGGTAAAGTAGGAACATGTTGGAAGTTAAGCAGTTATCTTAGGTTAGTTGTCTTTTTCTTACTCCCTTGCTATGGTCTCTTTGAAATGTTCTTTTATTGTATGTTTGTTTTCTTTTTAACTTTTTTTTTCATACAGTTGATTTGAAAAAAGAAGGGAAAGTTGAAAAAAAAAAAAAAAGAAAAAGACAAACAAGGAAAAAAAAAAAAATATGTAGTGCCCCCTTGAGGAGCCTGTGGAGAATGCAGGGGTATTCGCCTACCCCACCTCCATGGTTGCTAACATGACCACAGACATAGGGGACTGGTGGTTTGATGGGTTGAGCCCTCTACCATAAGTTTACCCTTGGGAAGACGGTTGCTGCAAAGGAGAGGCTAGGCCTCCCTGTATTTGTGCCTAAGAGTCTCCCCCTGAATGCCTCTTTGTTGCTCAGATGTGGCCCTCTCTCTCTGGCTAAGCCAACTTGAAAGGTGAAATCGCTGCCCTCCCCCCTGCGTGGGATCAGACACCCAGGGAAGTGAATCTCCCTGGCAACGTGGAGTATGACTCCCGGGGAGGAATGTAGACCCGGCATCGTGGGATGGGGGGCGTCTTCTTGACCAAAAGGGGGATGTGAAAGGAAATGAAATAAGCTTCAGTGGCAGAGAGATTCCAAAACGAGCCGAGAGATCACTCTGGTGGGCACTCTTATGCACACTTTAGACAACCTTTTTTAGGTTCTAAAGAATTGGGGTAGCTGGTGGTGGATACCTGAAACTATCAAACTACAACCCAGAACCCATGAATCTCGAAGACAGTTGTATAAAAATGTAGCTTATGAGGGGTGACAGTGGGATTGGGAATGCCATAAGGACCAAACTCCACTTTGTCTAGTTTATGGATGGATGTGTAGAAAAGTAGGGGAAGCAAACAAACAGACAAAGATACCTAGTGTTCTTTTTTACTTCAATTGCTCTTTTTCACTCTAATTATTATTCTTGTTATTTTTGTGTGTGTGCTAATGAAGGTGTCAGGGATTGATTTAGGTGATGAATGTACAACTATGTAATGGTACTGTAAACAATCGAAAGTACAATTTGTTTTGTATGACTGCGTGGTATGTGAATATATCTCAATAAAATGATGATTAAAAAAAAAATGTAGCTTATGAGGGGTGACAAGGGGATTGGGAAAGCCATAAGGACCACACTCCACTTTGCCTAGTTTATGGATGGATGAGTAGAAAAATAGGGGAAGAAACAAACAGAGAAAGGTACCCAGTGTTCTTTTTTACTTCAATTGCTCTTTTTCACTCTAATTATTATTATTGTTATTCTTGTGTGTGTGCTAATGAAGGTGTCAGGGATTGATTTGGGTGATGAATGTACAACTATGTAATGGTACTGTGAACAATCGAAAGTACGATTTGTTTTGTATGACTGCGTGGTATACGAATATATCTCAATAAAATGAAGATTAAAAAAAAAAAAGACATAATGCTGAGCAAAATAAGCCAGGCACAAAAAGAGAGATATTGTATGTTACCACTAATGTGAATTCTGTGAAAAATGTACAATGTTTTATACTGTAGAATGTAGGGGACCTAGAGATACCAATTAGTGGAGGGGGAATGATAATCTAATAAGAACAGTTAAACTATGGAGGGTAATCTCAATGTTATGGGAATGCTCAGGAATGATTATGGTTTGTAAACTTTCTTGGATATAGTAAGATCAAGTTGGAAGCAATAGAGTTATTTTAGGTTTTTTTTTTCCTCTTATTCTTTTGTTTTCTTAGGGGTTGTTAATTTTCTTGGGTTATGGAAGGAATATGTTGGAAGCAATGTAGTTATTTTAGATTATTTGTTTTTCTTACTCCTCTGTTTGGACATGGTTTATTAATTTTCTTGGGGTATGGTAGGAACATATTGGAAGCAAAGTAGTTATTTTAGGTTATTTGTTTTCCTTAATCCATTGCTTTGTTTGAAATGTTGTGGGGTTATTTTGGTTGTTGTTTGCCTGTTTGTTTTTAATTTTTTGATAAACAAAGTTAAAAAATTGAAAAAAAATCAGTAGAAAAATGGGAGTAAAAACTAAATGACAAATAGGGTGGGGTGGGGGGATGGTTTGGGTATTCTCTTTTCACTTTTATTTTTTATTCTTATTCTGATTCTTTCTGATGTAAGGAAAATGTTCAGAAATAGATTGTGGTGATGAACGCATAACTATATGATCATACTGTGAACAGTTGATTGTATACCATGGATGACTGTATGGTTTGTGAATATATTTCAATAAAACTGAATTAAAAAAAAATGAAATAGCCCCTGTATTGGGGTTGACAGGGAAGTTTGGAGATGGAGTGTCAACAGCAAGCATTTTTCACATGATACAGTCATCCTTGTGACCCAATGTGTATCTGGAACAGTCTCATGTACCAAGTTGTTCTGAGATTTTTATGATTTGAAATTCATTTGCTTTCTGCCAATTTTGGGGTGTGAAAGTTGTTCCCTCTAGTTATTAAAGTAGGCAACTGATTCTGGGCATTTGAAGCCACTGTACTTTAATCCCTGCACACTGAGCATCTATCTCCCCCAAGAGTACACAGTAACATAAACTCTGTGCTTGCTCATTCATTTGTCCGTCCATCCATTCATTCAATAAACAGCTTTTAAGCACTTAATGTGTACCAGGTAGTCTGCTTGAAGCTGGGGGTACAGAGATGAAAAAATACAGCCTATTGGAGGAGGGGAGAGGGGAGGAAGAGAAAAACAAAATGACAACTCAGTCTGAAAAGTATGATAGAAGTAGCAGGTGCTGTTAATGACCCGCCCTCCATCCCCAGGCCCACGTGAGCTCCCCTGCAACCGTGGTGGGCAGTTGACCGCTTCCTTCCTCAAGCACCTGCCTCTCTTGACTTCTTGAGAAGCCACTGGAGGGGCAACCCAGAGAGGCAGGAGAACTGGGGCGGGAGTTGGTGCATCAGTACCCCAGCCTCCCTGTCCTCCAGTGAGATGGATTTACTTTTTAGCAGTATTTTTTTTTATTAGAGAGGTTGTAGGTTTACAGAAAATCAGGCATTAAATACATAGTTCCCATATACCACCCTATTATCAGTGAAGAGTGGCGGAGGGGTGTTAAGACTTGTTCCCAGCCTCAGAACACTGAATTTGCCCTTTTCTTTTCCATTTTCCTCCCTCCCTCCCTTCTTTCAAAGAATTGCAGTTTTACCGTCTTCAAATATCCACAGGGGCAGAGCTAATCTTGTCCTTCTGTTTGTATTTCTTTTTTCTAGCAGGCAATACATACCCATTCTTTGTTCTTGAAAGAGAACAAACATAAAATGGAAACAGTTTTCTTACTTCCCCTGTCCTCTTGTCGCCCAGTCCTTTCCCCATAGTCAAACACCCCCCCTCCCCGGGACCAGTTTCTTTTGTAGCTTCCAGAGATATCCTGTGCATTTACATACACACACACGTGCGCACACACACACACACACACACACACACACACACACACATATACAGCCCCGCATAAATAATAGAATTCTATACACCATCCTAACCTTTACCTTTTTTGCCTAACAATAATTCCCAGAGAGTTTTCTTTATCAGTATATCCAGAGTAGCCTCATTTTTTGGGCTATAGCATCATGTACTTGGCTATCCCACCATCGATAGACATTCAGATTGTATGCAGTCTTTTGCTATTATAAACAACGTTGCGGTGGATATCTTTGTTTCTAGATCATCTTCCCCACATGTGAGTGTATCTATAGGATGAATCCCTAAAAGTGGAGCTGCTGGGTCAAAGAGATGGGCAACTTTAATTTTCATAGATATTGTCAATTTGCCCTCCCTACAAGTTATACCTATACACATGCCAACCAGCAAACAAATGAATGTGCCAGTTTCCCCACACCCTTTTAAACACAGTGCATTAGTTTTCTATTGCTGTGTAATGAATTACCACAAATTCAGCAGCTTAAAACAACACCCATTTATTTGTGCACAGTTCTGTAGGTCAGAAGTCTGGTATGGCATGATTGAGCTCTCTGCTCCGGACAGCACAAGGCTAAAATCAAGGTGTTGGGTAGGCTGAATTCTTGTCTGGAGGCTCTGGGAAAGAAAAATCACTTCCAAGCTTGTTCTTGTCATTGGCAGAATTCGGTTCCTTGTGGTTGTAGGACTGAGGTCTGTGTCTCCTTGCCATGTGGACCCCTCCATCTTCAAGCCAGCAGTAGCATGTTGAATCCTTCTTGGACATCAGAGAATCTCTGACTTCCCTGTTTCTGACTCTACACCCATGTTTAAAGGGCAAATTGTGCCTGCCATGTCTTCATTTTTCCTGAAGTTTATAATTACCTCAATTTTTTATTTGCCTGTTTGGTTTTTTTTTTTGTTGTCGTTGTTCTACAAATATTTATTGAGAATCTACCAAATTCCAAGCACTGTTCTAGGTATTAGGTATTCACCTTAAGCAAGAAAAACTAAGTTTGCCTTTTATGTACTTTAAAACAAGACCATACAGGATGGGAATATTGACTGGAGACAGTTTGGAGAGGCTCATGGCTGATAGGCCCAGCTTAAAGAGCCTGGGGTGGGAAAGAAGCTACCCTCCACAGGCATTTGCCTGGTTTTCTATGTGGCTAACATTATCATTTCCAGATGCTCCAATATCTCTGTCACAAGTCAATCCATAGTATTTTCTACATGCTCAGACACCTCAGTCCTAACTTTTTCCTGGAAAGCTCTCCCACTCTTTCACTCTTTCCAACTCTTTGCTCTCCAAGCCTGTCACAAGGCTATCATTTCTGTGACTTCCCTTAGCCATTATCCTAGAATTTTCTGGCTCTTCTCCCCCATGTTGCGATTCTGTTTCCATGATCTCCCTTCTTTCTCATTGTTTTACTCTCCTGCTTTGCTGGAGCTTATCTTCCAAGGACTTCCTAAGACAGTGTGTGGGAGAAGGGTATTTTTGATAGCATGTCTATCTGAAAATGCCTTTATTCTACCTCCCACTTGATGGATTATTTGGCTGGCCAAAGACTCCTAGGTGAAAAATAATTTTCACATAGAATGTTGAAGGCATTGCTCTACTACATGCCAACATGCAGTGTTTCTGTAGAGAAGTCCAATGCTATTTCAATTCCCATTTCTTTGTATGAGATCTTTTGGCTCTTATATGAGACTTTTAGGATCTTCTTTTTGTCCTTGGTATTATAAAATTTATTGATGATGTACCTTCCTATACGTGTTTTCTTTTCTTTTGTCATTTCTTCACATTCATTGGGTTGGTACTTGGTAGGCTCTTTCAATCTGAGGACCCCAGACTCCAGTTCCAGGAAATGTTCTATAATAGATTTTTGATAGTCCTACATCTTCTTTCTTAATGGAATGAAGAACATAAGATTGGGGATACTGGAACTTCAGAATTAATCCTCTAATTTTCTCATCTTTTCTCTCCTATTTTCCGTCTTCATGTTTTTGTTCTATCTTTGGAAGTTTTCCTCAACTCTATTGTCTAATCATTCTGTTGAATTTTTATTCATTTATATTATTCTGGTAACCTATTTTAAATTTCCAAGAGCTCTTTCCCATAGCATCTTATTCTTGTATTATTATTATAGCTTCTCCTGTTTTCTTCATCTTTAAGACTAATTTCTTTTAAATATCTTTGCAAAAACTTGAGCGATAAAGGAAGGCATGTGGTCAAGTCCCATTTTAAACCCAAACTCCTGACGTTCAATTAGAGATACAACACCTTCTCTTATTTCTCCAAGTATGTTAAATATGTTTTGAATTCTGCTGCTTGCAATTGTCTTTATTTTCTCTGGGTCCTTTTATTCTGTTTATCCATTTTCCTCCTGTTTATCCATTTTAATCTCTCTGTTTCATGATGGAGGCTTTCATGAACTGTGTAGTAATGTTGGCTGTTTACTGATATTTAAGAGTGAGGCACTAAAACCTGAAAGGAAGTTCTGGGTGTGGGGTGGAGTTTTTCAATGAGTGAGTGTGCCAGTTTGAATGTATTTTGTACCCCAAACGCCATTATCTTTGATGTAGTCTTGTGGGGCAGACTTTTGGTGCTGATTAGATTCGCTTGGAATGTGCCCCACCCAGCTGTGGGTGGTGACTCTGGTGGGATACTCCCATGGAGGCGTGGCCCCACCCATTCGGGGTGGGCCTTGATCAGTGGAGCTATATAAATGAGCTGGCTCAAGGAGAGGAAAACGGAGTGCAGCTGGGAGTGATGTTTGAAGAGGAGCAAGCTTGCTAGAGAGGAACATCCTGGGAGAAAGCAGTTTTGAGGCCGGAGCTTTGGAACAGACGCCAGCTGCCTTCCCAGCTAACAGAGGTTTTCTGGACGCCATTGGCAATCCTCCGGTGAAGGTACCCAATTACTGAGGTGTTACCTTGGATGCTTTGTGGCCTTAAGACTGTAACTGTGTAGCCAAATAAACCCCCTTTTTATAAAAGCCTATCCATCTCTGGTGTTTTGCATTCTGCAGCATTAGCAAACTAAGACAGTGAGCTTCACTGAAGGTGGTCATCCAGAAAGATGCCTGTTTTATGGGCGGATTCCCAAATAGAATATCAGCATCTAGGTCTTGTCACTGGCAGTGTTCTTGGGAAGGATATGATAGGGAGGCAGGAGCAGTTCTCCTGGCTGTATGAGGTGGTGAAGGGAACCTAGACGTCTGATCAAAGTACTCTGTACACAGACTTTCAACTGTTGCCCACTTTTGACCTTCAAATAGTGACCTTGGAGACCTCAGTCCTGAGCCTGAGGGGCTGACTAGTTTGGTTCATGCTGGGATCGCCTTTTGCAAGCCCCTAGAGTGTAGCTTTTTCTACTCTGTCAAGTCAATTGCCCTTTTGCTTTCCATGTTTCTCATATCGTCAAATACCACTCCTCTGCTATTATAGCCCTGGCTTTTCACCTAGTCCTTTAACTTACTTCCTTTTAAAAGCCTTTGCAAATAATAGTATCTACTTTGTCATGTGGATTTAATGAGATAATGCATGTAAAGTGCTAAAGACATGCCATTCACAGTCAAGCATCCCATGGCTTCTGGCTGCTATTGTTGTCGTCATTGTTTCTATATGAAATCAGATTCAAAATTGAAGAAAAGGAAGGAAGGAAGGAAGGGAGGGAGGAAGGAGGGAGGGAGGATGGAAGAGAGACAGGCAGCCAACACCAAAACACCATAATTGCTCAACAAAGGAACAATTTGAATAATAAGATCAATTCATTTGGCTCATCTTTAGTGCAAAAATGGGCAGGGGGGAGAGGCGGGGCAAGATGGCAGACTGGTGAGCTGTATGTTTTAGTTACTCCTCCAGGAAAGTAGGTAAAAAGCCAGGAACTGCGTGGACTGGACACCACAGAGCAATCTGTCTTTGGGCATACTTCATACAACACTCATGAAAACGTGGAACTGCTGAGATCAGCGAAATCTGTAAGTTTTTGCGGCCAGGGGACCCGCGCCCCTCCCTGCCAGGCTCAGTCCCGGGGGAGGAGGGGCTGTCAGCTCCAGGAAGGAGAAGGGAGAATTGCAGTGGCTGCTCTTACCGGAAACTCATTCTACTGATTCAAACTCCAACCATAGATAGACTGAGGCCAGACACCAGAGACTCTGAGAGCAGCCAGCCCAGCAGAGAGGAGACAGGCATAGAAAAAAAACAACACGAAAAACTCCAAAATAAAAGCAGAGGATTTTTGGAGTTCTGGTGAACACAGAAAGGGGAAGGGCGGAGATCAGGCCTTGAGGCGCATATGCAAATCCCGAAGCAAGGCTGATCTCTCTGCCCTGGGCACTTTTCCTTAATGGCCCTGGTTGCTTTGTCTATTAGCATTTCAATAACCCATTAGATCTCTGAGGAGGGCCGTTTTTTTTTTTTTTTTTTTTTTTAAATCCTTTTTGCTTTTTCTAAAACAATTACTCTAAGAAGCTCAATACAGAAAGCTTCAAAGAATTGAAATTTGGGCACCTCAAGTCAAGAGCAGAACTAAGAGAGCTCTGAGACAAAAGGCAATAATCCAGTGGCTGAGAAAATTCACTAAACAACACAACTTCCCAAGAAAAGGGGGGTGTCCGCTCACAGCCACCATCCTGGTGGACAGGAAACACTCCTGCCCATCGCCAGCCCCATAGCCCAGAGCTGCCCCAGACAACCCAGTGTGACGGAAGTGCTTCAAATAACAGGCACACACCACAAAACTGGGCGTGGACATTAGCCTTCCCTGCAACCTCAGCTGAATGTCCCAGAGCTGGGAAGGGGGAGCAGTGTGAATTAACAGAGCCCCATTCAGCCATCATTTGAGCAGACTGGGAGCCTCCCAACACAGCCCAGCAGCCCAGAACTGCCCTGGGGGGACGGCACTCACCTGCGACATAGCACAGTCATCCCTCAACAGAGGACCCAGGGGGCACAGCCTGGAAGAGGGGCCCACTTGCAAGTCTCAGGAGCCATACGCCAATACCAAAGACTTGTGGGTCAGTGGCAGAGACAAACTGTGGCAGGACTGAACTGAAGGATTAGACTATTGCAGCAGCTTTAAAACTCTAGGATCATCAGGGAGATTTGATTGTTAGGGCCACCCCCCCTCCCCGACTGCCCAGAAACACGCCCCACATACAGGGCAGGCAACACCAACTACACACGCAAGCTTGGGACACCAATTGGGCCCCACAAGACTCACTCCCCCACTCACCAAAAAGGCTAAGCAGGGGAGATCTGGCTTGTGGAGAACAGGTGGCTCGTGGACGCCACCTGCTGGTTAGTTAGAGAAAGTGTACTCCACGAAGCTGTAGATCTGATAAATTAGAGATAAGGACTTCAACTGGTCTACAAACCCTAAAAGAACCCTATCAAGGTCAGCAAATGCCACGAGGCCAAAAACAACAGAAAATTATAAAGCATATGAAAAAACCAGACGATATGGATAACCCAAGCCCAAGCACCCAAATCAAAAGACCAGAAGAGACACACCTAGAGCAGCTACTCAAAGAACTAAAGATGAACAATGAGACCCTAGTACGGGATATGAAGGAAATCAAGAAGACCCTAGAAGAGCATAAAGAAGACATTGCAAGACTAAATAAAAAAATGGATGATCTTATGGAAATTAAAGAAACTGTTGACCAAATTAAAAAGATTCTGGACACTCATAGTACAAGACTAGAGGAAGTTGAACAACGAATCAGTGACCTGGAAGATGACAGAATGGAAAATGAAAGCATAAAAGAAAGAATGGGGAAAAAAATTGAAAAACTCGAAATGGACCTCAGGGATATGATAGATAATATGAAACGTCCGAATATAAGACTCATTGGTGTCCCAGAAGGGGAAGAAAAGGGTAAAGGTCTAGGAAGAGTATTCAAAGAAATTGTTGGGGAAAACTTCCCAAATCTTCTAAACAACATAAATACACAAATCATAAATGCTCAGCGAACTCCAAATAGAATAAATCCAAAAAAACCCACTCCGAGACATATACTGATCACACTGTCAAACATAGAAGAGAAGGAGCAAGTTCTGAAAGCAGCAAGAGAAAAGCAATTCACCACATACAAAGGAAACAGCATAAGACTAAGTAGTGACTACTCAGCAGCCACCATGGAGGCGAGAAGGCAGTGGCATGATATATTTAAAATTCTGAGTGAGAGGAATTTCCAGCCAAGAATACTTTATCCAGCAAAGCTCTCCTTCAAATTTGAGGGAGAGCTTAAATTTTTCACAGACAAAGAAATGCTGAGAGAATTTGCTAACAAGAGACCTGCCCTACTGGAGATACTAAAGGGAGCCCTACAGACAGACAAACAAAGACAGGACAGAGAGACTTGGAGAAAGGTTCAGTACTAAAGAGATTCGGTATGGGTACAATAAAGGATATTAATAGAGAGAGGGAAAAATATGGCAAACATAATCCAAAGGATAAGATGGCCGATTCAAGAAATGCCTTCACGGTTTTAACGTTGAATGTAAATGGATTAAACTCCCCAATTAAAAGATATAGATTCGCAGAATGGATCAAAAAAAATGAACCATCAATATGTTGCATACAAGAGACTCATCTTAGACACAGGGACACAAAGAAACTGAAAGTGAAAGGATGGAAAAAAATATTTCATGCAAGCTACAGCCAAAAGAAAGCAGGTGTAGCAATATTAATCTCAGATAAAATAGACTTCAAATGCAGGGATGTTTTGAGAGACAAAGAAGGCCACTACATACTAATAAAAGGGGCAATTCAGCAAGAAGAAATAACAATCGTAAATGTCTATGCACCCAATCAAGGTGCCACAAAATACATGAGAGAAACTTTGGCAAAACTAAAGGAAGCAATTGATGTTTCCACAATAATTGTGGGAGACTTCAACACATCACTCTCTCCTATAGATAGATCAACCAGACAGAAGACCAATAAGGAAATTGAAAACCTAAACAATCTGATAAATGAATTAGATTTAACAGACATCTACAGGACATTACATCCCAAATCAACAGGATACACATACTTTTCTAGTGCTCACGGAACTTTCTCCAGAATAGATCATATGCTGGGACATAAAACAAGCCTCAATAAATTTAAAAAGATTGAAATTATTCAAAGCACATTCTCTGACCACAATGGAATACAATTAGAAGTCAATAACCATCAGAGACTTAGAAAATTCACAAATACCTGGAGGTTAAACAACACACTCCTAAACAATCAGTGGGTTAAAGAAGAAATAGCAAGAGAAATTGCTAAATATATAGAAACGAATGAAAATGAGAACACAACATACCAAAACCTATGGGATGCAGCAAAAGCAGTGCTAAGGGGGAAATTTATAGCACTAAACGCATATATTAAAAAGGAAGAAAGAGCCAAAATCAAAGAACTAATGGATCAACTGAAGAAGCTAGAAAATGAACAGCAAACCAATCCTAAACCAAGTACAAGAAAAGAAATAACAAGGATTAAAGCAGAAATAAATGACATAGAGAACAAAAAAACAATAGAAAGGATAAATATCACCAAAAGTTGGTTCTTTGAGAAGATCAACAAGATTGACAAGCCCCTAGCTAGACTGACAAAATCAAAAAGAGAGAAGACCCATATAAACAAAATAATGAATGAAAAAGGTGACATAACTGCAGATCCTGAAGAAATTAAAAAAATTATAAGAGGATATTATGAACAACTGTATGGCAACAAACTGGATAATGTAGAAGAAATGGACAATTTCCTGGAAACATATGAACAACCTAGACTGACCAGAGAAGAAATAGAAGACCTCAACCAACCCATCACAAGCAAAGAGATCCAATCAGTCATCAAAAATCTTCCCACAAATAAATGCCCAGGGCCAGATGGCTTCACAGGGGAATTCTACCAAACTTTCCAGAAAGAACTGACACCAATCTTACTCAAACTCTTTCAAAACATTGAAAAAAATGGAACACTACCTAATTCATTTTATGAAGCTAACATCAATCTAATACCAAAACCAGGCAAAGATGCTACAAAAAAGGAAAACTACCGGCCAATCTCCCTAATGAATATAGATGCAAAAATCCTCAACAAAATACTTGCAAATCGAATCCAAAGACACATTAAAAAAATCATACACCATGACCAAGTGGGGTT
Organism: Choloepus didactylus; assembly: GCF_015220235.1. NCBI lineage: Eukaryota > Metazoa > Chordata > Mammalia > Pilosa > Megalonychidae > Choloepus > Choloepus didactylus. The sequence goes on along the minus strand of NW_023637624.1, from coordinate 837,411 downwards.
CATTCCAGGCATGCAAGGATGGTTCAACATAAGAAAAACAATCAATGTATTACAACACATTAAAAACTCGAAAGGGAAAAATCAATTGATCATCTCAATAGATGCTGAAAAAGCATTTGACAAAATCCAACATCCCTTTTTGATAAAAACACTTCAAAAGGTAGGAATTGAAGGAAACTTCCTCAACATGATAAAGAGCATATATGAAAAACCCACAGCCAGCATAGTACTCAATGGTGAGAGACTGAAAGCCTTCCCTCTAAGATCAGGAACAAGACAAGGATGCCCGCTGTCACCACTGTTATTCAACATTGTGCTGGAAGTGCTAGCCAGGGCAATCCGGCAAGACAAAGAAATAAAAGGCATCCAAATTGGAAAAGAAGAAGTAAAACTGTCATTGTTTGCAGATGATATGATCTTATATCTAGAAAACCCTGAGAAATCAACGATACACCTACTAGAGCTAATAAACAAATTTAGCAAAGTAGCGGGATACAAGATTAATGCACATAAGTCAGTAATGTTTCTATATGCTAGAAATGAACAAACTGAAGAGACACTCAAGAAAAAGATACCATTTTCAATAGCAACTAAAAAAATCAAGTACCTAGGAATAAACTTAACCAAAGATGTAAAAGACCTATACAAAGAAAACTACATAACTCTACTAAAAGAAATAGAAGGGGACCTTAAAAGATGGAAAAATATTCCATGTTCATGGATAGGAAGGCTAAATGTCATTAAGATGTCAATTCTACCCAAACTCATCTACAGATTCAATGCAATCCCAATCAAAATTCCAACAACCTACTTTGCAGACTTGGAAAAGCTAGTTATCAAATTTATTTGGAAAGGGAAGATGCCTCGAATTGCTAAAGACACTTTAAAAAAGAAAACGAAGTGGGAGGACTTACACTCCCTGACTTTGAAGCTTATTATAAAGCCACAGTTGCCAAAACAGCATGGTACTGGCACAAAGATAGACATATAGATCAATGGAATCGAATTGAGAATTCAGAGATAGACCCTCAGATCTATGGCCGACTGATCTTTGATAAGGCCCCCAAAGTCACCGAACTGAGCCATAATGGTCTTTTCAACAAATGGGGCTGGGAGAGTTGGATATCCATATCCAAAAGAATGAAAGAGGACCCCTACCTCACCCCCTACACAAAAATTAACTCAAAATGGACCAAAGATCTCAATATAAAAGAAAGTACCATTAAACTCCTAGAAGATAATGTAGGAAAACATCTTCAAGACCTTGTATTAGGAGGCCACTTCCTAGACTTTACACCCAAAGCACAAGCAACAAAAGAGAAAATAGATAAATGGGAACTCCTCAAGCTTAGAAGTTTCTGCACCTCAAAGGAATTTCTCAAAAAGGTAAAGAGGCAGCCAACTCAATGGGAAAAAATTTTTGGAAACCATGTATCTGACAAAAGACTGATATCTTGCATATACAAAGAAATCCTACAACTCAATGACAATAGTACAGACAGCCCAATTATAAAATGGGCAAAAGATATGAAAAGACAGTTCTCTGAAGAGGAAATACAAATGGCCAAGAAACACATGAAAAAATGTTCAGCTTCACTAGCTATTAGAGAGATGCAAATTAAGACCACAATGAGATACCATCTAACACCGGTTAGAATGGCTGCCATTAAACAAACAGGAAACTACAAATGCTGGAGGGGATGTGGAGAAATTGGAACTCTTATTCATTGTTGGTGGGACTGTATAATGGTTCAGCCACTCTGGAAGTCAGTCTGGCAGTTCCTTAGAAAACTAGAGATAGAGCTACCATTCGATCCAGCGATTGCACTTCTCGGGATATACCCGGAAGATCGGAAAGCAGTGACACGAACAGATATCTGCACGCCAATGTTCATAGCAGCATTATTCACAATTGCCAAGAGATGGAAACAACCCAAATGTCCATCAACAGATGAGTGGATAAATAAAATGTGGTATATACACACGATGGAATACTACGCGGCAGTAAGAAGGAACGATCTGGTGAAACATATGACAACATGGATGAACCTTGAAGACATAATGCTGAGCGAAATAAGCCAGGCACAAAAAGAGAAATATTATATGCTACCACTAATGTGAACTTTGAAAAATGTAAAACAAATGGTTTATAATGTAGAATGTAGGGGATCTAGCAGTAGAGAGCAATTAAGGAAGGGGGAACAATAATCCAAGAAGAACAGATAAGCTATTTAACGTTCTGGGGATGCCCAGAAATGACTATGGTCTGTTAATTTCTGATGGATGTAGTAGGAACAAGTTCACTGAAATGTTGCTATAGTATGTAACTTTCTTGGGGTAAAGTAGGAACATGTTGGAAGTTAAGCAGTTATCTTAGGTTAGTTGTCTTTTTCTTACTCCCTTGCTATGGTCTCTTTGAAATGTTCTTTTATTGTATGTTTGTTTTCTTTTTAACTTTTTTTTTCATACAGTTGATTTGAAAAAAGAAGGGAAAGTTAAAAAAAAAAAAAAAGAAAAAAGACAAACAAGGAAAAAAAAAAAAAAAAAAAAAAAACGATGTAGTGCCCCCTTGAGGAGCCTGTGGAGAATGCAGGGGTATTCACCTACCCCACCTCCATGGTTGCTAACATGACCACAGACATAGGGGACTGGTGGTTTGATGGGTTGAGCCCTCTACCATAAGTTTCAACCTTGGGAAGACGGTTGCTGCAAAGGAGAGGCTAGGCCTCCCTGTATTTGTGCCTAAGAGTCTCCTCCTGAATGCCTCTTTGTTGCTCAGATGTGGCCCTCTCTCTCTGGCTAAGCCAACTTGAAAGGTGAAATCACTGCCCTCCCCCCTACGTGGGATCAGACACCCAGGGAAGTGAATCTCCCTGGCAACGTGGAATATGACTCCCGGGGAGGAATGTAGACCCGGCATCGTGGGATGGAGAACATCTTCTTGACCAAAAGGGGGATGTGAAAGGAAATGAAATAAGCTTCAGGGGCAGAGAGATTCCAAAACGAGCCGAGAGATCACTCTGGTGGGCACTCTTACGCACACTTTAGACAACCTTTTTTAGGTTCTAAAGAATTGGGGTAGCTGGTGGTGGATACCTGAAACTATTAAACTACAACCCAGAACCCATGAATCTCGAAGACAGTTGTATAAAAATGTAGCTTATGAGGGGTGACAGTGGGATTGGGAATGCCATAAGGACCAAACTCCACTTTGTCTAGTTTATGGATCGATGTGTAGAAAAGTAGGGGAAGCAAACAAACAGACAAAGGTACCTAGTGTTCTTTTTTACTTCAATTGCTCTTTTTCACTCTAATTATTATTCTTGTTATTTTTGTGTGTGTGCTAATGAAGGTGTCAGGGATTGATTTAGGTGATGAATGTACAACTATGTAATGGTACTGTAAACAATCGAAAGTACAATTTGTTTTGTATGACTGCGTGGTATGTGAATATATCTCAATAAAATTATTATTAAAAAAAAAAAAAAAAAAAAAAAAAAGAAACAATTGCTACTAATACTCTCAATTTGCAGTTTTGCAATTTAGTTTTGAATGTTGTGGAATCAATCCTCTTATCAGTCCAGTTTATCAAAAAAAAAAAAAAAAAAAAAAAAAAAAAAAAAAAAAAAAAAAAAAAAAAAAAAAAAAAAAAAAAAAAAAAAAATGGGCAGGGGGTGGGGGAGGACAAAGATTCAATCTGATTCTCCAGGTATGTAAAATGTACACGCTGCTTAACTGTAACTTAAGAAAAGAAGATAACACTACTTATTTCAAGCTTTATCACTCCCAGACTAAAAAAAAATCTGATAACAAAGTATACTCCAAATGCAAATGTCACAGGATAAAATCATAACTGTCTCATGAGAGACAAAGTCTATGAACTATTAAACTCAAAGAACCATGTTCTAGAAAAAAAAGGCTTTGCAAAAATTTTAGTAGAGTTTGAGTAAGAAGGGAAGAATATGTATGGTTGCCATTTTAAACTAGGACTCCTCCCTTTCAACTATGTATCATCCATAGCCCCAACCGCAACAAAAAGAAAACTGTTTGTCTAAATTATTGGTTACCTCAAATCTGTTTGTTTGACTCTTCTTCATGGAAACCCCTATGTTTCCACATGGTCTGTATTCAATATGTATTATATTACCATCTATAATGATGGTGGTCCTACTTCCCAAATTGGAAATTTGGTCTCATAATCGGACAAGCATTTTTGTATTTGATTTATGACTTTCTTTAGCAAGTTGGCTTGATGTTATTCAAACCCTCATTCTGGGATTTGAACTGAAACAGACTTGGCTTTAAATATATATCTGTCACCACCGTTCTGTCGCTGTCACTCGTATTAGCTGGGAAGGCAAATTACTTCCCGGTCTGGGTCTTGAATTTCTTTATATGTCAAATCAATCAGAATGCTAATGTTCATCTCCTGTGTTGTCAGGATTGAATGAGAACACCTTGGTTCTGTGTTTAAAGTCTCATAATGCATAAAAAAATCAAATTTACTTATATATTGGCTATATTACCTGCATTGAAATGAAAGACATTAATTAAAATGCATATAAAATTCAGCATCAAAACAGTATGTCCAACAATACATTATCTTGAGCTGCTATTTTTGTTCATTTGCCATTACCAGTTGAAGGAAAACTCATGTGGGTCTATGTGTACCTGTTTGAAGAAATCAGCTTGCTCAACAATTATTTATTCTTTACAATTTCAAGCATTTCTTGGCATGTCTCTAAGTAATTAATTTGAATTCATAGGAGAGGTTTTATAGTTTCAATGGTCAATTGCTTTTCTGATCCCTAAAATTTGATAATCAACAAAAACAATCTTTCTTCCCTGGAAGTGAGGGGACTAAAGGTTTCATGTTCTCATAATGAATCTACATTCCTGATTTGGAGATAATGCTATGTATGTTCCTTTCAACTGCTGTCCTCATTGAGAAATAATGTAAGGGTGATGTCAAACTATGATAAAGATGGAAGAATGATTTTTAAAAGATTGCATGCTTTCTTCAGGTCATCCCATCCAGGGCCCTTTTATGCCTTATTGAAATTAGAATAATCAATAAATGCTCTCAAAATTTGCCTAGACAGTCATTAATAATTGTCTCCTGCAATTTTCTTTCTAGGAGCAACAAAATTTTGGAAGTTTTTCTTGTTTTGAAACTCTGCTACAACCCTAAGCTTTGCTTCTCCAAAATCAGTATTAATATCGTGAGCAGGTCTGTCAATAGTCTCAGTGATATGTCCTTTATGAAATGAAAATATTCATTCGATCAGTCAACTAACTCATACAATAGAAGGTAAAGTTCAAGATCCTTAACATTAACTATAGTGTTTTCATAAACTATTTTAGCAATGATAACTTTTTACATTCAAATTTAGGTAAATATGTCTAAGAGATAAAGTTTCACTCAATACCCTTTGTCAATTCTTTGAAGGTTTTGGAACAAAACTTTTTCACAATTTTTCCACTCTTCATTGGTACTGATGAAAAATGTGGGTTTTAACTATGCAGAAATTGATGTTCAGGTACAATCTGAAATGATGACTGTGTTAGACAGTGGGGTGATCCATTTAAAAGATAACTTATTTTTCTGATTATAAAAGTCCTCTTCCATTTTAACAAAATAATTTCATGGAAATTTTCTTCCTGGACACGATAGAAGCTGAACTGGTAGGGAACTGATGGTTCTTTGATTGTGTTCATGGAGTCAAATTTCCCACTGTGAAAAACATTTATCCCACATTTCCATTCAGTCTAATTGGTTTAAGGTCAATTTTGTAAAACCACATGTTCTTCTCATGCCTTCTGTATTTATTTTGATGCTAAAATTAAAAATTGGATTTAAATGTTTCCCCCAACTCTTCAAACCACCTGGAATTGTTGGCAAAGTTAGCCTGACTGACTCATGGATAGCCAGTAGAAGCATTCCATGGGCACACAGTCCTTTGGTTGGTGCAGAGTTATCCAGTGCTTCCTTACCTCTGCTGGTCTTTGCCCCTCTGCCTTCCAGCTCCTGATGCTGGGTTTTCTCTCACACATCCAGTACTACTCTTGCTCTTTGGTCTCCCTAATAAGCTTGGTTACCTCAGGCCTGAGCCTCACCAGGCTTGGCCTTGATCTGGCACTCTCTGCTCTGGCCTGATCCTAAGATGGAACCCCCAGCCCTGAACTGCCAGAGCAGAGGTGCCAGGGATGTGCCCCATGTTACAGGGATGTACATACAGCTCCAAACCACCACCCTCCACCTTCTGGAACCCCAAAAGATGTGTCCTTTCTCCATGCAAAATACATTCATCCCATCATAACATCCCCAAAGCCTTAAGACATTTCAGTGACAATGCTAAGTGCAAAAGTCTCATCAAAATTGGTTACGGGTGTGGTCTGTCTTGGGGGCACAATTGCCCTCTGTCTGTGGACCTGTGAAACCTAGTAAACAAGTTATCTGCTTTCAATATACAACAGAAGGACAGACATAAGATAGACGTTTCCATTCCAAAAGGGAGAAATTAGCAGAAAAACAGGGGTCAAAACCCAGCAGGGCAAACTGCATTAGATTTCAAGGTCTGAGAGTCACCCGTGGATTGGTGTTTTCTCCTCCAAGCCTGATGAAGCGGCTGCCCCACTTCCTCCAATTACTTGCCCAGTGGCCATGTTCATTTATACCTCAACCCTGGGGTGAAGGCTCCACCTTCTCTGTGCGTCAGGATGGTGGCCAAGCTCTACACAAATGTCGGGACATATGCCCCACCCAATCTGAGCACAGGGGTGGCAGCACTCTTCCTGAACAATGGGGCAGAAGGCATGCCCCCTCCAAGTGCAAAGCCAGACCCAGACCCACCCTTTCCATGCAAATGGGTGGGCCTGCTCTCTTGGGCCAAGGAGGTATCTTTGATCCAGACCTCCAGACCTCAACTTCCATGGTTCTGCCCTTGAAGTCATTCTTCCTTCAATTTGTCCCTTCTCTGTCCCTTTCAGTCCAGGCTGGCAGTGGTTCCAGTCATAGAAGTTTTGCAAAAAAAAACTTGTCTGCTTTGCATTAGTTCACAGGGATCCAAACCACCAGACAGAAGGACTTTCCATAGATCCTTCCTGTATAACTGCATTTCCAATCCTGACTTGCACTGGAATGGCTGACTGGTTCCATGTTCAGTTAAATCCTCAATTGGAGCCCTATTTTTCAGGGCTCACTTTCCAGAAGCCTGGGGAGGTCCCTGATAGAGCTGCTTCTGGCTCTAATGTCAGAGCATGTAATCTGCATAGGCTCAGAATTTTCCAAACTATCAATTTCTGGTTTCTTTGTGCCCAAGAGTTCAGTTTTCAGCTTATCCCTTTCCTCTCTCATTTCTCTATAAGCTGCAAGGAGAAGCCAGGCTGCACTTTCCATCATTAGCTTGGAAATCTCCTCAGCTAAATGTAAGTGATAGTTCATCACTCTCAAGTTCTGCCTTCCATCTGACATCAGAACTCAATTTTGCCAAGTTCTCTGTCACTTTAAAACAAGGATCACTTTTCCCCCATGTTCTGGTTTCAAAATGGCTTTCTCCCAGGATGTTCCTCTCTAGGCTGCAGTTCCTCAAAAATGTCACTCTTAGCTGCTCTTGGGGTGTTTATCCTCTCATAGCTTCTCTGGAGCAAGAGTCTGCTTTCAATAGCCATCTTCGAACTGTCTCTCATCTACAGCTACTCTCTCAGCTTCTGTGCATTCTTCAAAGCATCTCTTTTGGCTGTAGCAGGCTTGCTCCTTCTGTCTGAGCTTATATAGTGCTCCAGCGAACTAATCAAGGCCCATGCTGAATGGGCGGGGCCACGCCTCCATGGAAACCATCCAGTGAAAGATCTCACCCACAGCTGAGTGATCACATCTCCACAGAAACATCCAATCAGAAGTCTCCAACCAAATCAACACCAGTACATTTCCTGCTCACATAAGACTGCATCAAAGATAATGGTGTTTGGGGGGACATAATACATCCAAACCAGCGCACCCCAGTTTCCAATAACACATTCACTATTTCTGTTGAAGGCCTCATTGGAAGTACCTATAGCATCCATATTTCTACCAAGAGTCTCTTCAAAGCAATCTAGACCTTTTCTATCAAGCACTTCACAATTTTTCCAACGTGTGTCCATTACCTGATTCCAAAGCTGTTTCCACTTTTTTTTGTCCATAAAGGTGTTTTATTTGCATGTGTGTATTAAATCCCTAGAAAAAGAATCCCAGGATTTTTCCTCCTGTGTGTTTTTGTCTTGCTTCCTCATGGTTCATGATGCCAGCTGAGGTCTTCAATACAATGAAACCATTGATGGGAACAGAGTATTCTGCCATTTTTCTAGATCTTTGACTTGCACATCAAATCTGGGACTAATGACTCCACACTTGTTTAACCTACCTGTGAGGTTCACAACAATTTTCCCAGCTCTGTGATTGTGTCAGTTTGAATGTGTTATGTCCCCCAAAATGCCATTATCTTTGATGCAATCTTGTGTGGGCAGACATATTAATGTTGATTAGATCATAATTCTTTGATTGAGTGTTTCCATGGAGACATGATTCACCCAACTGTGGGTGATGACCCTGATTGGATGGTTTCCATGGAGGTGTGGCCCCATCCATTCAGCTTGGGCCTTGATTAGTTTACTAGAGCACTATATAAGCTCAGACAGAAGGAGCGAGCTTGCTACATCCAAGAAGGACACTTTGAAGAATGCACAGGAGCTGAGAGAGGAGCTGTAGATGAGAGACAGTTTGAAGATGGCCGTTAAAAGCAGACTCTTGCTCCAGAGAAGCTGAGAGAGGACAAATATCCCAAGTGCAACTAAGAGTGATGTTTTTGAGGAACTGCAGCCTAGAGAGGAACGTCGTGGGAGAAAGCCATTTTGAAAGCAGAACTCTGGAGCAGACACCAGCCACGTGCCTTCCCAGCTAACAGAGGTTTTCTGGACACCATTGGCCATCCTCCAGTGAAGGTACCCGATTGTTGATGCCTTACCTTGGACACTTTATGGGCTTAAGACTGTAACTTTGTAACCAAATAAACCCCCTTTATAAAAGCCAATCCATTTCTGGTGTTTTGCGAAAAGGCAGCATTAGCAAACTGAAACAGTGATCATCGATGATTTCAAATTTGCCGATGTAGCCCATGCTTCATCATCACAGTTAGAAAGCAGATGATGACTTTGAAGCATGGCCTGATAAGAACCTGGCGTTTGCCTCTCTTCTGGATACTGTTGATGCTCTTGAGAGCATCAGCCAGGACACTCATGTGCACCATTATGGCAGCACAGAAAGATAGCTGAAAGAGGATGGAAGAGGTGAGCACATGGAATTATGAGACCACTTATTTTTTTTAATGCAGTTTTATTGGATATATTCACACACCATACAATCCATCCAACGTGTACAATCAGTGACTCAGAGTATCATCACACAGTTGTGCATTCATCACCATAATCAATTTTAGAATATTTTCATTACTCCAAAAAAAAAAAAGAAATAAAAATAAAAAAGAAACTCCCAACATTCCATGGTATGGTACATTTGTTACTGTTGATGAAACAATATTAAGATATTACTATTAAGTATAGTCCATAGTTTTCAATAGGCACATTTTTTTTTTTTTTGCTATATACCACTCTACTATTAACTCCTCATTTCCACATATTTGGCATTTGCAATAGCAGCAACCCATTCTCCTGGTACCAAAATCTGTTTTAGTTTCCATGGCTGCTCAAGCAAATACCATGCAATGGGCTGCCTTAAAACAATGGGAATTTAATGGCTCATAGTTTTGAGGTTAAGAAAAAGTCCAAATCAAGGCATCATCAAGGCAATGCTTTCTCCCCGAAGACTGTGGCATTCTGGGGCTGGCTGCTGGAGATCCTTAGTTCTCAGCTTGTCACATGGCAAGGCACATGGAGGTGTCTCCTGGTCTCCTTCTCTTCAGTGTTCTATTGATGTCCAGCTTCTGGCTGCTCCCTCTGTGGTTTGTTCTCCATCTGAATTTCATTCCACTTAGAAAACACTCCAGTAATGGGATTAAGACCCATTCTGATTGAGGTGGGGCACACTTTAACTGAAGAAACCTCATCAAAAGGTCCTACTTACAATGGGTTCACACCCACAGGAATGCATTAGGTTTAAGAACTTGTTTTTCTGGGGTACACAGCTCCAAATCACCTCAGCCCCCAAGGCCTTTGTATTGGGGGCATGCATCACCACCTCCTGGATGTGTGTGCCTGGTCGAGTACAGGCTTGGAAGGCTCTTGGGACTTGGGCATCTGCTCCTCACCTCTGAGCACCCTTAGGGAGCCATCTGCTGGACTTCCTGATGGACCTGCCCCATCCTAGGGCCACAACATGATCCTGATGGACCTCATTACTATGCTCTACAGATGTCCACCTGCCCTCTTCGTCAAAGAGACTTCCACCCACATGGGTCACCCCTCTACCTGATTTCTACCTGTGGCTGCAGTTTTATATCATTATAGCCTTCATTGAGGGCTTTCTGTGTGGCAGGCACTGCTCTAAACATTTCACACAGATTGTCTCTGTAAGCCTAATTACAACCCTATGAGGTAGGTACTATGTTCAGCCCTCATTTCACAGTTGGGGAAACTGAGCTTTGTGAGAATTTGTATCCGCAGTCACCAAAACTTTCCAATTCATGCCCCACAGCCAAACTGAATGGCTCATCTGGCCCCAATATAATTCATCATCCAGGTAGCAGGTTTGCACCTCTCTGCCCAGAGCTTTCTATTCCTTGGTCACTATAGCTTTCATCTCTATTACCTCTGAGCCACATAATAATGCTGGCTGCCTATTACTATCTAACAAGACTTCCCCCTTCCCCAGTAGGACAGAGCCCATGTCAGATTTAAGGGAGGCCTATGGGATACCCTACAATGTGGGAAAGAGCAATACGAAGTATGAGCCAAATGACATTGGGCTCCAAGGGAGGCAATCGGAAAAGACAGTCTAAGGCTCGTCCTCCCACTCAACTCCTTTGCCTGTTTGTGTTGAAAAACTCAAGTCCATTTTCTAGGCCCATGCAAGGTCATGAGCTTAATCAGTTCCATGGCATTCCACTGCCAGTGACCCCTGTACAGGTACCCAATATCTCCTACCACTCCCTGCCTTGGCTGTCTCATCTAAAGCCTGCTCTGTTCCTTCCTGTATTAGTTAGTTAGCTCTTGCTGCTATGAAAAATTACCACAAATTTAGTAACTTAAAACATTTATTTATTATCTTACAGTGTTAGAAGCCAGAAGTCCTAAAATCAAGGCTTCATTCTTTCTGGAGGCTCTAGGGAAAAATCCACTTTCCTGCCTTTTCCCAGCTTCCAGAGTCTTTCTGCATTCCTTGGATTGTGGCCTCTTCCCATATCTTCAAAGTCAGCTGCATAGTGTTTTCAAATCTCTGTCTTTCTGATCTCTGCTTCTTTTGTCACTTCTCCTCTAACTCTTCTGTCTCTCTCTTTCATTTATAAGGACCGTTGTGATTACATAAGGTCCACCTGGATAATAGAGGATAATCTCCCCATCTCATGGTCCTTAACTTAATCATATCTGCAAAGTCCCTTTTGCCATGTAATCTAACATATTCATTGGTTCCTGGGGTTCTTTGGGGGGCCATTATTCAGCTACCACACTCCCCACCATAGCAGCCCAACTGCTGGAGATGGGAAACAGGAGAATATGGTGGAGGAGGCACTGGGTTGTGGCAGAAATCATGGCTAGGTCTATCTAATTTGTGCTGTGGGAAGATGATGTGGACCAGAAGAATCTTGAGGAAACCTGCCTTTTTTCTCAGGAAAAGACAAGGGTCTTTCCTCAGACAACATTAGAATAGCCTTGATTCTGCCCTGCCTTACCCAGTATTGCACTGCCTGGGGGCGGGGGTAGGGATGGGGAGTGGGGGGTTGCCCTTAAACAGGGTCATCTTAGCACCCCCCACAAGATGGATGGCCAAACAAGGAAAGCCACCACTTCCACACAATGCTCACTCTTGTCCTGCCCATCTCCTGACCCTCAGCCTTGTCCCTGTCGCTAGCTCTTCTCCTGACCTGTAGATTTGCCTGCTGACCTTGGTTTCTCATCCTTGGCCTCCACGGTCATCGAATCAGGTCCATACTCTGATTCACCTTACTTTAGTAGAGATCTGTGTGCCATCTTTGGTCCCCTGGATGCCAACCAGTATACCTCAAGGAGGTAAACATTGCTCAGGGGAAAAGTCCTGGAAATATTCACCACTGTTTTCCCCTTGTTCTACCCATCCCCTTGCCCACAGCATTCTGAACAGGAATGTGCTGTGCACACAGTCTTACCTCAGTAGAATATGGGTCACTGAGAGCTCGACTTTCTGAAACATTGTGAAGCTTTTTGGTTTTTGGTTTTTCAGTCTTATGATCTCAAAAATATGCGTCATGATTTGGTTCATTCAGATATAATTTGTCAAGATCCTGGAATTTATGGGAAAATGATGATTCATGGTGTCAGGGAGAAAGACTATTTAAAATCAGGGCTGCCCTGGAATATCCAGAACATGTGATCAACATCTGGAAAACATCTGCAACGAATGTTGTAACTGCAAGAGATATCGGAGAGTTGGAAATTCTAAGAATGATACTGAGAATTTCTAGGTCCTAAGAACACTGGAACAAAGTTCTTGTGGATTATGTAACATTGATATTCCAAGGGAGATTTATTTTTAAAAACAACAACCTTTTTTTTCGGTAAAATAGAAGAGACACAACAAGCCACACACAAAAAATGTATGACTTAATGAATTATTATTAGCTGAACACCCTTGTAACCACCACCCAGGGCAAGAAATAAAACTCTGCCAGCCACCCCAGAAAACCTTTCATGTTTCTCCTTCCAAATTATAGCCCTCTCCCTCCCCCATAAGTAGCCATTATCCTGAATTTTATGGTAGTCACCAAAACTATAGTTTTTATCTCCCAACTGTGTATTCCTACATAGAATATTTTAGCTTGCCTTTGATAAAATTTTGTTTAAATGTCTTTTAAGTCATTTTTAACCATTTCTCCCATCATTCTTTCTTTTCCTTATAATTTATCTGTTGAAGAACCCAAACCATTTTATTCCTTAGGAGTTTCCATAGTTTAGATGTTGCTGAGTCATGCTTGTGGCATGACCATGTCTCTCTGATCTCCATCAGAGGAGTTTTATTTTTTTTACCTCCTGATAAATTTGATTTAAAGCTGTTTTATTGAAATAAATTCACATACCATATACTCCATCTAAAGTGTACCATCAATCAATGTCTTCTAGTACATTCACAGAGATGTGCATTCATCACCACCATCAATTCTAGAACACTTTCACCCTCAACGGTTCACTATGTTATCGAGTCCCATGTTTCATCCTCTGGCTTTCCCTCTAGTGACCTACACAACTGTGAACTTCCCTTTCAACCACAATCACACTTGCATATTGTCACTGTTAGTTACACTCACTATAATGTGTTCCCATCACCTCTATCCATTTCCAAACATTTACAATCAACCTTATTACATATTCTGTACCAGTTAAGCATCAGCTCCTCATTCTCTATCCTCATTGTATCTTCTGGTGGCCTATGCTCTAGATATTAACACCATGAATTTGCTAGTTATATGCAGTACATATTAGTGAGGTCACGCAATACTTGTCCTTTTGTGTCTCACTTATTTCACTCAATGTAATATCCTTAAGGTTCATCCATGTAGTCACATGCTTCATGACTTCATTTCTTCAATATTATATAGCTGTATAATTGTCCATCGGAAGTATATACCACATTTTGTTAATCCATTCATTGGTTGATAGCAACCTGGGTTGTTTCCATGTTTCGGCAATTGTGAATACTGCCACCGTGAACATCGGTGTGCAAATATCTGTTTGCATTCTTGCTTTACCTACTAGTGGGATTGCTGGATCATACGGCAGTTCTATACTTAGCTTCCTGAGGAACCACCAAACTGTCTTCCACAGCGTCTGCACCATTTTATATCCCACCAACAGTGAATAACTGTTCCTATTTCTCCACATCCTCCATCAGAGGAGTTTTTTTAATTTTTTATATTGAAATAATTTCAAAGTTACGGGACAGCTCAAAAATAATACAAAACCAATACAGAGCACTCCAATATACCCCCTTCCCAGATCTCCTGATTAACCAACTTATAACATTTTGTGACATTTGTTACATCATTTGCTCTATCTGTCTATCCATCTATCTGCCTATCTATCTTCTAAACATTTGAGAGTAGGTTGCATACATCATGCTCCCTGAACACTTAATACTGCCACATACATTTCCTAAGAAAATGATATTCACTTATGTATCCACCTTTAGTGCAGTTATCAAGTAACTAGAAATTTAACATTGATATAAAGCTGATAGCCTATATTCCAATTTTTTTCATGTGTTCCAATAATGTCATTTTGGGCCTTTTCTCTTCCCGTATTAGATCCAGTCCAGGATCATGTATTTCATTTAATTTTCATTGTCTGTTTAGCTGCTGTTTTTAAAAAATTGTGGAACCATATATGCAATGTGAACTTTCCCATCTCCGCCCCTCCCAGGCACACCTTTCAGTGGGATTAATTACATTCACTATGTTGTGCTACCCTCACCACCGTCATCAGAGGAGATTGTGAGTGTCAAAACCTGACTGCTTCACCAACTAATCCATGGTCTTTTCCCAGAAATCTTGTGTATGGTGCATATTTAGCTCTCTATCCCTGTGGTGGCACCTGCTTCTTCAGCCTGGTCCACCAGGCTCCCAGCAAGCTCAGCGTCCCCCAAAGAGCTCCTTCCCACTGGGCACCCCCATACCTGGCCTGCACAGTGGGAGCCCCAAGGCCAGGGGACCTGGCATACAATCACAGTCTCCTGGCTCTGTTGCTCGCTCTAGCTGGCTTTAGTGCGGTTGCGTGGGAAGCAGCCAGGCTCTCTCCACAAAAGACTCTGTGGAAAGGATGTAGCTGTCTTCCCACAAAATAGCATTGCAGAGGGTGCAGGCTATCTCCTCCAGCAGCAGGGGCTCTGGCAAGTTGCTGCAAGTGAGCCTGTGCCCCCTGAAGCACAGGAAATTGCCCAGGAGTGCTTTGTCACTGTCTTGTTTTGCCATATCCCCGGGGAACCTGCAACCTAGTGCTGGGCTGCCTGAAGCTGCAAAGGGAACTTCTAATCCATTTTGCTCTTGGACTCCGGCAAGAGGGCCCTGCCCTGGGTGCCAGGCTTTGCAGGGTGCCACAGGCCACAAGAACACATGAAATGTGTAGGAAAGATTGCACGGGCATCTCTGCCAATGTGGGATACAGTGGCCAGAGCTGTCATAAGCCTGAGCTCTGCCCTTCTGGTGATTGCCACTTCTCAGACCCCAGGGAAACATTTCTGCACAGCCCTTGCCCTGTGTTCTCAAAAACAAAAGGTGGCTATGTCAGAATGCTGGGAAGGTTTGTGGGTGGTGTCTCTGCCCGATCTTGGAGACGGCCGCTGCTTCAGAGTGCGGGGAGGATTTGAGCTGTAGAAACACTTAGATGAACAGAAAGACAAATTAACTTGTCAAACCCTCCTCAGATAGCATGAATGCAAGAGATTCTCACAGCACCAAGTATCATTTCCCACTTATGCTGCCTGTCCCATGCTCTTGCTTCTCTTTGTGTTCCAATTTGTGGGAGACATTTAACAATTTGTATAACTCTTAAATTTATGTATATGCATGATATCTATATATACACACACTCATGATATGCAGGAAGTATCACATCAGTTCTTTCCATTAGAACCGAGGTGGACATTGAACACTTATAATGTAAAATGTTATGCATATTTATAAAGACATTTAACAACATTTAATTACATTTTCAAATAATTAAAATCTACAGCTTGAGTTAAATAATTTAAAACAATTTTTTATTTAGCGCAGTTGTAGGTTGACAGAAAAATCATGCAGAAAGTATGGATTTCCCATATGCCTCCGATTTAAATAATTTTGACTTGAAATTCTGATGTACACATTTTAAATAGTTCGACGTGTGATAGGAAGGCCTTTTGCTCAGGCCTTGCAGATGTGTCTTTGTGCTCCAAGGTGTAAGGCAGCAAAGCAATGTCTCAGCAGCAAAATCCCAAACTGCTTTCTTTCACACTCAGGGCTCAGCATGGCTGTTCTCCTTTAAGGATGCCATTGTTTCCTCTCCTTATACTTTTTGCTTCTATGTCCAATATTTCTATTATGAACACAGATTACTTGATTAATTACAGTCCTAGTAACCTTCCACTGTTTGTGTGTGATATCCGGAGTGGTAAAATGCCGGGATTTCTTCTTCATACATTTCTGCTTCCAAATTCTGGACTTTTTGAAATTTTCTAATCTTCCAAATTACTTGATAATCTGAAAAAGAATTATAAAGAAAGAAAAAAGATAAACTTCTGTTCTTGAGCAAGTTGTAACTCTTCTTGGTCAGGCATCTGATTCGTATAAACCCTGCTAAATTGTAAGAGAACTGATTCAGTCATTCAGTGGCTATTTACTGAGCACTTAGTATGTGCCAAGGACTGTGCTGGGAGCTGGGGATACAGTAGCAAAGCTTTCATTCTCTGGAACAAAATCCTTTAAAATTCTCTCGTAAAAAATCCACAGAGAGTTGTTGGATGAAGCCAAATGGAAGGTGGTTAGGATCGAGAATGGGCAGGTTCCGGAGGTAGATTTAACTGTGAATGGATTTGGGATTAGTTTCTTTTGTCCTTTACCTAAGTTTCACTACTTATGAAATGATGCCAATATTCTGTGCACAGGTTTAAGCCAACAAACTATATTTCAAACAGATAATGAGTGATGATAATAATGAAATGGAATAATTTTTTGAGATGTGTTTGGTGACATATGAGTAATTATGTTTAAGAAATATTTTTTTAAAAACCCCAAGGAGATTTTATGCACAATTGTTCTGTAAACCCACAACGTCTCTAATAAAGAAGAAAAAGGGGGGGGGGAATGAATAATAATCATAAGCAGCCTCCTTCACTGGTTCACAAGGTAGAAGAGAACCAGTCACTCTCCCTAAGTGAGAAGTCCTCTGCAGATTTTGCATTAGTAGGTGATTTTGGCTTCTCTTGCAAAGGAATTGCAGAGAAGGTTCTAAATCCCCCTGAGCCTGGGGGTGGGATGGATGGGGCAATAAGGCACACCCTATGAAGTGGAGGACTAGAGAGCTGCTGAAATAGAATAGAGTTTCAGAGCTGAAAAGGGCAGACAGAATGGAGACTCAGTTAGCTGGAGGCACAAAGCTCAGTCCGGGCTTCATGCCCCTTACTGGCCAGCTACCAAGTCCCTGGCTTTGGCATTCTAAACTTGAATATTTTAAACATTGGCTGCAAATTGAAGGGACAAGGTATCTTCCACCAGGAGTCGGGGTGGGGTGGGTGGGGGGGATGGTGGAAAAAAGCATCACCCAGTCAGACTGGAATTAGGGATTGTAAAAGGAGCAGCCCCTTTCTCTGTCCCTGCTTAGTGGCTGGAAGGAAATAGCAGCTCCTCAGGGAGGGGCTCCTTGCTACCTCCCTGCAGGCTTTGGGCTGGGTTTGGCCAAGCTAGCACTAGCTGTCTCCTCGTTGACATTTAACTTCTGCCATGATGGAACTTTCTACAAAAGCACTGCTGTTTCCTCGTGTTTGTAGAGCTGGGGGAGAGCTGGCCAAACTCACCCTTGCCAAAGCTCTGGATTATTACTTGCTTCTTGGATTTGTTTTGCTACACTTATGTTCCCATAGCCAGTACCACCCCCAGATCTGGGCAACAGGGGGCCTCTGGCTCTGGCCCCACATTTTAGAGGGCCCTAGTTGTCACACCCACACAAAAACACATTTGTTAACAAACACACAGGCACAGCATGACCCGTGGCCCTTAAAGTCCACGCATGTGACTGACAGTGTTCAGGTCCCAGGGAAACACTTCTCCACAGGTTCTAGTCTTTCAAACAAAAGGTGACTATGGCTGGAGGGTGTGAAGATTTGTGGGTTGTGCTGCGGAAGATGCCAGAGATGGACAGTGTTTCAGTGTGAGGAGGATGGGAAGGACTGCTGAGCTTTGTTAGGAGAAAAGACGAGATCATTGGACTTGGCAAACTTTTCCCCTCAGAGCACATGCAAATAAGTAGCTCTTCCATGGTTCTGAGTGTCTGTTTTCTTGCTTCTCTTAGAATTCCCATCTATGGTTCTGGAGGTACTTAGGAATTAGATCTTTGCAACATGGCAGCTGAAGAATATTTAGCAATATTAAAAATGTACATTTCCTATACATGTAGGTCTGGACTCAACATGTGTGAAATGTGACCCCAGTTCTTTATATTGTTTTACTGTTATAAAAACATTTAATGAGAATCTATTAAATTTTCAAAAATTAAATTTAAAATGTCAGTTTATTTAGATGATTTTGATAAATATTTGCTATTCACTGGCTACAGTTGCTATTTAGTCTTAATACATGAATTTAAAGATTTTAGAAGAAAATTATCTTTGAGAAATGTGAAAAAAGTAATTTAAGTATTTTGATTTTTATACCTGCTTTAATTTAAATTTTTGATGTGCACCCTACTAATGCAATTTCATATTATTTTTAAATCCTTTAGATAATTACTGTCAACAGGACACAAATTATAAGAAAATTTTGCTCATAGCAGCATAACTAGTGATTTTGCAAAATAAAGGCAATAAAAAGAGTTTTATGGAATATATATATATATATATTAATACATGAATTATGTATGTCTTTTATCTTATTACTTACCCAAACCCACAGGATCCAGAGACATGCACAAAAATAACTGATTTCAGTCATCTTTGATATTTTACTGACTTTCAGTCATATAAGAAAACTCACAGTTTTAAATATATATTTATTGATTTTGCCATTGTAGAGGTGCCATTGTCAAGATAGGAGGATAGAACATGTTTTATTTAACAGTTTGTTCTTTTGATTTATAATTTTGAAGTACTGAGATATATGGCCTAGGACCTCCTTCTGTACTCTTGTCCTTGACAGTAGAAAATAAAGATACAGATGCCCAATTAAATCTGAATTTCAAATAAACAACGAAGCCTTGTTTCAGTATAAGTATATTCCATGCAATATTTGGGATATATTTATACTAAAAAGAAGCTCTTCATTATTTAACCAAATTTCAAATCTACTTTATCTGGCAACCCTACCTGGATCCTCAAAAGTAAGGAGCAAACTTGCCCACAGCCTACCCTAATATGCTGTAGATTCTTTCTGTAATTTTGTGTAACCTGCCAGGGTTCTTTTTGAATCTTTTTAATTGCGAAGTTAAAAAATGGAAAAAATGGAAAAGCCCATAAAACTTACACGTGCAGTTTAACACAGGATTATAAAGTGAAACCCATGTCGACAACACCCAGACCAAGAAATAGAACATTGCCCGTGTTGTTTTTTTTTTTAAATTCAGTTTTATTGAGGTATATTCGCATACCACACAGTCATCCATGGTGTACAATCAACTGTTCACAGCACCATCACACAGCTGTGCATTCATCACCCCAATCCATCCCTGAACATGTTCTTTATACCAGAAAGAATCAGAACAAGAATAAAAAATAAGAATAAAAAAGAACACCCAAATCATCCCCCCCATCCCACCCCATTCCTCATTCAGTTTTTGTCCCCAATTTCATCACTCAACCATCCATACACTGGACAAAGGGAGTGCGATCCACAAGGCCCTCACAATCACACTGTCACCCCCTGTAATCCACATTGTTATACAATCATCCCCAAGAGTCAAGGCCACTGGGTTGGAGTTTGGTAGTTTCAGGTATGCCTGCATTCTTGAAGCCCTTCCTGATCACAGTACCCTCTTTCCTCTAGAAATAACTTCTCACCCTACTTTTTAAGTAATCATTTCCTTGCTTTTCTTTATACCTTTGCCACTCATACATGCATTCTAAAACATTATGGTTTAGCCTTGCCTGTGTTTCAACTTCAAAGAAATAAATTATACTGTATGTATTTTGTTCTATTTTGTTTTTTCTTTTTTGCTAAACTATGCATTATGGACTGTAGTTTGTTCATTTTCATCGCTGTTTAGTATTCCTTGGTATGAATATAATGTAGTTTATTTATCCATTCTGTTATTGATGGACAGTTGGGGTGTTTCCAGTTTGGAGCATTCACACACAATGCTACTCTGTTTTTGCACATGCACACTAGTGCACATGTGCAAGGATTTTGCTAGGGATATTCTAGGTTTTAGATTACCCTAGATGCAGAGATTAAATAAACACCCAACATTGTACGTGTTGGAAGTCTGTGCATAAAAGACACACGAATGAAAACAAAACTGAGAACTTCTAGAAAACAGTATCATTTCTGTGTAAATAAGAGAATATTCAGTTCTACTCCCTCTTGCTTCTTTTACCTAAATTTAGATATCATATGCTTTTAGTTGGTAGATTTTTGAAGTTAGCAGTCCTAGGAAAAGGAAAATACAAAGTTGCAACCCTCAGTATTCTTGATTTTCCTTTTAGCCTGCCAGTTTTGTGGCATCTACTTGGTTGTTGCGTCAGCTCAACTCAAAATCCACCTATAATTATGCTGTCCGTGTGCAAGAAACAAGGCTTGGAAAAGAAGCAGATGAAGTTCTGCTCACCTAAGATCAATTTTTTTCTAAGTGAAGTATCTGTGATTATGCCAGTAATCTTATTTTTCTGGAGAAAGAATTGAGTGAATTTAGGAAAAGAGTTTCAAAGCCCAAAATGCATGTGTCTGGGGACAACTGAAATACAAAATAATATGAGTTTGATTCAATATTTATCCACTCCCTTTCTGTAAGAAACTTAGCTTTAGGGAGGGTTCTCCCACAAGAATAAAGAAATAGAAAAGCTTTAGAAAGAAATATGGATGATTTTTAAAAATTATCTCAATTGGGAAAAGCCTTTTTAAACAAGTTTCCAAACCCAGGATCTACACAGCAAAAAGCTAGTAATTTTGATTATATAAAATTAGAAATAGCTACATAAAAAAATACCATAACTAAAGACAAAAGATACAGAACAAAAAAAAAAATCTTTGAAATGCACATGGCAGACTGTTGGCTAATTTCCTGAATATACAAAACATGCTTATTAATCAAGGAGAAGAAGGATCCGTAACCCAACAGAAAATGGGCAAATGTCAGGAGAAGGTTGTTTGTAGAAGAAAGAAATGTAAGTGACTAATAAGCATGTGATATGATGCTCAATATAATTCATAATTAAAGAAATGAAAATTAAAACATTTTAGCCTATCAAATTGGCCAGAGATTTAAAAGTTAGATAAAAGCAGGACCTAGTGGAGACAGAAATTCTGATTCTCCATTGATTTGCATGCAAATTGGCAATTCCTTCAGGAGATGATTTAACAATACCTAGCAATGCGGCAATATTTAGCACAGTCTAAAATGCACAAACTCTCTGACCCAGCAATTCTACTGTATATATTGAAACAGATATACTAAAACAAGCAGGTAAAAATAAAGGTAAAAGGATATTCATTGTAGTACTGCTTGTATTGTCCAATGATAGAAGTTAACTAAGTAATTTACAGTACGTCTTTACTATGGTAGAAGGAGGCAAATATACAAGTACTGATGTGGAAAGATCTCTGTGATAGTCGTTGAGGATATTCCCAAAGGTTCTATCTGTCTTCTCCCTCCCCACACAGAGTAAGGTTGCACTTTCCCACCCCCTTTGAAGATAGGGGTGGTCATGTGGCTTGTTTGCCAATGAAATATGAGCAGAATTGACATATGTCCCTTCTGGGCGTATACCTTAAAGTGCTGGTGCACGACCACCTTTTCTCCCTTTCCAGGGCATTGTAGACAGAAATGCAGAGATGGAGCCTGGGTCTCTGAGGAGCCTTCTTATCTATCCAGGTTGGCCTGTGTAGCATGAGTGGGAAATATACATTTGTAGCTTGAAATCTGTGGATACTTCTTCATTACCTCAGCATATTCTAGCCTAGCCTGATATAATCTCTGAGATACTTTGTTTAATGGAAAAAACCTAAGTGCAAAAAGAATGATCTCATTTCTCTGTGCGTGTGTTTATGTGCTTAAGAAAATTACTATAAAGAGTTGAAAGGAGGCACGTATCAGGAAGGCGGGCTTTTTTGTTGTTGTTTGAACCATGATCATGGTAAGTCTAAATTTAAAATCAGTTAATGTTTCCACTAAAAGATTTCCACAAAAATGTTCACAGCAGTCTTATCCATAATCGTCCCAAACTGGAAACAACCCAGATGTCCATCTATAGGAGAACGGCTAAGCAAATTGTGGTGTGTTCATGCAATGGAATACTTACTACCAGCAATGTGAATGCATGAACTGCTACAATATGGATAATCACACACAACTTTGAGCAAAAGAAGCCATCCACAAAAAAATATGTATAGTTTATTCCGTTTATGTAGAGCATAGAAACTGGCAAAACTAACATGGTGTTAGAAGTGAGGATAATGGTTCTCTAGGGAAGTAGGTGAGTTTTGACTGGGAAAGCTGTCCAAGGGGGACTTCTCGAGTAAGGGTGTGTTCAGTTTGTGGAAATTCTTGGAGCTGTACTCTTACGGTATGCGCACTTTTCCCTATAACAGGTTACACGTCCAAGCAAAGTTCAAAATCAAATATAGAAGATTTTTTAAAAGAGTGAACAAACAAAAGGAAGGCGGTACTTGGTAGGAACGCGCGGGCGGCACTGGGCAGAGCTAAAGCAGGCTGAAAGAGTCCCTGCGCAGTCCACGATAAAGCGCAGAGGCTCTCCTTAGCCGCCGCTCCCACTGCGCAGAAACGTTTCTGCTGCGCATGCCCGTTTCTGCAGTGCCCGCCCTGGGATCCCAAAGCGCCGGAATGAACCCTTGAATAACACCCGAGCGGGCTGCATTCCCCTCCCAGGCTTGACCTCAGCACCAGCTGCCTATCACTGCATTTAAAAACAAACTTGCGCTAACGTCCAATGCATCCCTGAGTGGTGACCTGGGCTTTCCAATGAGGACACAGCATCCTTGGTAACCAGGGCGGGAGCCTCTTTCTGTTGCAGAAACACAGATACCAACAACAGGAGCTGGCCTCTTGGCAACGATGTTTAATTAGCTTTCTACAGGACTCTCTGCTTTGTTTTTAACATTTAAAAAAATTATCTAATTTAAGCCATTTTATAGAACAAAGAATCTACTGAAATACAATCTTATCGTTTAATCCATTGCTATATAGCAGTGGTTCTAAAGTGTGGTTGGTTCAGGGACCCTTGGGAATCCCTGAGACCCTTTCAGGGGTCTTGCAAAGTTATAACTATTTTTATAATAACACTAAAACATCGTTTGCCTTTTAAACTCTCATCCTCTCACGCGTGTACAGTGGCGTTTTCCAGAGGCTGCGTGATGTTTGCTGTCACAACAAATTGAAAGCAGAAGCAGATAGAGAATATTTCTATTGTCCCTCATGAGAGATTTTTCAAATATGTAAAACGATGCCACTTTTCTCACTAATTCTTTTTGTTTTTTTCATAAAAATGTTTATGTTCATCTGTAATGGCTTTGTATTCTTATTTTTAAATGAATTGAGGAATATACATTTGAAAATTTTCTCAGCTGTAATTTCAAATACAGTAAATACTAATAGATATAACCCATATAAACAAAATCCCTTTGGGTCCTCTACGATTTTTACAAGTAAGGAGTTCTGACACCAAAATATTTGTGAACTGCTGCTGTTAATCTTTTTTTTTTTTGGTAACTTTTAATTTTGCAATGATTTTAGATTTACAGAAAAGTTGTAAAGATAATACAGAGTTCCCATATACTCCTAGCCCAATTTCCCCTAATGTTAGCATCTTACATAACCCTGGTACATTTCGTCAAAATTAAGAAACCAACATTGGCACATTGCTAGTAACTAAACTACAGACTTTATTTGGGTTTCCCCAGTTTTTCCACTAATGTCATTTTAGATTGGTTGCAGAATCCAATCTCGGATACTGGGTTGCAGTTATTGCATATAGTTTAAAAAACATTTATGTTTCCCTTTTTAAACTTATTGAAGCATAACATGTACAGAAAAGTACACATACCATAAGTGTATAGCGCAGTGAGTGTTTATGGGCAGCATCTGGATCAAGAAACAGAATATTATTACTTCTCCAGAAGCCCCCCACATTCCTTATTTCAGATACTACCTCCTCAAATGTAACCACCATCCTGATTTATAACAATATAGAATAATTTTGCCTGGTTTTGTACTTTATGTAAATAGAACCATACAATGTGTACTGTTTTTGTATCTGACTTTTTTTGCTCTATTTGTGAGATTCATTCTTTTGTTGCATGTAGTTGTATTTCATTCATTCTCACTGCTGTATAGCATGGGCCACAAACTTTTTCTGTAAAGGTCCAGATGGTAAATAGTTTATACTTGAGGGCCACAGGATTTCCATTGCAACTACTCATCTCTGCCACTGTTGGATAAAAGCAGTCATAGACAATGCATAAATGAGTAAGTGTGGCTGTGTTCTACTAAAACTTTATTTACAAAAACAGGTGGTGGGCCAGATTTGACCTGCAGGCCATAGATTGCTGTCCCCTGCTATATAATATTCCATTGTGTGAATATCCATGATGTATTGCTCTGTTCTACTGCTGATGTGCACTTGAGTAGTTTACAGTTTGGGGTTATTAGAAACAGTGCTGCTGTGGACATTCTAGTACATGAATTTCCCTTGGATGTATACCCAGGAGTGGAATAGGGAAAACCTCTGTTCAGCTTTAATAGATACTGCCCAACAGTTTTCCAACATGATTGTACCAATTTACACTCTTATAGATTCAATCCTATAACCCCCCCACCCCCATCCCTGCAAAGATGTTCAAGTCATAACTCCTGGTGCATGGATGTGAACTCATTTGTAGATAGGATCCAATTAGTTAAGATGAGGCCAAACTGAATCAGAGTAGGTCTAAATGCAATATATGAGTAGAGTCCTTGTGAGCAGAGAAAATTTGGACACAGTAGAGTAGGAAACAGAAGGAGACAGATTGCCATGTGATGGAAGCAGAGATTTATGGATTCCTGGAAAGCCCCCACAAGAATGCTACAGACTTCAGAGAAAGCAAGACCCTGCTGACACCTTGGTTTTGGACTTCTAGGCTCCCAAACTGTGAGACAATAAATTCCCATTGTTTAAGCCAACCAATGTGTGGTATTTGTTATAATAGCTCTGGCAAACTAAGACACACTCCCAGCAGTGGTGTATGAAAATACTGGTTGCTCTGCATCCTCTCCAACACTTGGTATTGTTTTTTTTAATTTGAGCCATTCTGGTGGGTAGGCAGTGCTGTTGCATTATGGTTTTAATTTGCATTTCCCTGATAATCAATGAAATAGAGCAACTTTTCATAGGCTTGTTGGCCATTTGAATATCCTCTTTTTCGAAGTTTGCATGTGAGTCTTTCATCCATGTATACTTGCATTCAATATGTGTCTACTATTTCTCTTGCTTTTTTCACTGTATATTATTTTATATTATTTCCATGTTTTGACATGGTCCATACAGGCCATTAAAATTGTTGCTTTGTTGTCACCCCTACAGCTGTAGATTATGTTGTTTTTGTAATTCACTACCATCAATAGCCTGCTTTTGTTCAATACAGTTTTTTTTTTGTTTTTTGTTTTGTTTTGTTTTTTTTGTTCACATGTTTTTTCTTTGGATTACATTCCCCAGAATAAAATTACGGTGTCAAAGAGCATGATTACTTTGATAGTTCTTTGTTACATATGATCACTATATATGGTATATTATATTTTCATGATTTACAAAATATTTTCTTACGAAGTTGTATTAGTTGACTCTTGATTACAAGGCATAGAAATCTAACTCAGTTTAAGACCCTAAATGGAATTTCTTGGCTACAGCAACTGGGCCAGCTCCAGGCATGGTTGGATCCAGAGGTCCAAGTGATGTCATTCGTACTCTGGCCTTCTCACTCAAACTTATCTGGGTTTTCTTTGTGTGGGTTTTGATCTTCAGTGGACTTTCTCCACATGGCAACCAGCTGGTCACCAGAGTCACTAGAATCATGTCCTCCTTAATCCTCAGAATCTTGGAGAATTTCCCATGGCTCTAGTCTCCCCAGTATCCATATCAACCTTTGAAAAGAGCTCTGATTGACTCGCTTGGATGACAGATGACATAGCTATTCCTTGACAATCATTGTCTCTAGAGGAAGTTCCTCTGGCCACCTGAGTCATCTCCTCATCACAGAACCATGGGATTGACAGTTCCACCACAATTGTGCACTGTGGGGGAAGGGAGGGGCCTCAGAGAAAGAGATGGCTTCTGTTACCAGAAGTAGAGGGGAGAGGTGGAGCCGGGAGGAAACAACAGACGTCCTTTCCATATGTTCCGGATTCCCTGTGTAACCCAAGCGTTACCAAAGAGAGCATTTGAATGTGATCAGAGTTTTATTTTGTTTTTGTTATTAGTACTTTTTGTTTTTTCACATTGTGGTTCATCCATTTGGTGGATGCTATTTCTGCCTTTCTGTGACTATCAAACAACCTAGTATGTTGAATAAACTTGTTAACACGTGCTGAATTAATGAAGGAATGAGTTTTTGTGATCCAGTATAGGCTCCCAGTTGTTTGTATGTTTGTGGATGGTATGATCTACGTACATTTGAAAAGAGACTGTATCAACTTTGTCTCATCTTTAATCTCTCCATGTGCCTGTTAAACTCATATTGTTCATAGAACTGTCTTCTAGCATGTAGCATAGGCACTGGAATCTGATGAGCCCTGAGAAAGACTTCTATTGAATGACTTATTCAATCATATAGCTTTCTATAATCTATTCCTTGTCTATCACTTCCTGAAACGGAATATTGAAGTTTCCAATGAAAACATTATTTGTTTTTATTGCTTCTTGTATTTTTGTCTGTTTTCTTTTATGGACTTTGTTGCTAAGGTTTTTGTAACACATTCTTTCATTATTTTTCAATTTTTGTAATTGAATATACATTGTACCATTACATAATGACCTTATTTATTTTGCTGCTTTTTGCTATGACATCTGCTTTATTACATCTGTAACCCCAGCTTTTCTTCTGTTCACATAGGAATATCCTCTTATACTGCTGCTCTGTTTATAAATTTTTGGATTGTGTGTTTCTAGGCAACAGATTATTAGATTTTGTTTTGTAACAGCCAGTGAGCTGCCTTCTTTTCATCAGAGAGTTCAGCCTGTTTACATTAATGTTTTAATTGATGAAATTTTATGATATCCTATTTTCTTTTGAGTGTATTCCAATTTTTATTTGTTCTCTCCCTTTCAATTTATGTAGTTTATGTGGGGTACTTTAAACTTTTTGTTTCCTTTTGAATTACATCAGATGATAACCTTAACTCATCTGTTTTTCTAACATTTTAAATTTATTAGGCTTGCAAGCAACCATTTAGTTCGAGTATTTACTTCTAATATTAAAGTAGGATACTTTGAACTCATGTAGGGATGTTAAAAGTCTAGGTTTTTAAAATTTTATTCTCTCTTCTCTGTTCCCCCAATTACCTGATTGCTGGATATTCTTACAGAAATTCAACCTGCACCAAATATCTCTCAAAATATTTACTGATCTATTTCACTTTTGCTCACCAAGCTTGTCTTTCGTTAATGTTTGTTAATGTCCTTTGCACACTTGTTAATATGTATTTGTTGATGCACTTATCACTCATTAGCATCTTGCTGTTTGCACACTTCTGTTGTCTCTAAATTCTATTTTTGGATTAAGCCAGATCACCGAAGAGCTATATACCTGTACCCCACCACTGTGGGCATTTGTAAAATGATGTTTATGGAAATTTGTTTTGGCATTGTGCCCCCCACCTATGTTGAAGACTATTGGAGATTGTTTCAAGGTCTTCATTTATATATTTTGGTAATCCCACAGTGCCTGTATTTATGTATATATGTATATGGATCTGGGGGAGGAAATTTTCCTTACTAGTGGTGAATTGTGTAATACATTGCACTCCCATCTTTGAATTGGCTGTTGGCAGTTAAGTGTCAAGTTTGAGAGTCACCTCTAAAAAATATACACAACCTTATTAAATGAATAATTAATTCATTTAATTAATTAATTAACTAAATTAGGGGCTAACCTTAACTTAATCCTATTCTTCCTATTCTGATCTCCCTCTTGTCCAATTTCATCATTGATTTGGTTAGAAAAAATCTTATTGTAAGATACCCAATTTATTTGATTTATTTCATTTTATTTGTTACATGCTACTGGAGATAGGTTTCAAATAAAAACATGTAATAATAGTCTTCTTTATAAATTCCAAGCCTGCACAATAAACATTTCCTGAAGATTTACTGATTATCTCCAAATTAGTGGCTCATCACCCATGGAAAACTACCAGACTGCAATTATGTGAGTCCATAGCTTTGCTTGGTAATCTACTTATGTGAAATAACACTCATGAACCTTCATGATAATCTTTAGTGTGGAGTTCTGTTGTTTTCACAAAAATCTTACATCCGAGGAAACTACAGAGAACTTGTTTCTGATATAAATTATATCATAAAACAACCTCAGAGATGGCCTCACCAATCTGTATGATGAAGGATTTTCAGGTTCAAATTAATGTTCATTTTAATGTTCGTAAAATAACAATGCTTTTATCTGTACTTTCACCCAACTTGGTGGATCATGTTGACTAGAAATTCCCAGATCATTTTTACAGGAAATCTAAATGAGACTTTGCCAGTGTTATTGGGTCAATCCACTTTCTTATTGTAGATAAAGGCATAGCAGCAGAAATATGTATTAGTTTAAGAGCTTGTGGTAGCACAAGCCTAGTTTGTTGCCTACCACACAGCCAATCTCCCATCTACATTGCTAACAGAACCCTGATTTTGTTTGGACAACCCTGTGCCCAGCCCCTAGGGATGAATGAAGCCTGATATCTGTTCCCTTTTCCCAGAGATTTGCTTTCCCATCTTCCTTTGCAGTTGAGTAGCCATGAGGCTTGTCTGGACCAATGAGATCAAGGAGATGTCTGCTTGAGGGCTTCTGGGAAAAGAAGAGACAGAGATGAGGAGAAGGCTCTATCCTCCCTGGATGCACCCCTGCGTCTTACCTTTGAAAGTGCAGGAAGCCATAATGCCTGGAGCTGTGGCTGCCATCTTGCACCAGGCAGGAAGAGAAGTCAACATACAACGGTGGAGGAATGGAAGGTAGGAAAGCACCTGAGTCCTTGGTGACATTGTTACCTGTGGAACTAAACCGGAGCCCACGTACTTCCAGACTTCTTGTTAAGTAAACAATAAATGTCTTTAGGTTTTAAGATAATGGTTTTCAATGTGTGTTTTGGAGATCTCTGGGGATCTCTAAGAACTTTTCAGGGGTCTTGCAAGATTAAAACCCTTCTAACGAGTGTACTGGGGATTTTCCAGAGGCCACCATGACGTTTGCTATCACAACCGACCTAAAAGAGGAGGTAGACAATTCAGCTATCTTCTGTTAAAGCCAGACATGAAAGACACTTGCAAGAATGTAAAACACTGTTATTCTTCTCACTAATTTGGTTTTGTTGGGGAAAATAGAGCTTTTTTGGGGGGAAATAGAGCTTTTTTTTTTGTAACAATATATTCCATATGTTAACATGTAATGGAATATTGTGGTTATATTAAAATGAATTAATGAATACACATTTAAAATCCATTTTAATTTCTAATACAGTAAATTAAAAAAATAATTTTGGGGGGCAAAATTCCCATAACATAAAACTAACCATTTTAATGTGAACAATTTGGTGGCATTTAGTATGTCCACAGTGTTGCCTAACTACCCCGTCTATTTCCAAAACGTTTTCATCACTGCAAAGTAAAACCCCTTTCCCATTAAGCAGTCACTCTCCATTCCCCTGTCCCAGCCCCTGGCAACCACCAATCTGCATTCTATCTCTAGGGATTTACCTGTTCTGGATATTGCATATAAATGGAATCATACAATATGTAACCTTTTATGTCTGACTTCTTTCACTTACCATAATGTCTTTGAGGTTCCTCCACATTGTAGCAAGTATCAGAACTTCATTCCTTTTTGTCACTGAATAATATTTCATTGTGTGTATATACCCAATTTGTTTGTCCATTCATTTGTTAATGGACATTTGGGCGGTTTCTACATTTGTGTGTACATGTGCTTATTTGAATACCTGTTTCAATTCTTTTGGGTATATACCTAGGAATGGGATTGCTGGGTCATGTGGTAATTTTATGTTTAAATGTTTGAAGAAGCCAAACTTTTCCACAGCAGCTGCACCATTTTACATTCCCGCCAGCAACACACAAGAATACACAAGGGTTCCAATTTCTCAATTTCTTCACATCCTTACCATTTTCCTAATGACTAAAGATGTTAAGCATCTTTTCATGTGCTTGTTGGCCATTTGTATGTCTTTGGAGAAAATACCTCTTCAGATCCTTTGCCCATTTTTAAATTGAGTTGTTTCTTTTTGTTGTTGAGAATTACAGTAAATATTGATAGATATAACCCACATTAAAAAAAGCTCTTCGGGAGTCCTCAATAAATTTTAAAAGAGTACTGAGTCTTGAAACCAAAAATAGTTTGAGAGTCACTGATTTAAGCCATTTTTAGATGGATTTTCCTGTTAATTTCTGCCAAAAGCATTCCTGAGTGACACAGAATAGATTTCTTCTTGGGGTGAGAACTGTCTTTGTTTAGAAAAGCCAACTGATGGGCCATTTTGGTTGTAGAAAGATAGCAGGGCTGAGGCCACTTGTGGAACAGACAAAGAAAGGGGCCAAACTGCTCAGCATAAGAAAAGAAGGGGAATTTGGGGTATTCAGGGTGAGAGAGCTAGGGAGAGGAACAAAGGGAGTGAAGGAGAAAGAAGAACCTGAGTGAAAGTGACGACCCATGAAGAAGAAGGGAAGAAGGATAACTGAAGGCTATCTAACATTCTGTTTTTTTTAAGTTTTTTTTTTAAATGCAATTTTATTGAGATATATTCACATAACATACAATCCTTCAAAGTGTACCATCAATTGTTCACAGTATCATCATATAGTTGTACATTCATTACCACAGTCAATTTTCAACATTTTCATTACTCAAAAAAATAAAATAAAAATTAAAATAAAAAAGAACATCCAGGAGGCGGGGCAAGATGGCAGACTGGTGAGCTGTATGTTTTAGTTACTCCTCCAGGAAAGTAGGTAGAAAGCCAGGAACTGCGTGGACTGGAAACCATAAAGCAATCTGCCTTTGGGCATACTTCATACAACACTCATGAAACGTGGAACTGCTGAGATCAGCGAAATCTGTAAGTTTTTGCGGCCAGGGGACCCACGCCCCTCCCTGCCAGGCTCAGTCCTGTGGGAGGAGGGGCTGTCAGCTCCAGGAAGGAGAAGGGAGAACTGCAGTGGCAGCCCTTATCGGAAACTCATTCTGCTGATCCAAACTCCAACCATAGATAGACTGAGACCAGACACCAGAGCATCTGAGAGCAGCCAGCCCAGCAGAGAGGAGACAGGCATAGAAAAAAAACAACACAAAAAACTCCAAAATAAAAGCGGAGGATTTTTGGAGTACTAGTGAACATAGAAAGGGGAAGGGCAGAGCTCAGGCCCGAGCTCAAGCCCTGAGGCACATATGCAAATCCCGAAGAAAAGCCCATCTCTCTGCCCTGTGGACCTTTCCTTAATGGCCCTGGTTGCTCTGTCTCTTAGCATTTCAATAACCCATTAGATCTCTGAGGAGGGCCCTTTATTTTTTTAATCCTTTTTTCTTTTTCTAAAACAATTACTCTAAGAAGCCCAATACAGAAAGCTTCAAAGACTTGCAATTTGGGCAGGTCAAGTCAGGAGCAGAACTAGGAGAGCTCTGAGACAAAACGCAATAATCCAGTGGCTGAGAAAATTCACTAAACACCACAACTTCACAAGAAAAAGGGGGTGTCCGCTCACAGCCATCATCCTGGTGGACAGGAAACACTCCTGCCCATCGCCAGCCCCATAGCCCAGAACTGCCCCAGACAACCCAGTGTGACGGAAGTGCTTCAAATAACAGGCACACACCACAAAACTGGGCGTGGTCATTAGCCTTCCCTGCAACCTCAGCTGATTGTCCCAGAGCTGGGAAGGTAGAGCAGTTTGAATTAACAAAGCCCCATTCAGCCATCATTTCAGCAGACTGGGAGCCTCCCTACACAGCCCAGCAGCCCAGAACTGCCCTGGGGAGACGGCAATTACCTGTGACATAGCACAGTCATCCCTCAACAGAGGACCCGGGGTGCACGGCCTGGAAGAGGGGCCCACTTGCAAGTCTCAGGAGCCATACGCCAATACCAAGGACTTGTGGGTCAGTGGCAGAGACAAACTGTGGCAGGACTGAACTGAAGGATTAGACTATTGCAGCAGCTTTAAAACTCTAGGATCACCAGGGAGATTTGATTGTTAGAGCCACCCCCCCCTCCCTGACTGCCCAGAAACATGCCCCATATACAGGGTAGGCAACACCAACTACACACGCAAGCTTGGTACACCAATTGGACCCCAGAAGACTCACTCCCTCACTCACCAAAAAGGCTAAGCAGGGGAGAACTGGCTTGTGGAGAACAGGTGGCTCGTGGACGCCACCAGCTGGTTAGTTAGAGAAAGTGTACTCCATGAAGCTGTAGATCTGATAAATTAGAGATAAGGACTTCAATTGGTCTACAAATCCTAAAAGAACCCTATCAAGTTCAGCAAATGCCACGAGGCCAAAAACAACAGAAAATTCTAAACCATATGAAAAAACCAGACGATATGGATTACCGAAGCCCAAGCACCCAAATCAAAAGATCAGAAGAGACACAGCACCTAGAGCAGCTACTCAAACAACTAAAGATGAACAATGAGACCATAGTATGGGAGACAAAGGAAATCAAGAAGACCCTAGAAGAGCATAAAGAAGACATTGCAAGACTGAATAAAAAAATGGATGATCTTAAGGAAATTAAAGAAACTGTTGAACAAATTAAAAAGATTCTGAACACTCTTAGTACAAGACTAGAGGAAGTTGAACAACGAATCAGTGACCTAGAAGATGACAGAATGGAAAATGAAAGCATAAAGGAAAGAATGGGGAAAAAATTGAAAAAATCGAAATGGACCTCAGGGATATGATAGATAATATGAAACGTCCAAATATAAGACTCATTGGTGTCCCAGAAGGGGAAGAAAAGGGTAAAGGTCTAGGAGGAGTATTCAAAGAAATTGTTGGGGAAAACTTCCCAAATCTTCTAAACAACATAAATACACAAATCATAAATGCTCAGCGAACCACAAATAGAATAAATCCAAATAAACCCACTCCGAGACATATACTGATCACACTGTCAAACACAGAAGAGAAGGAGCAAGTTCTGAAAGCAGCAAGAGAAAAGCAATTCACCACATACAAAGGAAACAGCATAAGACTAAGTAGTGACTACTCAGCAGCCACCATGGAGGCGAGAAGGCAGTGGCACGATATATTTAAAATTCTGAGTGAGAAAAATTTCCAGCCAAGAATACTTTATCCAGCAAAGCTCTCCTTCAAATTTGAGGGAGAGCTTAAATTTTTCACAGACAAATGCTGAGAGAATTTGCTAACAAGAGACCTGCCCTACTGGAGATACTCAAGGGAGCCCTACAGACAGAGAAACAAAGAAAGGACAGAGAGACTTGGAGAAAGGTTCAGTACTAAAGAGATTCGGTATGGGTACAATAAAGGATATTAATAGAGAGAGGGGAAAAATAAGACAAACATAAACCAAAGGATAAGATGGCTGATTCAAGAAATGCCTTCACGGTTATAACATTGAATGTAAATGGATTAAACTCCCCAATTAAAAGATATAGATTCGCAGAATGGATCAAAAAAAATGAACCATCAATATGTTGCATACAAGAGACTCATCTTAGACACAGGGACACAAAGAAACTGAAAGTGAAAGGATGGAAAAAAATATTTCATGCAAGCTACAGCCAAAAGAAAGCAGGTGTAGCAATATTAATCTCAGATAAAATAGACTTCAAATGCAGGGATGTTTTGAGAGACAAAGAAGGCCACTACATACTAATAAAAGGGGCAATTCAGCAAGAAGAAATAACAATCGTAAATGTCTATGCACCCAATCAAGGTGCCACAAAATACATGAGAGAAACACTGGCAAAACTAAAGGAAGCAATTGATGTTTCCACAATAATTGTGGGAGACTTCAACACATCACTCTCTCCTATAGATAGATCAACCAGACAGAAGACCAATAAGGAAATTGAAAACCTAAACAATCTGATAAATGAATTAGATTTAACAGACATCTACAGGACATTACATCCCAAATCACCAGGATACACATACTTTTCTAGTGCTCATGGAACTTTCTCCAGAATAGATCATATGCTGGGACATAAAACAAGGCTCAGTAAATTTAAAAAGATTGAAATTATTCAAAGCACATTCTCTGACCACAATGGAATACAAGTAGAAGTCAATAACCATCAGAGACTTAGAAAATTCACAGATACCTGGAGGTTAAACAACACACTCCTAAACAATCAGTGGGTTAAAGAAGAAATAGCAAGAGAAATTGCTAAATATATAGAGACGAATGAAAATGAGAACACAACATACCAAAACCTATGGGATGCAGCAAAAGCAGTGCTGAGGGGGAAATTTATAGCACTAAACGCATATATTAAAAAGGAAGAAAGAGCCAAAATCAAAGAACTAATGGATCAACTGAAGAAGCTAGAAAATGAACAGCAAACCAATCCTAAACCAAGTAGAAGAAAAGAAATAACAAGGATTAAAGCAGAAATAAATGACATAGAGAACAAAAAAACAATAGAGACGATAAATATCACCAAAAGTTGGTTCTTTGAGAAGATCAACAAGATTGACAAGCCCCTCGCTAGACTGACAAAATCGAAAAGAGAGAAGACCCATATAAACAAAATAATGAATGAAAAAGGTGACATAACTGCAGATCCTGAAGAAATTAAAAAAATTATAAGAGGATACTATGAACAACTGTATGGCAACAAACTGGATAATGTAGAGGAAATGGACAATTTCCTGGAAACATATGAACAACCTAGACTGACCAGAGATGAAATAGGAGACCTCAACCAACCCATCACAAGCAAAGAGATCCAATCAGTCATCAAAAATCTTCCCACAAATAAATGCCCAGGGCCAGATGGCTTCACAGGGGAATTCTACCAAACTTTCCAGAAAGAACTGACACCAATCTTACTCAAACTCTTTCAAAACATTGAAGAAAGTGGAACACTACCTAACTCATTTTATGAAGCTAACATCAATCTAATACCAAAACCAGGCAAAGATGCTACAAAAAAGGAAAACTACCGGCCTATCTCCCTAATGAATATAGTTGCAAAAATCCTCAACAAAATACTTGCAAATCGAATCCAAAGACACATTAAAAAAATCATACACCATGACCAAGTGGGGTTCATTCCAGGCATGCAAGGATGGTTCAACATAAGAGAAACAATCAATGTATTACAACACATTAACAAGTCAAAAGGGAAAAATCAATTGATCATCTCAATAGATGCTGAAAAAGCATTTGACAAAATCCAACATCCCTTTTTGATAAAAACACTTTAAAAGGTAGGAATTGAAGGAAACTTCCTCAACATGATAAAGAGCATATATGAAAAACCCACAGCCAGCATAGTACTCAATGGTGAGAGACTGAAAGCCTTCCCCCTAAGATCAGGAACAAGACAAGGATGCCCGCTGTCACCACTGTTATTCAACATTGTGCTGGAAGTGCTAGCCAGGGCAATCCGGCAAGACAAAGAAATAAAAGGCATCCAAATTGGAAAAGAAGAAATAAAACTGTCATTGTTTGCAGATGATATGATCTTATATCTAGAAAACCCTGAGAAATCAACTATACAGCTACTAGAGCTAATAAACAAATTTAGGAAAGTAGCGGGATACAAGGTTAATGCACATAAGGCAGTAATGTTTCTATATGCTAGAAATGAACAAACTGAAGAGACACTCAAGAAAAAGATACTATTTTCAATAGCAACTAAAAAAATCAAGTACCTAGGAATAAACTTAACCAAAGATGTAAAAGACCTAGACAAAGAAAACTACATAACTCTACTAAAAGAAATAGAAGGGGACCTTAAAAGATGGAAAAATATTCCATGTTCATGGATAGGAAGGCTAAATGTCATTAAGATGTCAATTCTACCCAAACTCATCTACAGATTCAATGCAATCCCAATCAAAATTCCAACAACCTACTTTGCAGACTTGGAAAAGCTAGTTATCAAATTTATTTGGAAAGGGAAGATGCCTCGAATTGCTAAAGACACTCAAAAAAGAAAAACGAAGTGGGAGGACTTACACTCCCTGACTTTGAGGCTTATTATAAAGCCACAGTTGCGAAAACAGCATGGTACTGGCACAAGGATAGACATATAGATCAATGGAATTGAATTGAGAATTCAGAGATAGACCCTCAGATCTATGGCCGACTGATCTTTGATAAGGCCCCCAAAGTCACTGAACTGAGTCATAATGGTTTTTTCAACAAATGGGGCTGGGAGAGTTGGATATCCATATCCAAAAGAATGAAAGAGGACCCCTACCTCACCCCCTACACAAAAATTAACTCAAAATGGACCAAAGATCTCAATATAAAAGAAAGTACCATAAAACTCCTAGAAGATAATGTAGGAAAACATCTTCAAGACCTTGTATTAGGCGGCCACTTCCTAGACTTTACACCCAAAGCACAAGCAACAAAAGAGAAAATAGATAAATGGGAACTCCTCAAGCTTAGAAGTTTCTGCACCTCAAAGGAATTTCTCATAAAGGTAAAGAGGCAGCCAACTCAATGGGAAAAAATTTTTGGAAACCATGTATCTGACAAAAGACTGATATCTTGCATATATAAAGAAATCCTACAACTCAATGACAATAGTACAGTCGGCCCAATTATAAAATGGGCAAAAGATATGAAAAGACAGTTCTCTGAAGAGGAAATACAAATGGCCAAGAAACACATGAAAAAAATGTTCAGCTTCACTACCTATTAGAGAGATGAAAATTAAGACCACAATGAGATACCATCTAACACCGGTTAGAATGGCTGCCATTAAACAAACAGGAAACTACAAATGCTGGAGGGGATGTGGAGAAATTGGAACTCTTATTCATTGTTGGTGGGACTGTATAATGGTTCAGCCACTCTGGAAGTCAGTCTGGCAGTTCCTTAGAAAACTAGATATAGAGTTACCATTCGATCCAGCGATTGCACTTCTCGGTATATACCCGGAAGATCGGTAAGCAGTGACACGAACAGATATCTGCACGGCAATGTTCATAGCAGCATTATTCACAATTGCCAAGAGATGGAAACAACCCAAATGTCCTTCAACAGATGAGTGGATAAATAAAATGTGGTATATACACATGATGGAATACTACGCGGCAGTAAGAAGGAACGATCTGGTGAAACATATGACAACATGGATGAACCTTGAAGACATAATGCTGAGCGAAATAAGCCAGGCACAAAAAGAGAAATATTATATGCTACCACTAATGTGAACTTTGAAAAATGTAAAACAAATGGTTCATAATGTAGAATATAGGGGAACTAGGAATAGAGAGCAATTAAGGAAGGGGGAACAATAATCCAAGAAGAACAGATAAGCTATTTAACGTTCTGGGGATGCCCAGGAATGACTATGGTCTGTTAATTTCTGATGGATATAGTAGGAGCAAGTTCACAGAAATGTTGCTATATTATGTAACTTTCTTGGGGTAAAGTAGGAACATGTTGGAAGTTAAGCAGTTATCTTAGGTTAGTTGTCTTTTTCTTACTCCCTTGTTATGGTCTCTTTGAAATATTCTTTTATTGGATGTTTGTTTTCTTTTTAACTTTTTTTTCATACAGTTGATTTAAAAAAGAAGGGAAAGTTAAAAAAAAAAAAAAAGAAAAACAAGGAAAAAAAAAAAGGTGTAGTGCCCCCTTGAGGAGCCTGTGGAGAATGCAGGGGTATTCGCCTACCCCACCTCCATGGTTGCTAACATGACCACAGACATAGGGGACTGGTGATTTGATGGGTTTAGCCCTCTACCACAGGTTTTACCCTTGGGAAGACGGTTGCTGCAAAGGAGAGGCTAGGCCTCCCTATGGTTGTGCCTAAGAGCCTCCTCCCGAATGCCTCTTTGTTGCTCAGATGTGGCCCTGTCTCTCTAGCTAAGCCAACTTGGCAGGTGAAATCACTGCCCTCCCCCCTACGTGGGATCAGACACCCAGGGGAGTGAATCTCCCTGGCAATGTGGAATATGACTCCCGGGGAGGAATGTAGACCTGGCATCGTGGGATGGAGAACATCTTCTTGACCATAGGAGGGATGTGAAAGGAAATGATATAAGCTTCAGTGGCAGAGAGATGCCAAAAGGAGCCTAGAGGTCACTCTGGAGGGCACTCTTACACGCACTTTAGAGAACCCTTTTTAGTTTCTAAAGAATTGGGGTAGCTGGTGGTGGATACCTGAAACTATCAAACTACAACCCAGAACCCATGAATCTCGAAGACAGTTGTATAAAAATGTAGCTTATGAGGGGTGACAATGGGATTGGGAAAGCCATAAGGATCACACTCCACTTTGTCTAGCTTATGGATGGATGAGTAGAAAAATAGGGGAAGGAAACAAAGAGAGAAAGGTACCCGGTGTTCTTTTTTACTTCAATTGCTCTTTTTCACTCTAATTATTATTCTTGTTATTTTTGTGTGTGTGCTAATGAAGGTGTCAGGGAGTGATTTTGGTGATGAATGTACCACTATGTAATGGTACTGTAAACAATTGAAAGTACGATTTGTTTTATATGACTGCGTGGTATGTGAATATATCTCAATAAAATGAAGATTAAAAAAAAACAAAAACAAAAACCTGGGTAATTTGCTTGTTGAACTTTCCGGTCTATCTTTAGCTGATTGTATCTTTGGTGTCTTTTAACATGTTTTTCCATCCCTCATATTTCTTTAAATGGCATGTAGACCTGGAGGCTTGATTAGCTTCACGGTTTTTTTTTGTTTGTTTGTTTGCGCCCGTGCGTGCGTGCGTGTGTGTGTGTGTGTGTGTGTATTAAAGAGTAAATATTTCAGCTGTGGGGCAGTGTACTTTCTATTGCATCTCATGAGGAGAGGGCACAACGTGCCATTTTTAGGAAACGTTTAAGATTAACCAGTAGGACCCATGATTCCACTGCAACATAGTGGTTTTCTAATTCTATCATTTCTGCATTTATTAGCTATGATTCATTTATAAAGAAAAACTTTCCTATATGAACTACTGTTATGTTGATTATCCTGAAATACATCAGTCCATAAAAGGAAAGGCAAGATAAATGTCCAATTCTTTGCCTTAAGAATAAGGCTTCCGATGAGGGTTTTTAATTAATTTTTTAAGGGTCGTCATAAACTCATGGATTCAAAAAATATATTTGTTATGTCTGATCGATGCGTTACAATTACTCTTTTTATTGACGCTTGCCCCACTTTGGCCAGTGGAATCACTCGATTCCTTCAAGTTAGCGCTTGCGTCCTTTGCACCGACCAATGTCTTTGATGGCTTCTTTGTTCTCTGGAACAGTAAGATGTTCCAGGATCATTTTGTACTTTCCCTGCCCCAGACCTGAAAGCAGCCTTTTCCTCAAGGAGCTCTCTGGCCCTTTCGCTGGGCAATGAAGCAAGGCATACTTCTGATGCAATGAAAGAGAGATGACTTCATCCGAGGCGCCAAGGCCTCCAATCTTTGCGGACCCCGCAGCGGGCAGCGTCTGTTGAATGGCATGGCAGGACCTAACAGAGGTATCAGCCATCCTCAGAGCTACGTGGCTGGATCAGGGGAGCAGGGCACTGGGGGAGGGTCTCAGAGACCCTTCCCAGGGTGTGACTTTTGACAAGGAAAGCCCCCGCCCTGGCAACCCTTCCAGCCGAGCGTTCTGCGGCTCCAGGCGTGTGACTAACATTTCCCCTCACAGACCGCGCCCTGGGACTTTCCCCCCGGCCCCTGCCACTGCGAAGCTGGTGCCGGGCGGCGTCCCAACGCGGTTCCCAAGCCTTGGCGCCCTCTGCCGGCCTGGCCGGGCGGGGGCGGGGCTTGGCCGAGGGGCGGGGCTGGACTGCCCGCCTCTTCGCCCACGGCGGGGGGGCTGGGAAGGTGATTGCCGGGAAAGACTACGGAGGTTTCGCCAGGACGTGACCTTAAGGCTGGGGCATTGGCGGGGAGGGCGAGCGGGGGAGCAGGAAAAAAAAAAACCCGGCTCTGTCACGCGTGGTTGCAAACCGGGGCCGATGAGCTCAACTAGTTCTCCCACGCCTGCGGAGGAAGGGAGGGAGGAGCTGGGACCGTCAAGACTAGAGCCGCACCGCCTACTGCTCCTCCATGGCCGCGGCGCTGCGCCTTGCGCCCCGGGAGGCGGGAGGAGGTTCTAGTCCGCACGCACCCTCCCTCCGGGCCTGCGGTTGGGGTGACGTCACTCCATCGGGTTTCAGCGGAATGAGGGCACGGTCCTCTCACCCCTCCTCCACCCCCAATTCCAGAAACGACGCTCCCTGTTCCCAAGCCGATCCCCATGGAGCTGGGATTTCGACTGGAGGTTGAAAGTGAAACGAAAGAGAAAGGCGGATGGCTTGTGAACAAAGAACAAAGAGTTGGGTGCTTTAGCCACTGAATGGGTTCAGCTGAGGTAGTTTAGGGGTTCCTGGCTACCCCCTCCCATCCCGTTTTCCTCATTCAGACAGCGGGGGTGGGCGGCCACGGGGCTGTGTGTCGGGGCTCTGCCAGGATCTCACCGTTGAGAAGCTGACAGAGGATGTTGGGAGCGTCTCAGCAAGAACCCAAGCGCTGGGAGGCAGGAGGCCTGGGTCCTAGCGCCACCTTCACCTAACTGTCACTCTGGGGAGCACACCACTTAGCCTTTCTGGGCCTCAATTTCCTCATTTGAAGAATGAGCAGTACGGGAACTGAGGGTGCCACTGTGAGACCACCAATAAATCAGAGAAAAAGGCCAGGCCAAGGGACAAGGCTGTCACTCACCCCAGTTCTCTTTCCACAGGTCCCCACTAATTCTTATGGGAGCTTGACTTCACTTAAGCAAACATTTGTGGATGTCCTACTGTGTGCCAAACACAGGCCTGCTCCTAATTTTTCTGGGCCCTGGGGCAAGAGTACATACAGAGGCCCGCCGACCATGTGTCTAAATCTTGGAAAGTGATAAATCAAGCTAAAAAAACATTAAAGAAAATATGTTCTATCCTCCTCCCTCAAATATACCTCCGTGACTATCCTGAAGGCCAGGATCAAGTTCGAAATTCTTGTATTCCTCAGAGTTCTGGGCTGACCGTGGGGTGCCTTCCCTCCCTTCCCAGCCTGGATCTATCTCCCACCACAAGGGCCCTTTTACACATGTGCAGATTCCCCTTCCCTCAGGTCCAGGCTCTGGCTGTATCCCTGCAAACAGCTGCCCCTGGCCCTCCCACAAGCAAGACTAGTTGTGTGCACACTGGTGACACACAGTCTACCCTTGGGCGAGCCAAGCAAAGTGGTTTCAGAACCTATTGGGCAGGGAATTCTGTAGTCCCACATATCCAGAATATGGTCTACAAGGGGAGCATGGGTTCTGGGTGGGCACATCCCCTTGGCCCCAACGATTCCTTGCCCCAGGTTTCCCTCCCTTTCTTGCTTGGTCTAAGGGTGGGTACCAGCCAGATGTTGTGGAGGGTACAGGCTTGCAGCAGGCACAGCTCCTTCAAGGAGGCAGACAGTCCAGAAGTTATAAACTGCAAGGCAGATGGCTTGCAGATGAAGAGGGAGGGTTCTGGGAGGGGCACATTTCTTAGAGGAGGCAGCAGTAGCTCTAAACCTGGCAGAAGGGTTGGCATTACAGCAGGTGGAGAAGTGGGGGAAAAAAAG
Source organism: Choloepus didactylus (assembly GCF_015220235.1). Taxonomy (NCBI): domain Eukaryota; kingdom Metazoa; phylum Chordata; class Mammalia; order Pilosa; family Megalonychidae; genus Choloepus; species Choloepus didactylus. The sequence goes on along the minus strand of NW_023637624.1, from coordinate 795,314 downwards.
GAGCAAAAGCTGGGGACGGGCCATCCAGGGTCTGTGAATTGGGACTACAGGGCAGAAAGGCTGGAGGGTGAATCTACATCCTCCAAATAGCAGACCAAGCCTCTAGCAGAGTAATATGAGCTGCCTATGTCGGAGTCGGTTGGTAGGAGAGGATGGTGCCCTCAGCTGTGGAGCCCCTGAGGGGCAGCATCACCCATCCAGCAAGATGCCACCCTGCAGCCCATCCCAGTGCAGTTCTGCGTCAGGCAAAGTCCAGACTCCCCTGGCCTAATCGGTGCTTCTTTACCAGTTCCAAGTTGGGGAAGCTTAGCTACTCATAGCTTTTGTAAAGAATTCTAACCCCCTTGTTTGCTATAAGATGGCTCTGGAAAGAAGTTTTCTTTAGGAATCAGTGCATCTGCATCACTTTGCCTGGTAGCCAGAGGCTGCTGGGGAACAACCACCACCGCTCCTGTCCTCCCTGGGAGCACCCCTCAACCAAGTGGATGGGAGTTGGTGGATAAATGCCCCAACTTCCTGCCCCTCAGTTGAAGTAATGCTGAGATGTGTTCTGCGTTGGCTCCCAGAGCTCCCAATGGGTTTAGGCTCCAGTTGCCCACAGTGAGAACTTGCTTGACAACATCCTTTATTTCTGTCTTCCCTTCCATGTCTCCCCGCCCCACTCCTCTGCTGATATTTCCTGCAATCAACTCTCAAATAAACTACTCGCATTTGTATCCTTGTCTCAGGTCTGCTTCTGGGGGATCTCGAACCCAGCATAAGGACAGTTTGTCTTGCAGTTCGTCTGGGCCCTAATTGAACGAGGCCATCGCTGACTTCCCTTCCAGCTCTCTGCTGGGAGTTTGTCTTGTCTGCCTCTCATGGAATGAAACAGGGCACCTACTGCCTCGTTCCATTTGATGTCAGGCTAAACGTGCCCATGCTGCTGCCCCTGCAGAATGGTTGTGTCTCCATGTGCTGTGTGTGTGTGTGTGTGTGTGTGTGTGTGTGTGTGTGTGCAAGCAGGAGTCAGCAGCAGCAGAGAAATAGAAAGGAATCTGATTTAGCCTTCAAGCTCCTGAGAGTCCCTGTAGGAGGTCACTGAACATCTGATCCAGTGAACACAATAGCAAGATTACAAACAAACAGGAGGACATTTTTTTACACCTTCTCTGCTGTTGGAAACTTTTGTCTAAATGGCAACCTCTGTCGGCAAAGTGATTCATCCTGGGACATCTCAATTTCACATGTTCACATAGCACACTCCTCCTTCTCTCTTCTGCCCCTTCTATCAGCTACTAACTCCCTCTCCCTCGTGACAGAGAGCCAATACGGGTGCAATACGGGTGCATCCCTGAGTGGCTGGGGTGAGCTATGTAAGGAAGGGGCCCTCCTCTCCTAATTCATCTTTGGTTAACAGGGCCCCATCTGAAGTTTCTTCTTGGGGGCATGTCAGTCAATCACACTTCCTATAACCACCCACCCACTCAACCTGCCCCCTTGCTTCTCTTCCTGGAAGAAGGTTTTGACTGCAAGGGTTGTTTTGTCCCCACAGTTGGAGTCCAAGTCAGGGGTGTTAGTTGCTGGGTGGATGGACTCTTTCCTGTCTTCCTTGATAGTTTCTGATTATTCCTCATTTTCCGTCTGGGAGAAATGTTTGAATTTCACAGGCAGAAGTCTTCCTCAGACCCTTGGCCCAGAGTGCCAGATCCACTTGACTGGAGAAAGGCAAAGGCAAGGTTGACCCAATAAGCTGCGGACAAGGGTTGTAGGTGCCGACAGGCTGGCTCTTAAAGCCAAGTTCAGCTCTCGCCTGCTGCTGGGGGAGTGGAGGCTTCATTGGGTCAAGGTTCAGAATGAAAGGTGAAAGGATACCTCCAACCTTGGTGGTCAAAAGAGGAGTGCTGTCCATCTGTGTGAGTTGAGCCCACATCTGGGGACAGGGGATTCATCTGGGGAGCTCCCTCCACCCCATTCCCCAGGTGGGAAGTTGTTGTTTCCTTCCCAGCAGAGGTTCGGACAAGCTCAGCTATATTTTGGCTCTCCAGGTCCAAACAGAAGAACATAAAATTTCTCCAGGGCACAGCAGCCTTGGATGCCTAGATTTGCACCCAGAACCCTTGAGTGGGAAGGAAAATGCCAGGCTTCTTCCCATTGGTGCTGGTATACCAAGTCTAGCAGTAGAACTTGGCTGGTTGCCATGGGTACCTGGGTGTGTGGTCCCGGCAGAAGCTGAGGCCCAAACCCTATGCCCAGGCTTGGTGGATCTGCTGGGGCCAGGAGAATGTGGGGGCCAGAGAAACAGCCCCTGTTGCCACCACCTCCACCACCTGCCTGGCAACAAGACACACAAGGAGTGGACTCCTCAAAACCCCCCTAAACTACGTTTTCCCAAACTTTAACTGGCACAGGAATTCCCTGGGGTTCTTGTTTCTTTTGAAAGCCTGCTGTTTTGGAAATGTGCCGTTGATACGTTGAAATAAATATAAATACCATTTAAACATATTTCTTAAATGATAAAAGATGTGACTAAACAGATGTGCTGATACCTGGCTGACACGGATGTTGCTGGCCCAGGGACCACACTTTGAGCAGCAAGGTTGGAGAAACCTCAGCCTGATTCTGCCAATGGCCCACAAGATGGGCCGCCTTGGGCCATGGCTAACACAGCCTCAACCCCCAAGGCAGACTTTCTAGCCTTAACGTAGTGGGAGGGCCCTCCTCACAGTTTGATTTTGGATCATCCCTCCAAAGAAAGGAAATCAGCAGCCTGCATTTTGGGAAAACATGATTATTTTAACTTGTCCTATCCCGGCCTCACCTATGCAAAATTATATAACATGCCCTGGTCAGAAAATGCTGATAATGCTATTTGGGTGGCAGGATGCCGATTTCTGATTGCATTTCTCTTGGGGGTGGGATGGGGAAAGGGGGTAGGGTCCCATGAGGGTTTAGGGAGAGAAAGGGGCAAGGCAGATGGAGGGGGCGAGGGGGGCCATGGCAGAGGCCTGGGGATAAAGCCGATTGGTGTGTCAGAAAAATCTGCCACTGGCTTTGGTGATTTGAGAGGCAGACACATTCTTTCATCTCTGTTAATCCTTATCTGATACAGAGGATTTTCCTACCATTAAATCTGGAAAAAGAAAACTAAGCGCTCAACCCCACACAAGCAATTATTTCTCTTCGCCCCTTGCCCCATCCCCCATTTACTTCTCAGTACAATCATTTTTAGGGTCTGTGGCTGTCAAGCTTGGGAGATGGATGGGCTGGGGGAGCTGAGGGGTATCTTGGTGGAGGAGCTGGATGGTAAGTACCATTTACTAAAGGGGACTAGTCACTGGATTTTTCTGTGCAGAAGTGTCCTCGCTGCCCATTTCCTTACTGAGTTGTCAGTGATTCCATCTGAGCTGCTGTCAGGGTTTTAGCCTGATGAAGGGTTTCCAAAATAGAGCCAAGCCATCAATTTGGAGGCTTCTTTTTGGCTGTTTTTATGGGTTTCTTTTAGCCCGGAACCCCAGAATGTGGGGGAGAAATGAGTGGGAAGAAGGAGGGAAAAAAAGGCAGGGCATTGAGGAAGTTTGGAGGAGCGGGAAGGGGGTCTAAGTGTCCTGGTTCTCAGGGGATCTGTCCCGGGCACCTGGTGACCTGTGCTTTCTCTCCTCAGGTGGGGATCCCACGGGTGGGTGTTTTTAAGCCGCCAGGCGTGGGAAAGGCTGCTGGGATGCTGGTGCTGCTTCTGCACGGTGAGTCACGGGAAGCCGCTCCTTCTGTGCCCGCAGCAGACAGATGGCCAGTGGGTGTGGGCATCAGGAACCCTGGGAAAAAGCCTCAGTAACTTACAGGGTTTCTAACTCAAGGAGCTCGATCTTCCAATGGCTTGGTGAAAGCCCCACATGGACACTAGTTCTCACGACTGGGTTTCACTGAAAGTGTGAGGGTGAGGGAGGGGATGGAGGCTGTGAGAAAACAGCAGGTGGTGTGGACCTTTAAAAACAAAACTCCTGGGTCAAATATAGCAAATATTCCTCTTGGGGATTTTCTTATTCTAATTTCAGAGATGAATTCACTGGTGCCATCCCCCAAAACGACAGTGGTTTTCTAGTCACATTATTTTAAGCTCATTTAGCTTTAAAAAAAAATTCCCTCAAAGAACCCATCTTCTTAAAGAGGAAAAAAAATGAAAAATTGTGTTCAAATGGTAGGATTATGGATATATGTAAAGCTGTTTTCAGATTTTGTCCTGTTGTTATACAGTTTTTAATACAAGAAGACTCACCACAAATTATTTTCCCACCTCTACAGCTCCAACTGTTCACATCTGACTAAGATAGCCTGAGGAAAAATATTTTATTAAGTTCTTGCGTAAATGATTCTACACAAATAATCTGTTTTTCTGACCCTCAGGTGAATTTAATTATTTGAGGTTATGACTCTCTGTGTAATAAACCTTTGTACGCAGTGTGATAACTTTTTACCAGACAGATAATTCTAAAATGGTGGTAATAGAATTTCTTACTCTTTATTCCACCTTTTCAAAAAGTAAAAATTGCTCTATTCAATGATTGAACAGGTATACACTGTGTACCTTCAATATGCTCAAGGGATTTTATAAAGGATATAACTGCACAGTCTTTGTCCCTGAGAGACTTACATTCTTTTATTGGGCAACTCAATAAATGAGAAGAAAGCTTAGAACTAGGTACAGGGAACACTATGATAAATAGGATATGACTATTTACCTTGGGGAGTCTCCAAAGGACAGAGGTTGACATTTATATAATTGTGAACTGCCAGCTTCTTGCCATTTTATCTTACCTAGAAAGGATTTGAAGTTTGATTGACTCATTGGGACAGAATGTTTGCTTCCAAGAGCCAGTATGATTTTAAATGTGATACCTAGAAGCTCCAAAGCCCTATGGTTCATCGCCGAATGCAGCCGGTATTCGTGGCCCACATACCGCAAAACAGGAGCTGTCCCTGCTACAGAAAACTGAAACAGATTCAGACTTCTTGTGACCAGTTGGGTGGTGACATCATTTGCTAACAATAGACGCACTTAAAATTAATGCCCGTCTCCTCATCCCCTGGTGCTTCAATTTAAACCACACTCCAGCAGCACAGAAGATACTACTCTGCCTACAAGTCACAAGCAATATGGACAGCATGTTCCCGAGAAGCAGGCGGGGCTCATCCTTCATCTCCTCGGCTAGAAAAAGCGACTAAATAAGCCTCACAAACCCAGGCCTTGGTGGAATCAGAAGTGGCTAGCAGAAGGGTAAATTCAGGGCAAGACCCGAAGCGGAAGTGGTCTCAAGCTGGCGGCCCAGGGCCTCTAGTTTTGTACTAAGTGCGAATTTCTCCCTTCCTGCCCCCCATATTAACCCCTTCGGGGTCTTCTGGCTGCCCACAGCATAATAGGTGAATTCCCTCACTTGCTTTACAGCAATCGGGCTTGCTCTCTAAATGGTGAGCTTTTCAAGAGGGTCAGGGTTCGGGTAATATCTTCTTTGCTGCTCGAGTGTGGTTTAAATTGAAGCACCAGTGGATGAGAAGGTCATTAATTTTAAGTGCCATCTACTGGTAGCAAATGATGTTTTATTTATTATTTATTTATTAGAACCTAAGGCATAGTAGGTGTTTAATAAGGGGTTGTCGGTTGAATGGGTGAAGCTACCCGAGGAGGTGTTCTTCAGTCTGACACACTCATATATACTAAGTGTTAGGTATCCTTCTAAGTGAGTAAGACTTGTATTTTAAACAAAGGCCTTAGGAAATTAAAATTACAATGAGATTTCATTGCCTACCTTTTGAATGGTGAAAACTGAAAAGACTGACAAACTCCCAAGTGTTGGTGAGGATGTGAAGCAACTGGAACTCTTCATATGCTGCTGGTGGGATTTACAATAATACAGCCCCTTTGGAGAGCTGTTTGGCCATTTTGTAAAAAGTTAAACATATACTTACTATATGACCAAGCAGTCCCACTCCTAGATAGATAGATGAGAAATGAAAACATGTCCACAAAAAGACTTGCACCCAAATCTTTTTATTGGTTTTATTCCTAATAGACTAAAACTGGAAGCAATCCAAATGCCCATGAACTGGTGAATGGAGAAACAAATTGTGGTGTAGCCACACAGTGGAATACTACTCAGCAATGAAAAAGACTGACCAACTGACACGTGCAAAAACATGCGTGAATCTCACAGACATAATTTTGAGCAAAAGAAGCCAGACACCCGAGTACATTTGATTCCATTTATATGAAGTTCTAGAACAGGCAAAACTAATCTATAGGTCAGAAAGCAGATTAGTGGTTGCCGAGAGCCAGGGGTGTGGAGGAGACTGGTGTCAAAGGGATGTGAGGAAACTTTCTCGATGGTGGAAAGGTTCTAAATCTTGACTGGGGTGGCAGTTACCTGGGTGAATGCAGTTGTCAAAACTTACCAAACTGTACACTTAAAGTGGGTACAGTACTGTCTGCAAATTATACCTTAATAAACTTGATTTAAAATTTTAAAAAGAAGGCTGTAGGGAGAGGGCAGCTTTATTGGGAGTTGTGAGAAGCAAGTTCTGGGTTACCTGTGTGGTCTGAGGCCATGGGATGGTCTCCCCCACTGAACTTCTATTCCCCCTGACCAATTTTGTCCTGAAAATCCAGCCCTGCATCTCAGCCTGAGGAGCAACTGGGTAACAGTCACCAGGACAGGGAGGGGAACAATTTCTAGAGCCAAAGGGGCTGAGTAGATTTTGCTGAAACCAGGAAATTGACCATATTTTCCCTTGCTATTTTGGTTTTATGAGGCACAAGTTCTTTTATATATATATATATATATATATATATATATATATATATATATATATATATATATATATATATATATATATATATATATATATATATAGTATTTTTATACTCCCCGGTTTATTTTGAAAACAACCTTTTCTGATATATATCCAAATGAATTTGAAATTACAGTTGCAAGTTCTTTTAAAACAATGAGAATGAAGAAACACTCCGAACAGTCTGTGGTTGGAAACTCCATGAGTAACTGTTCTCCTAGCGGGCCTCAAGGGAGAAAAACATGTATGTAAAAGGCTGAAGACCTACGAACCAGCAACTCCTCAGCTGGTCTGTATTAAGAGACATCACTATGTGGCATCTGAGCCCACCTGGCAGCTCTTGGGGCAGTCAGTACACCCCACCAGAACACAAAAGCAGGGACTCATTTCTGGTGTTTGTCCACATTTGGAGACATCTTGTAATATTTTATCCTACGCAGGTGAATCCCATTTTTATAAAGTTGTTCCATGGGTGGTTTCTGCCTTTGGCTGCATATTGGAATCACCTACAGAATTCTAAAAAATACCCATGCTTGGTCCCACCCTGGAAGATTCTGATGGAACTGGACTGGCTTACGGCCCCGGCATTGTGAATTTTAAAAGCTCCCCAGGTGATTCTAATGTACAGCTGAGGAAGAGAACCTTTCTAAGACTCTTCACTATAGTCTATTTGTTGTAATAACTTCAACTGTCTGACATCTGGTATCTTGCTTTTCACTCTGGGGCAGATTTCCATATGGTCCTTGAAGGACTGGCCTCTTGATGAGGTTTACTCCTGTGACAACAGTGGCTTATGGGGGCCCACTATTGGCTTTGCCGAGTGCATTCACAGCTGTTTCAAGCATCACATACAACTCATCTGTTCCTTGCGACTGTCCACATGTTACAGATGAGGAAACTGAGGTACAGTGAGGTTGTCTGAGGGAAAGAGAGAGACAGAGAGGGGGGAGGAAGAAAGAGAGAGAGAGAGAGAGAGAGAGAGAGAGAGAGAGAGAGAGAGAGAGAGAGAGAGAGAGAGAGAAAGAAGAGAAGAGAAGAGAAGAGAAGAGAAGAGAAGAGAAGAGAAGAAAGAAAGAAAGAAAGAAAGAAAGAAAGAAAGAAAGGAAGGGAGGGGGGAGGAAGAAGGAAAGAAGAAGGAAAGAAGGAAAGAGAAAGAAAGAGGGAGGGAGGGAAAAAAGGAAGGAGCAGTATGAAAGCAGGGATGACAGGCAGTGTCCTCAGAATTTATGAGCGAACTAGGTTGAGAGGCTGGGCCCTCAGGGTAAGTGCTTTCAAGATCAAATGCTCTGGAAAGCCCCACACGTGAATCCTGGAACTAATGACAGAGGCTGGCTGAGCAGGTGCCTGTTGAGACCAGTCAGTCCTGTTGAATTTCTCGTCTTCCCCTCCTTACATCAGACTGGAAATAAAAGCCCCGAAGCCATTTCACATTTCCTTATAGATCCTTCCTAACAACAGCGCTGTGAGAAGAGAAATTGCTAAGTCACTGCCAACTGGGTCTGACCTTCTCACAAACTGTAATCTGAATTTTCATTTGGTAAATGTTTTGTTGGCCAATGTATTCCCACGGAACTCAGCTCTGGACAGCCAAGGAGATTTGTTTTTGGAATGATGGCTGCAGATTCTGGGAGGGGCCACTTTTCATTTGGATTTCAAAAAATCAGAAATGTCTTAGATAATTTTCAGTTCAATTTTATATATTCCCTGTCAACAAGTTTCTGTTCCCTGGAGAGGAGTTTGCTTTTGGTTGGGGGCACTGCCCAGTCCTGAAGTTGGGTTATTTCTCTAGCAAGTTTCTTCAGGGGAAAGGAGAGGGGCCAGAGGAGGAAAATGGTCCTAGAGAGATTAGGGACTTCTCTCAAGCAGGATGTTGGTCAGGATTCTTGTTGCAAACAATAGAACCCACTGTAGGTCCTGGAAGCAGAGAAAGGGTTTATTTAAGGATAATGGGTCTTCAGAGGCTTCCTGATTGGAGGCTGCACAACCAGGAGCAATGCCTAAGGCACATGGTGAGATAGAGCTAGCAAAAAGACCCTGCACCCACCACCACTGGTGGGCAGAAGGGTGCGGGGTACCAGAAATTCCACCCTTCTGGCCTGGATACCTGCTGCCTCTGCCACCATTCTCGCAAGAAAATGGTTCCTGCATGGCTGGCGCCTGCTTCTGAATCCAAGTCTTGCTCGGGTGTGTCTGATTGACTAAGCAAGGTCATGTGCCTGAGCCCTAACTGCAAGGGCAGCTGGGAAAGGGAGCTTCTTGGCTTCTGTCTTGAGGAGGCAGGACTTTTAATGTAGGAAATTCCCTAAATGTAGAAAGGGGGCATCAAAGGTGCTGGGGAGCCAGAAAAGGTGCCAGATGTCCGCTTGGATCAGAGGTGATATGGTTGCAAGGAATGGAAATGTCCCAGAAACAGTTCTATCAGAGCTTAATGGGAAGTAGTGAGTCGGCCAGCAGCTTCCCTCTCTCCCTTGCCTGCCTGATCTCCAGCTCTGTGATTCTCATGGCAGATCTATTCCTCTTTTTGCCCATGAGCTTCCTCACCTCGGCCCTTGGCTCCTATTCCCTCATAACTTTGACCTGTAAGTGGCTTTGATATATAGTCCTTTAGTTCAGGTGCTCACGGAATCTCACTGAGCCAGTCTCTCGGTGCCTATTCCATTTTCATGGAGAAAGAATGAATCTGATCAGCTCTGTTCGGGTCAAGTGTTCACCTATGGCCCAAACAGCTGTGGCTTGGAGAAGGTGGCAGAGGCACATGGGTTTGTGGGCGGGGTATTTTCTCTCAGAGGCAATGGTTATCAACAGCTGCTGTCAAACCAGGGGAAAATGAAAGCCAGGATGGCCCTCAAAGATCAGGAAGTGCAGGCCCTTCAGTTTACAGTTAAACAAATGGAAGCTCAGAAGGGCTAGGCATGTGGTGTGGGGGATAATACAGTATAGTTAAAAGACAAACAAAGGTTAGTGTCAGTTAACCATCCTGAACCTCAGTTTCCTCTTCTGTGAGAAGGGGAGAATGATACTGATCTTGCAGAGTTGCTTTATTAAATGAAATAATGTATGTAACGAGCCTAGCCCTGAGCAAACACATATTGAAAGGTGGCTGTTATGAAAGTAAAAGGAATCCATAAAAGTGATTTCATTTGAGCAGCCTTCTTTTAGGCTGAGTATTTTTTAGTACTTCCACTCCACCTCCTCTATTGGATTTTTAAGTTAGCTCTACTTTTTTGATCATAGTCTACTTTGAATTAATTTTATTCTGCTTTGTGTGTAATGTTATATCCTTATAAAAGCATAATCCCATTTACTTCCCTTATCCTCTGTGCTATTGTTGTCATATGTTTTTCATTAATGTGTTAAAAACTCCACAACACATTCTTGCTTTTGTTTTAAACAAGCAACTGTCTGTTAAACAATTTAAAGTTAGAAAAGAGTAGTCTTTTATATTTAGTGATATATTTACCATTTCTATTGCTTTTCATCCTTTCCTGTAGATTCGATTTTCATCCAGTATATCATTTCCCCTCAGGCTGAAGAATTTCCTTTAGCATTTCTTATTGTGCAGATCTGCTGGAGATGGATTTTTTCAGATTTCATTTGCCTGAAAACATCTTTGCCTTCATTTCCAAACATATGTTCACAGGATACAGAATTCTAGGTTGCTAGATTTTGCTTTTCTTTCAGCACTTTAAAGATATTTCATTGTCTCATAGCCTCCGTTGTTTCGTATAAGAAGTTGGGCATTTTCATTTTTTCCTTGTTGTTCCCCTCTATGTAATGTATCTTTTTTTCTTTGGATAATTTTAAGAGTTTTCTCTCTCTGGTTTTCAGCAGTTTGACTATGGTGTGTATGCCAAGCTGTGTGTGTGTGTGCGCGTGCGCGCGCGCGCGCGCGCGTGTGTGTGTGTGTGTGTGTTGTTACTTGGGGTTTGCTAAGCTTCTTGCTTTTAGTCAACTTCTGAAAATTATCTTCAAATGTTTTTCTGCCATATTCTCTCTCTTCTCTCCTTCTGGGACTCCAAATATGCGCATGTTAGTCTAACTGCTTGATATTATCCCACAGGACACTGAGGCTCTGATAATTTTTTTCTGATCTTTTTTCTGTGCTTCATTTTGGGTAATTTCTATTGCCCTGTCCATGAATCTTTTCTTCTGTGGTGAATAATCTGCAGTTTCAGGTATCATATTTTTTCATTGCTAGGATTTCCATTTGGTTCGTTTTTAGAGTCCTCATACCTTTTCTGAAATTCAAATTCCCCATCTCTTTACACATTATATCTATCTTTTCCTTTAAATTCTTTAACATATTTATAATAAATCCTTGTTCGGTAATTCTGACATATGAGCTGTCTGTTAAACTATCGGCTTCTAATAACTATTTTTTCCTCCTGATCAGTCATATTTTGCTGCTTCTAAACATGTCTAGTATTATTTGACTGTATACTGGATATTATGGGTGGTCATTGTAGAAACTCTGGATTCTCTTATGTTCCCTTGAAGAATGTTGAATTTTCTTCTGACAGCCAGGGAGGCTTGGGTTTAGGCTTTACTAGGGTAAGTCGATTTCAGTTTTGCCCTTAATCCTGAGAAAATGATCTTCACTCCTAAAGTATGGCTTTCTGGATTTGCAGTAGAAAGCCTGAGGCATTTTACAAGCCCCTCTAACTTGTGGACCTTGAACTCTTCACCTGTCTTCCACCAGAAAGCAACTGATGAAATCTCTGTTCAGCTATTTCGGCTTTCAATTCTTGCTTTCCTCTTAGGCTCCTTGGCATCATTCCAAGCATGCGCACTTCAGGTCTCTACCAAGGATTTAAGGGGAGTCTGTTTGCCAATTCTGGGACTCCCCTTTTGTGGCTCTCTCTTTTCCATATTTCCCTCCTCAATTTCTAGCTAATGTGACAGCTACCAACTCTGACCTCTAACTTGTCAGTCCATTCCAACCACTGCTTTCTGCTTGAGCTCTACTCTCCAGGTGCTGTGTGGACTTGAAAATTCCGTGAGAGGAAAAGCCAGTTAAATGTGGACCTTACCTAGCTTGCTTCTTTTCTTTCAGAGGCTGTATCCATTTTGGTTGCTCTCAAGTGCTTTCAATTTTTTTTTTTTTTTTAGGGGTTGAAATATTTAATAGAAGACAAAATAGAATTCAATGTGAAAAGCACTATATGAAACAAAGGTGACTTTTAAAAATGATAAAAGAACATTCTACTAAAAAACATGAATCTTTATGCATCTAATGATAGCTTCAAAATATATAAAACAAATACACTGAGACATGCAAAGAGAAATTGAGAAATCTACAATTACAGAGAGAGACTTTAACATACTTCTAGAAATAATAAATCAGGTAGACAAAAGCAATAGCCTAACACTTATTCATTACTTCTTATGGGAGTGGCACTGAATGATGTCCTTTACATGCATTATCTAAGGCTACAGAAATAACTATGACAAGTCATATACATGGGTACCATAAATACTTCTGTACCTGAAAAACAAGAGAATAAACTTTTCCATTCATTAGATATCCATTAAAGACCACATATTACACACCCACCCACAAACAACAGCAACAACATCAACAAGAACACAACTACACCCACCCCCACCCCCTGGCAAGTGTACAATGAAATGAAGATTATCACTGATTTGGCAACAAATCTTATGAAGAATAATTTGGCATTAAGTAACAGGTGTTCCATATTCTTTGACTTCATAATTGTCTTTTTGATGACCTACCCTAAAGAAATAATCCAAATACAGGGGTGGGGTGGGGAGAGAATATATATATATATATATATATATATATATACTCAAATGTTTTATATATAAAAACTCAAAATGTTGAAAGGGAATTGTTAAGTATGGTATAACCATTCAACAGAATACTATTTTGTCCTTAAAATGACATTTATGGAGGCTATGTAATATATAACTGGGGGAAGTTCCTGAAATGTTAAAGGAAAAAATAACACAAAAGTACATTAAATTATGGATGTTTTTTATATAGCTATAAAATAAACCCAAATTTTCTTTAATGAATATTACTTTTATAGTAAAAAATTTTTCTGACTTTTGTTTTACATCCTTTTTGTAACTTTGTTCTAACACTAGCTATGCAAGAAATAAACCTGCTGAAGTTACATGATCTTTGCACAACAGCAGTGTACAGTGTTTTACAAGAGAACAGATAAGCCCAAATTAATCAGAAGTTCTCAAGGGCCCATGGCCATGGTAGCTTTTTCCCCAGGCATTTGGCAGCACAATATAGCATACAGTGACTTCATTTAGTCAAGTTAAATATCTACTAACTTTGACATGGACATTTTTTCTGGGATTCCTAAAGAGGAGTCAAATCTGGCTAAGGTGTAAAAGAGCATTTTGCAGGCTTCATTGGCTCCCAGACAATTTGAAACCCTGAATTTGCAACTTATCAGTGTCGATAAAAATTATTCTTATTTACTTATTAATACTTACAATTTTGTAGATTAATACTTACAATTTGATATTTATTTTAAGGGACAAAATTTAAAGCAAGTTTTTTGGGAAATAATTTTTTCTTGGATACTAAAATAATTTTAAAAACATTCTTTGAATCAAACATTTATGTAAATACTTTTTTTTAAAAAAAAAATAGGTCCAAAAGACTCAGTTCAAATCAACGTTGAAGTTATATCAAGAATTAAGTTTACTTCATGCCAATGAGCTACTCCTCAGCAGGGGCTGGTTTTGCCATGTGTGGAACGAGAACAATTTTGTTGTGTACACACGAGAGTTGGATGGAATGGACAGAGTCTTTACCATGGTTCTGAATTTTGGAGAATCAGCCTCAAAGGTAAATCTACAGGAAATGCTTCCAGGACTTCCCTCAAAAGTGAGCATAAGGTTAAGTACCAATACTGCCACCCAAGGCAGTCAGGTTGAAACGAATGCCATTATACTGGACAAAGGAGAAGGACTCATCCTCGATTACGAAATGAAGACTCTCCTTCATCATCAAACAGAGCTCAAAGAGAGATGCTTTGTTTCCAATCGGGCATGCTATTCTAGCATATTAAACATACTGTACAGCTTGTGTTAGGCACCTCTCTGTGAAAGAGATGAAGACACTGGCATTCATTTTTAGTATAAGCTTTTGCAGTAGCTTCATGTACAGGTTCCTGCTGGGTAACCTTGATGAAGACTAGTCATTAATTCTTAGACGGTTCTGTAGCTTGAATGTAACTGCTTTAGGAACAATTCTCAAATGTTTTTAAAGAATAAAAAAATATTTAAGAGGAAATTATCACTTGTAGCAACCTGTAACTTTATTGGGATAGCATCAATGAGATAACTAGATCACTTTAGGATCCCAGATTATTTGAAAGATCTAATTAACTTAATGCAGTCATTGAAGCTGGAGGATGATCCACTGCTACAGGGTCTAAAAATGTTCACTGGCTAAAAAGGCAGGATATTGATTTGTAAACTGTTCGAAGAAAATCTTACAGACAAAAACAACAGAAGTTCCAGTTGTTGGGAGGGACGACCTGGAGTCCTGCAGTCACCAATCCCTCCCTTGTCCCCTACTCCTATATCCCCTACCTTCAAAGGTGCATGATTTGAAAACTACTTTTGTAGATTTAGGGGCATGTGCATGAGTGAAAAGAATGAGGAAAAGCAAGGGAGATGTAGACTAAGCACAATTTGGATGGAGATGCAAATTTTAAAAAATTGTTTAGTAACTGAAAAATCTCACTCTTGTTAATCCAGTTGGAAGTAATACCATGAATTATTTCAAGATTTCCAATTCCCAGATGAATGTGGCATTTCAGAATTTTAAATATTTCTTAAGAGCCTCAAAAACACTGGTGCTGTCAAGTCCAAGTTCCTCATACAGGAATTTTATTTGAGATGAAATCTTTTTGTGAGAATCCTCAATTACATGGTTGCCTCCAGGCTGAATATCTAAAATAATATTGGGGATCTGATAGCCTTCACCTGTGTCCTTAGCATGCTCAGTGATGGCTTCCTTGAGTTTCTCAGAATAGCTGACAATTCCTTTCAGAGGTACACGTTCGTCGTTTTCATAAGCTGTGATGTGCATTGAAGGATAATGCTGAGGTTTAATATTTTGATAGGGGCAGTAACGTTTTATGTAGTTCTTGTGTTTTTCATCAGATGAAGGATTCCCCCATTCTTCTAATTCTTCTAGTGTCAGAGGAAGTGTAGTGTCCATCATGGTATTGAGAACATCCAAGAAAGGTGCCTCCAAAGTCACAGCTCTCAGGAGCTCTGGATTAGAATTACACAATGCTCCTACAAGCACCCCTCCAGCACTGAAAGCAGTCAAGGTTGTTAGGGTTGGCTGAGAAAAGCCTTGGCCATGAAGCGTCTTAATGCAAGCTTCTAAGTCAGCAAGGCCATTGAGCTTTTTAGTTAGACGGCCATCTGTGTGCCAATGGAGGCCTAACTCACCACCACCCCGAACATGGCAATATGCTAATATCCATCCATCATTCACTAACACCCGTCTTTCAGGTCTGAAATTCATTTTCAAATCCATTCCATAAGCTCCATATACATGTACTAAGAGAGGCTTCTTCTGCAAGTCTTCAGAATCTGTTTTGTGGAAAACGGTCATTGGCACTAGTTTTCCATCCTTGCTTTTGGCTTCTAGACGTAAAACACGACTAGTCTTTGTGATTGGGTCTTCGTGTCCAGTTTCCTCAAAGAGTTTGCCTTCTGCAAACTTATATGTATAATATTTGGGGGGACGTATTGGAGAGCAAAGCTGAAAGGGGCAGTTCTTTGGGTCAGAATTTGTATCCATTATGAATCCACAGGCCCAAGGAGGTAGCTTTAGAGACCGAACTGAATCATCTGCCAGACCAATCACATTAACATAAAGTAGATTGCTGTGCTTCAGGAATAGAACACAGTGATCCTTAAACATGTCCAAGTCTACAACTTTGGTATTTCTCTTCATTGTGAAAAATAAATCCCAATTCATAATAGCAGGTGTATCAGCTGCTGTTCTCATTAGCTTGAATTCTGTAGGCTCGCCAACATTAGTGAGAATGTATAATTCATCATCTCTATGTTCAACATAGTAAAGGACTCCAGGTATTCGCTTCTGGATAAGTACTGGTGGGTCCCAAGGGCTCAGGCCATCTATCAACCACACTTCAGAAGTGGTCTTGTTCATAATATTAATAGTGAGGAAACGACTGTCCTTTGTAAGATAAAGGAAAACAAAATAGCTTGGGTCTTTTTCTGTGTAAAAACGTTCATTACATTTGTTATCACCAAAAGTGGCACGATATACATCATGACAGCGAAGGTTCCTCTGGAAGGTATAGAATAAAACATCTTCATCTTCTTCATCCTTTACCCATTCAAAACTGGACACATTTGGGAAAGAAGTGTCCATTACAGGCTGATCGCAGAGCTTCACAATTATACAGGTAGATGCTTCAGAATCCTCAGTTCTTATTTTGGCAGCCACATATTTTTCATCTGGAGCAACTCTGATACAATCAATGAAGGGCTGGTCTAATTTAAGTTCCTCCAAGTTGAATAAAACTTCATAATTATCATTGTCTGCTTCTTCATCTTTTGAACGAACCAAGCAGCAACCTTCTTGGTAATAAACAAAACCACCATGTTTTACCTCTGCGTTGATAATTTCATATTCTTCTTGTGGTTGTGTTTCTAATTTTGTCCTCACTTTTTCAAATGCATCCATGTTTTCTGAAAGTGATTTTTTGTTTTCTTGTTTAATAGGCAGAAGATCCTTACAGGAGAAGCTCCGACTTGGGATGTTTCTTGCTAACTCTGGTATCTTGTGTTTATTCTGCAGATACTTGGTTAGGTGATATTTTCTCAACTTTATTCTATTGTAATAATGAGCAGCGATGTTACAGTGATTCAAATGCTGTTTCTGCATGCACTTCCCGAGGTAAGGAATACTATACTTCAGAGCTTGGAGAAATAATTTGGTCTTCTGCTGCATGATACCAAAATCCCTGGTTTATGCTCCCTTTGGGGCTTTCAGCACATGAATGATTTCACAGGTATGATTATACAGAAGGTTCTCAGCATCTAAGATTGGCAGTTCTTATCCCTCTCCTTGAGGACCAAGCACCTCGGTTATGAGTAACTGCAGACAGCTGATAACTTAGGTTAAATAAATATGAAAACTTGTGTCAGTTAAAGTTTCATTCAAATCATATGTCTTGGCAGATGTGACTTAAATACCTCATTTGTAAAGTGAATCTTATTGGGCTCAAACTATGCAGCAGCACTGATTCTGATACACATAAGGGCAAGCAGGAAAGGACTAATCTAGGTACTCTGCACACTGTTGAATGTCATCATAGAAGTCTTCCTCAAAATGCCTCTCGGTTTCAAAGGTACAATACTGCGTCAGATTTACCACAGATCTGACCCGCTACGACGCTCTCCCCCCACTCGCACCACCCCCAGTAATTTCCTTCTGTGTCGCAGTCAAATAATCGGCGGCTGGGGAAGGGGAAGCAGCAGCCAAGACCAGGGGATAAAAAAATGGTTCTGAATAACAGGAGACTGCAAGAGTGCCGCAGCCTCGATCCATCCATCTTTCATGTAAATTGAAAGAATCAGCCCGGCTCTGGACACAGATGCGAGTGACCGCAGGCCCGAAAACCGCAGTTCTCAGAAAGAAGCGCAGATATCACCTCAGCAGCATCTAGCCGAAGTCTCCCTCAAGTGCTTTCAATTTTTAAAAATATTTTGTCCAGAGTTTACAATAGCTATCAGCAGGAATATTAGTCTGATACAAGCTGCTCTGCCATTACTGCAAGCAGAGCTCACCCAAATACATTATTATTTTAAAAGAAAATACTTATTGGGCACTTCTGCTTTTCTGGTGCACTAAGTATATACTTAGTCTTCTTAGTGGATAAACCAAAACTGGAGTTTGGTTGCCTGAGAATTTACTCAATTTAATTAAAACTTCACTAAGTAACCCAGTCAAATTACTTACTGTTCCTAAAGGCTATCAACATTTCGGAGGTTTGAAAATAGGTCTCTAATAGAGACAACATACTTAGAGTGTTCTTATTTTTTTAAAATCAATTTTAGTTTAATCTATTTTTTGAAATTAGTAATACGTTCACATGGTTCAAAATTTAAAAGATTAAAAGGGATATACAAGGAAAAGCTTCCTTGCCACCCCTCTTGCATGTGTTCTTTTTCTTAATTGGCAGCTATATTTCTGATCTCTTGAATTATACAAACATATTGAATGTATCCTGACTGTCAAAACCCCATGTCCTCATTGACAAAGCGGGGTTTTAAAATAAAGGACGTCTTCCAACAGAAATCTTCACAGAGGAAGGCATCAATTCCATTTAATTCTGCAAATGTTTATTGAGCCTCCAGTGTGCCTGGAACGATGTTAGCTATTGTGGGATGTAAACACGAGTCATATGGTTGACAGTGAGCTTTTCTTAATTAGAAAAGAGAAGAGAGTAGAATGAAGGATGATTTGTAAGGAAATCTGATGCCTTCTACTTGACCCGGTTGGAAGAATTGGTAGAAAAAGGTTCGGTCCCTGTCCAGTTTAAGCCTGCAGTTAAGGTTACATTCTTGGCCCTGTCTCCCTAACAGGGTGTCTTCCCAGACCACAGTTGCCCTGTTCACAG
This sequence comes from Choloepus didactylus, assembly GCF_015220235.1. Lineage (NCBI taxonomy): Eukaryota > Metazoa > Chordata > Mammalia > Pilosa > Megalonychidae > Choloepus > Choloepus didactylus. The sequence goes on along the minus strand of NW_023637624.1, from coordinate 776,829 downwards.
CCAGGTCAGCACAGGGGCCAAGAAAACATTGTTGGAAGCTTAGTGTCTATCTCATCGTTTTTTTTAGGGAGAGGGAAAAGCTAAGTCAAGCCTCTTCCACATCAGAATGTTGAACTAGCTACAGTTTCCAACTGAAGGACTGCTCAGAGGTCTGAGTGTTCTTCAGCTAAGTCTGAAAAGGCTGAATCCCTTTCCCAGCAACTGAGAAAACATGGCGTGTCCACAACAGATGGACTGAAAAGACACTGGAAGCTGAGCAAACCTAGAGGCAGAAGCAAGTGCTGCTTTACACACCCCTTGTGTGGCCACTTTCAGTTTCCCACAGGGGCTTGATAGGCAAGGTAGGGCAATGGGTACGCAGCGGGAGGGACTGAATGGTAGGCCAGGTGTGTTTGCTAAGAGTTTGTGAGTCCTGATGGGCAGAGGTAGAAATTATGAATCTGTGAGCGGGTTTATGTCTGCATACCCTTTGTTCCTCTGCAGGACTTTCAGATTGTGCATACTCCACCTGTGAGCTGCTCCTGACCAGAAAATACAAACGGTGCATCTACCATTGGTTCTCAAGACTGGGCTTGGGGGCCTCTGGCTTCCACAGTGCAATAGGCCATGCCATTATGATTTTCTGCAGGTGGCAAGAATATGGGGTGGGGGTGGGAGGTGGGGGTGCTTTTGAAGTATTTATCTGATCATCCATTCAAATGCTCAGAACAAAATTGATTTATAAGCACCTTTCTTTCCCATGATGATGTAAAGCACACGCTTCTAGAGAGCAAGGGCCAGTGAATGAAAATTAATGGCATAGTGTCCACAATGATTCTTTTGAGATGTGTAAGAAAGTCATTGATGGTTTATTTAGTGTGTTGTCCTTATGGCTTAATTTTAGCGACTGTTAAAGGAAAACAAAAGGATTGATAAGGCTTTCCATAGGTTCACTCTCAACCTCCTGCTCCCTAATTCTCTCTCCTCAGTGGGGGGTTTTCAAGAATGTATTTCTGATGGTGGAAGGGACTAACTAGAGGAACTCTCGGGGCACATCACAATTCGACCTAAACACATTTCAAATGCTCAATAGCCACACATGTTGTGTACTGCACAGCACAGGACTGGAGTGCGAACCCCAGTGATACCCTCAAGATCCCCCAGCCATGCACACAACAAATCCTCCAGCCACATAACTAGAACGCAGGCAGAAGGGAGTTTACAAGGGCTCAGATGCTGGGATTGGAGCTGGGTTCTGCCCCTTAAGATAACCTGAAAAGCAAAGGGTGGAGGGGCTATTTAGGTGGAGAAACCCGTGTAAAGGCCCCGGACGTCGAAGAGGCCATTTGGAGGACGTAGCCATGCAGGAGACATGAAAGCAGTTAAGGTAGGAGAGAAGCATTGTGGCCACTTGGGTGAGGGCCGTGTATCCCCGGCACATGGGCAGGTAGGCTTATACCTGGGGCAACCCTATGGCTGACGGTTGGTTCGCTTCTGTCTTTTCTCCTCTCCCGCCTGCCTGCCCTCCCCGCCAGCGGTGGTCCTCAGCCTGCCCGGTGCCCGGGCCCCAGGGACCTGCGTGCGCGCCTGCCCGGCCTCCTGCGCCTGCAGCAGCACGGAGCGCGGCTGCTCGGTGCACTGCGACCGCGCGGGCCTCCTGCGGGTGCCGGCCGAGTTCCCGGGCGAGGCGGCCTCCATCGACCTGGACCAGAATGGCCTGCGCTTCCTAGGCGAGCGGGCCTTTGGCACGCTGCCCTCGCTGCGCCACAACAACCTGTCCTTCATCACGCCCGGCGCCTTCAAGGGCCTGCCGCGCCTCTCTGAGCTGTGCCTGGCGCACAACGGCGACCTCCGCTACCTGCACGCGTGCACCTTCGCCGCGCTCGGCCGCCTGAGCCACCTCGACCTGGCCTCCTGCCGCCTCTTCAGCGGGCCCGAGCGTCTGCTGGCCGAGCTGCCCGCCCTGCGCTAGGTCGCCGCCTTCGACAACCTTTTTCGCCGCGTGCCCCGCGCCCTACGCGGCCTGGCTAACCTGACGCACGCGCACCTGGAGCGCGGCCGCATCGAGGCCGTGGCCTCCAGCTCGCTGCAGGGCCTGTGGCGCCTGCGCTTGCTCAGCCTGCAGGCCAACCGCGTCTGCACCCTGCACAGCGGCGCCTTCAGTGACTGCGGCGCCCTGGAGCACCTGCTGCTCAATGACAACCTGCTAGGCGCGCTGCTCGCCGACGCCTTCCGCGGCCTGCGCCGCCTGCGCACGCTCAACCTGGGCAGCAACGCGCTGGGCCGCGTGGCGCGCGCCTGGTTCGCCGACCTGGAGCAGCTGAAGCTGCTCTACCTAGACCGCAATCACATAGCCTTCGTGGAGGAGGGCGCCTTCCAGAACCTCTCGGGCCTCCTCGCGCTACACCTCAACGGCAACCACCTCGCCGTGCTCGCCTGGGCCGCCTTCCAGCCCGGCTTCTTCCTCGGCCACCTCTTTCTCTTCCGGAACCCGTGGCGCTGCGACTGCCGCCTGGAGTGGCTGCGGGACTGGATGGAGAGCTCCGGGCGCGTCGCCGACGTGCGCTGCGCCTCCCCAGGCTCCGTGGCCGGCCTGGATCTCAGCCAGGTGGGCTTCGGGCGCTCCCCCGATGGTCTGTGCGTGGACCCGGAGGAGCGGAACCTCGCTGTGTCCAGTCCAGGCCCGTCCCCAGAGCCAGTGGCCACCACCGTGAGCAGGTTCAACAGCCTCCTCTCCAAGCTGTTGGCCCCGAGGGCCGCAGTGGAGGAGGCCGCCAACACCACCGGGAGTCCGGCCAACGCCTCGCTGTCCAGTGGCCTCTCCTCCGGTGGGGTGGGAGGCTTGGACCTCAAAACCACTATCCTCCTGGGCTCTTGTCTCCTGCTCACCTTGGCCCTGCACGTGGTGTTTGGCTTGCAGGTAGACTGACGCTGCCACACTGAAGTGGCCCGAACTGCTTTGGCCAGCTGTGGAAAGTTTGTTTAACTGGGCTTGCGGGTGTTTGTGGTGGGGGAGAGAGGGGACAGGATGGAGGCAGGTGATGAGGATGCCAGTGAAGGGTGGAAGGAACAGTTTGCCTCCGGAGATGGCCCTAGGAAGAGGAGAACCCTGGGATATGCTACACGGGAGGAGGGGGGCGGATAAGGGGAAGGGTATGGATTTCTGCACATGTTACTGGGGCATCAGTTGGAAAAGAGAAGCAAGAATGAACAGGGGCCCGCTGGTGGAAGGCTAGGAATTGGAAGCCCCCCATCACCACCCCCAATCTTCCAGGCAACAGTGCCTGCAATGCCCGAGTTAGAATCAATGTGTTGACAAAGTACTCAGAACTGTGCAAATTCTTCTGGCAGGGTAACCCATTAAGCCTAATCCCTTTGTTTTCTACCACAATGCTCCATTCCCTTTCCCAGGTGCCTGGGGACACTAGGACCCAGGAAGGTGGACAGGAAATGAGAGAAGGGGGATGGAAATGCGGCTTAGAGCAAGGAAGTGGCAGTGGTTCCTGGGGTCTGAGATGTGTTAAGAGGCATTAAAACAAAGATCCATTTCATTTACACTACAGTTATTCCCAGGGATCATTTTGGCAGGATAGGGAAAAAAGGGGACTGGGGTCCTATGGACAAAAAAGTTTGTAAAATCCAATGACAAAAAAAAGAAAAAAGGTTAAGCAGGTTTTTCTACCGAAGGATATTTCAGAGCCTTTCATATGCTAACATGCATTGTGAATCTCCAAGGTGGCCACTGAATCCTCTTTTCTCAGCATTTTGTGGAAGGTCCAGAGGATATAGAGATGCTAACTTAGCATGGCAGGGAGCTTCCAGCTTTGATGATCCATTATTATGGACTGTGCACTTCCAGGCCAAGAGGGAAGGGGGCAGTCAGTAGCTGGGAAGTGGGACTGAAAGATTTCTCCCAGGATGGGAGTGTGCCCCCAGGCTTGACTGCCAGACTGATACCTGCAGTGAGCAGGCATGGCCTCTGGGTGGGCTGTATCAGAGGGCTCCGCCAAATCCATCCCCCCCACCCCCCACCCAGGGGCCCTAACAAACCAGTTTTTCTCAGGGTTGCAGTGGAAATGAGCGGATATTGTTCTGTTTTGGCCCAGGCTGCAGGGGTAGACTTTGCAGGCTGTGTCCCAAATGCAGGCTCTGTCCCCCCACCCCACCCCACCCCACCCACACCTCCACCCCCACCCCACCACCAGGCCCATCTCTGTGGTTAGCAGCAGCAGCACCCTGAGCTGGGCATGACAGGCACAGATCATGGCAGACCATGAGGCAGTCCGATCAGGAAAGGTGTCCCAAACCTGCTAAATACTTGCTCTGGCTGTTGCACACAGCACAAACAATGATGACTGCATTTGTCACCATCTGGAAATCGGTAAACTTCATGTCCCCAGTTCTTCTCTCTGTATTTAGAGAGGTGGTTTTCTCAAAGCCCACATGGATTCAGGGTGCCCTGAGCTGTCATTTCTTCATGGCGACAGTACTCCTGCTTTGTCTCCAGATTTAGTTTTAAAAACATTGCAGAAAGCACCACAAAAGGCAGGAGTTTTCAAATGGGTTGCGACCATAAGTGATCATGAACTCAATTGGTCTCAACCTGCATTTTAAAAAACATGAAAGAATAGAATAGAAAAGTCACAGAGCCTCACCTGTAATATTGTAAGGGTAAGTATTACTTTGTAAAACCTTTTTTAAAAAATTTGTATGCATTTGCTCAAGTTTTGTATGTATGTTGTGTACTGGGTTACCTACAATTTATATTTTATTTGGGTTGTGCTTTAAAAAGTGTGAAGGACTGAAGCGTGTGTGTTTGTTTTTAAAAACTTTTTATTTTGAAGAATTTCAAACCTATAGAAAAGTTTCTGGAATAGTACAACGAACACTTTGGCCATTCCCCTAGATTCCCAAGTTGTTAACATTTTACCATATTTGCTTTCTTTCTCTCTTTCTCTCTCTATGTATTATTTCTTACTGACAGTTTGAGGTAGTTGCAGACATCATGGCCCTTCACCCCTAAATACCTCAGTGTGTATTTCCTAAGAACAGGGACATCCTCTTATCACAAAACCATTATCGAGTCAGGAAATTTATCATTGACAGAATACTTTTGTTTAAAATAAACTTTTTATTGAAATTTCAACAGTCATCAAAATGACTTTTTTAAGCAGTCAGTTTTTTTTTGCCAATGGGTGGAAAATGAGGTTCTTAAATTGGAGCTTGTTTTCATTTTATCACATGACTCAAAATTGTTGATCTCAGTTGATTTTAATGTTTTAAAGTGTATTCGTGCCCCAAATGACTTACTTTTCATAGGCGAGAATCAGATGAAGTCAGAAATATTGTTTGTTCAGACTGTGTGTTGTGGCCATGGCAACTGAGTGAGGCTCACAAGAATCCTGGAGAACAAATTGCTGCGTTTGGGTAACCATGGGATTCTGTGGCCTGGACATGTGGCCTTGTGAGAGTCAGCCTCAAAATGTGCCTCCAGTTCTGCCTGGGTGGTTAGAGGGCCAGCTTTTTAATGAACTTTAGTTTGGCTGGATGTTTTTGAACAAGTATCAACACTGAAATAGCCTCCAGGGAGATACAGATTTTTATAGAGCGAACCAGCCCGGTAGAATTCTGGGAACGTGGGAGCTGCAAAACTGCCAGATGGATCCAGAGTTGTCTGGAATGAGTTCCTGGTGAATGATTGCCACTATGAGAGCTCATGAGAGAACAGGGAGTGAAGAGTTCCCTTTTTTGAGTCCATTAAGTATCCCATCCTACAACTGGCTAATTTGTACCTTAGGAAACTTTGGGTGCCATGGATTGTGCTAAGCAAAACTATGTGTACCAGACAGGATGGCCCACATTATGCTGTGGTGTAACAAACAATCCCCAAATCCCAGGGGCTTACCGAGGCTTATTTCTTGCTCGTGCTGCTGGATCAAGGTGGCTCGTTAGTGGGGTTTTGCTCATTGTAGCCACTCAGGGGCTCAAGCTGATGAAGTTTCCCACCATCTTCAGCTACTGCTCTCCAAACACGAGGCTCCGTGGTTTGGCGCACAACACAGAAGGAGAGCTTGAAAAAGACATTGCCATGCTTAACTTCAGAGGAGTGGGGAGCTATGGTCCTTCCTTTTGCCCAGGAGAGGAGGACTGGGAATACTGGTGAACACTAGTAATGCTCCAAAGCCCCAGTGGCCCCAAACCAGTGGCTCACTTGCTGTAGACTCAAACCTGGACTTTTCACGACTGTCAGATTAAATAGAAACTTGAGGGGAAAACTCGTGGGAGCTCCACCAGCCCCAGGCTTGCTTTCTTCCCCTGGAGCACCCCAACTAGGCTTCTGAGTACAACATTTTCTTTAGCCAATCAGAATGCTCCGGCCTCATTGTCTTGGTTCTTTCAGGAAAGGGGAGAGAAAATGTAGACAGAAGGTTCACGTTTTCACCTTTGCAAAGTGTTTTCCATGTAAATACTCAAATTACAATATTCAAATCCCCAGAAGCTTGGTTGCTGGCAAATAGTCCCTCTCGGAAAGCCCCCTGGCTGTTTCTGAGAGCTCCCCCCCCCACTCCCCGGGATGGTTTCAGGATGGTGAACAGGCCACCCCAGTGGTGCCATCTAGAGGGCACTGTCTGCTGCGCACAGCTGTCTCCAGCTGTTGGTCCCTTATGCCACCCCCACCCCGACCTCAAGAGAGGGGACCCTACTCTCTCCTTTGCACCTCTACCCCAAAGACCCTCACCCTTAATTCCTCAGGTTAAGAAGTGAATGAGACTTGAAGTAAAGACAGACAACTGACTACTGCTGACTGCTGACTACTGACTACTGCTGACGTAGCTGACAGACAACTGACTACTGCTGACTGCTGACTACTGACTACTGCTGATGTAGCTAACCCTAACCCTAACCCTAACCCTAATCCTAACCCTGGGACCCTGTGGCTGGGCTGGCTTAACTCCCTCCTTCTCTCCCTCCCCGCCCCACCCCACCGGAATGCCCAGGCCTCCCTGTTTCTGAGAGCAAACTCAGGTCTCAGGAGGATTGTTTCCTTGTCCCTCCATCCAAGGCCTGCCTCTGCGTTCCCACATGGGAAGCTCCACCCCTTGGCACAGGGGTGCCCTCTGGCCCTCTGCAGCGCTCCCCACAAGGCATCACACACAGTCTCATGTTACGGTCCCTTTGGAGCCAAAGGGCACAGTCCAGAACAAACGATAATTCTGAGAGCACCAGTTACCCCAGAGTTGCACAGAGTAAAAGTCATATTTCTCTCCAAAGAAGCCCCCACGTCTGATCAGAGCCCCCATTGCTCTGATCAAAAGATGTAGCGATCTCCTTCCTCTTTAAGTGCTACACAAAGGCCAATGTTTTTATTGTAAAAGATACTCCTTTTTTGTAGTATCGAACAGAACTCGTAACTTGTCCGTCTGAGACCGTGTTCAGATTTCCCTCCAAAAGCAACGGGTGTCCCTGCTTTTTTTTTGCTCTGGCCTGATTTACCCTGGGCCTGATGGTTTTGCAGGCAAAGGACAGTCTTTCCCAGGTGCCCACTCAAGTCTCCACCTCGGGGCGAAAACTGTCTGTGACTTTAAATGAGTATTTCGGGTTCCAAGAATCTGAGAGCAACTTTTCCACCTGGCCCATTGTGTTGCATCTGCTGGCTCTCCTGGGTGATGTGGGGGTGGTGGGTTGTGGGCCAGCACGGGCCTTGCCGTCACTGTGGTCAGGAAAGGAGGAGGGGAACAGATTTTTGGATTCTAAACAGCAGTAACAGCTGGGTCACTACTCCCTGCCCCCTCTCCCCCCACAGGGGCTGGGCCAATTTGAAAAGGAGTCTTCTGCTTGATTTCCTTCCCCAACATGAGCTGCCACTGACCTCAAAGACCACATTGGCATCTGTCTCCTTGTGGTCAGGGGTACCAGGCTGAAGTGAAACATGGCCCCCATGGTGGGTCCTCACTGCCTTCAGTTCCTGAATGACTGTTACTTAGATTCTTTCTATTTGTGTGCCAGTCAGAGAACATTTTGGAAATACTCAGACAAATATTTGTGATTTTAAAGGGAGTTCCCGTGAAATTTTGCTGACTGTAACAACTGATCTTGAGAGGAGGAAAAGGGAATTTTTTTGTTCACAGCCAGACTGACTGAAATGCTAATGTGCAGGGAGGCCTCTGGAGGTCTTACCAATGTAGTTTCCAGCGGCCTAGCAGGAGTTACCAGTGAGCCTATGTTACTGCGTGGCTGAGGCCCACTCATGGGTCACTTGCGGTCCACTGGCAGGCCATGGTGTCACTAGTTGCAACAAGCATTAAAAAATTTAATAATAATAACAAAGTAGATGAGGAAATTTCGGCATGCATCAGAGGTAGCATTACAGATGTGGAAACTGAGGTTTAGAAAATTTTTAAGTATTTGTCCAAGGTCGACAGCTAGTAGGTAGCAAAACTAGGATTTGAACCTGTGTCTCTAAGTTCCAGACCCCAAGTAAATTTCCCTGCCTGTAGATAGTGACACAACATTTTCCACTTCTGCAAACGTTTCTGTTCTGGAGCAAATGGATGAAGTTTAGAGGAAATGACTTTGAAAAGATTTCCAAAATAATTACATGACCTTGGCCAAATGAGATTTATTCAAGGTATGTACGGTTGGTTCAAAATTTAAAAATCAGTGTAATCTACCATATAAACAAGCTAAAGAAGAAAAATCCCATCACTGTGTCCATCGAAGCAGAAAAAGCATTTGACAAGATTCAACACCTATTCATGATAAAAAAAACTCTCAGTAAGTGAGGAATAGAAGGGAATTATCTCAATTTGATAAAGAGCATTTACATGAAAGCTACAGCTAACATCGTACTTAATGGCAAAAGACTGAATGCTTTCCCTCTAAGATGGGGAAAAAGGTAAGGATGTCCATTCCACCACTCTTCTTCTACATAGTATTGGAAGTTCTAGCCAGAGAAATAAGGCAAGAAAAAGAAATAAGGTATATACAGATTGGAATGGAAGGAATCAAACTGTCCTTATTTGCAAATGACATGATTTTTCTACATAGGAAATTCCAAATAATTATTTAAAAAACTCCTAGAATTAATAAGTGTATTCAGCAAGGTTACAGGTTACAAGATGAGCACACAAAAACCAATCACATTTCTATACACTAACGAGCACTCAGAAACTGATATTAAAAACAGAGTGCCATTTGCGATTGCTCCAAAGAAAACTAAGTACTTAGGTATACACTTAAAGCATGTACAGGATCTGTACAAAATGCTGATGAAAGAAATCAAAGCAGATCTAAATAAATGGAGGGACGGGTTGCATCCATGGATTGGAAGATACAGTATAATAAAGATATCAGTTCTTTTCAAATTCATCTGTAGGTTTAATGCAGTTGCCCAGCAAAGTCCCATGAGATAATTGTAGATATACACAAGCTTATTCTATAATTTATATGGAGAATCACAGGCCCTAGAATGCTAAAATAATTTTCATGAAGAAGAATAAAGTGGGAGGAACCACTCAACTGGACGTTTAAGGCTTACTATATAGTTATGTAGTCAAGACAGTGTGGTATTGGTGGGGGATAGAAACAAAGAATTACAGAGCAATCAACAGAATAGAGAATCCAGAAATAGAACCATGTGAATATGCTCAACTGATTTTTGACAAAGGTGCAAATGCAATTCAATGGACGAAGGATAGCCTTTTGAACAAATGGTGCTGGAGCAATTGTATATCATAGGCAAAAAAAAAAAAAAAACACAAAAAAAACAAAAACTTCAACCTAAACCTCACAACCTATCCAAAAATTAAAGCAGATCATGCATTTAAATCTAAACATAAACCTATAAAACTTTTAGGAAAAAAACAAAAGAGAAAATCTTCGGGATCTAGGACTAGGCAAAGAGTTCTTAGACTTGACACCCAAAACACAATCCCTAGAAAGGTATTATTGCTAAACTGTATCTCATCAAAATTAAAAAATTTTGCTCCACAGAAGCTCATGTGAAGAGGATGAAAAGAGAAGCTGTGGCCTGGGAGAAAATATTTGCCAACCACATATCCAACAAAGGATTTATATCTAGAATATGTTAAGAACTCTGAAAACTCAACAGTGAAACAGACAACCAACCAACTGCAATCAGAAAGTGGGCAAAAGACACGAACAGACACTGTACCAAAGAAAGGATACACAGAACAAATAAGTACATGAAAGATGTTCAACATTAATTGGCCATCAGGGAAATGCAAATTCAAACCACAATGAGATATCAGTACACACCGATCGCAATGACTAAAACGAAAAATAGAGCACCAAATGCTGGTGAGGAGACAGAGAAACTGGATCACTCATGTTCTGCTGGTGGGAGTGTAAAATGGTGCAGCCACTCTGGGAAGCAGTTTGGCGCTTTCTTACAAAACAAACAGACAACCACCATATGACCCAGCAATTGCCTCCTGGGCATTTATCCCAGAGAGATGAAAAGTTATGTTCACACGAAAACTTAGACACGAATATTCACAGCAGCTTTTTTTGTCAGAGCCCCAAACAGGAATCAGCTCAGATGTTCTTTGGCTGGTAAATAAATGGTTAAATGAACTGTGGTTCATCCATACCACAGAATAATGCTCAGTAAGACAAAGGAAGGAACTATTGATGTGTGCAATGACTTGGAAGAATTTCCAGGGAATTTGGTTGAGTGAAAAAAGGCAGTCCCCAAAGGTTACATACTATATGATTCCATTTATATACCATTTTTGAAATGACAAAGTTTTAAATATGGAGAACAGGTTGGAGGTTGCAGGGGAAAGGATGAGGCAGGGGTGGCGGGTGATGGTGGGGTGGGTCTGGTTATACAATGACAACAGAAGGGATCCTTGTGATGATGGAACTGATCTTTATCTGTGGAGGTGGACATAGGAATCCACCCGTGTGATAAAACTGAATAGAACTAAACACGTGTACCCATGCTCTCCCAAAATGAGTACACGTAAAACTGGGGAAAGTCACATAAGATTGGAGGATTGTCTCCATATCAAGTGTTCCGGTTGTGATGTTGTACTATCGTTTTGTAAAATGTTATCATTGAGGGAAACTGGGTAAAGTGTGCATGGGATCTGTATTAGTTAGGGTTCTCCTTGGAAACAGAATCAATGAGAGATGTCTCTTATTATCAAATTGTAAAAGTGACTCACGCAACTGCGGGAGCGCACGAGTCCAAATTCTGCAGAGCCGTCAACAAGCTGTCAACTCCAAGGAAGACGTCCGACAAACTCCTCGGGAAACGAACCGACAACTTTGACGAACTCCTCAGGAAACAAACCGGCAACTTTGAAGAACTCAGGAAACGAACCGACAACTTTGACGAACTCCTCAGGAAACGAACTGGCAACTTCGACGAGCTCCCCAGGAAAAGCTTCACTGAGCAGCTGAAGAAGAAGTGAAGGTTCTCTAACTGTCCGGTTTATAAGCCTCCAACTGATCACCCGGACCAAATCCAGCCAATTACATTCTCTCACTGTGGAAGCACGCCCCTTGATGAGTCATCAGTCAGCTGCAGTCAATTGACTGATGATCCGACAAACCAGCCTGTTGGTTTACTAACCAGCCTCAAATAGCCTCACAGCAATCGTCAGGCCAGTGCCCGCTTGATCAGACAGCTAGGCCACCTAGCCAAGTTGACACATGAACCCAACCATCACAGTCCACCCCTTGTCAACTTGGCAGTTGTACACATCACCTAAAACCATATCATCATAGTCCTTGTTTCTGTAACTGGTCACGTGGCCGTAGTTCATATTTATCACAACCTTCTTCCACTACCCATTCCATGTTCCCTTTACCCTCAGCAAGCACTTCAGCTTCATTCCTTCATTCCTGAAGTTTCTTGGCCATTGGTAGTCCTGCCTGGATTGGGTTGTTGCAGTTTTCCATTGACTTGAATCACGGGGCATGGTAGTACTAAGAGACGCCCCAGGGGATCTCCTGTATGCCAGGAAAACTCTTCTTTACTTCCATTGTGTAGTTGCAGTGCTATTTCCCCTTGATAGTCAGGATCAATCACCCCAGCCAGTACAGTAATCCCCTTACTTGCCTGTTGATTCAGAGGCATAAGAAGCCCAAAGTGGCCAGGTGGCAGCCTTAACTTCCAGTTCAATGGGATTATTGTTGTGTTACCTGGTGGAAGCACTCCTCCTTTTGGAACCAAGACCTGTAGACCAGCAGAGCTTAAACTTGCAGGGACAGGAAGCAAAAATTTCCCTAGTGGATCACTAGGAGTGATAGTGAGTGGTGCTACTCCTGTTTCCACCCCTTGATTCCTGGACCCATGAATCCTGGCTATGGGAGAAACAGCACCATAGAGTGGACGCTGATTCAGAGCATACACAGCCTCCTGGAGAACACTACCCCAGCCCTGCAAGGTATTGCCACCTAGTTGGCGCTGTAATTGAGTCTTCAATAGGCCATTCCACCGTTCTATCAACCCAGCTGCTTCTGGATGATGGGGAACATGGTAAGACCACAGAATTCCATGAGCATGTGCCCATCCCCTCACTTCATTTGCTGTGAAGTGGGTTCCTTGGTCCAAAGCAATGCTGTGTGGAATACCATGACGGTGGATGAGGCATTCTGTAAGTCCACGTATTGTAGTTTTGGCAGAAGCATGTCGTGCAGGGAAGGCAAACCCATATCCAGGGTATGTGTCTATTCCAGTAAGAACAAATCGCTGCCCTTTCCATGATGGAAGTGGTCCGATGTAATCAACCTGCCACCAGGTAGCAGGCTGATCACCCCGAGGAATGGTGCCATATCGGGGACTGAGTGTGGGTCTCTGCTGCTGGCAAATTGGACACTCAGCAGTGGCTGTGGCCAGGTCAGCCTTGGTGAGTGGAAGTCCATGTTGCTGAGCCCATGCATAACCTCCATCCCTACCACCATGACCACTTTGTTCATGAGCTCATTGGGCAATGACAGGAGTTGCTGGGGAAAGAGGCTGATTGGTATCCACCAAACGGGTCATTTTATCCACTTGGTTATTAAAACCTTCTTCTGCTGAAGTCACCCTCTGGTGAGCATGAGACACAAATATCTTCATGTTGTTTGCCCACTCAGAAAGGTCTATCCACATACCCCTTCCCCAGACTTCTTTGTCACCAATCTTCCAATCATGTTCCTTCCAAGTCCCTGACCATCCAGCCAAACCATTAGCAACAGCCCAGGAATCAGTATACAGACACACCTCTGGCCAGTTCTCTTTCCAAGCAAAGTGAACAACCAGATGCACTGCTCGAAGTTCTGCCCACTGGGAGGATTTCCCCTCACCACTGTCCTTCAGGGATATCCCAGAAAGGGGCTGCAGTGCTGCAGCTGTCCACTTTCGGGTGGTACCTGCATATCGTGCAGAACCATCTGTAAACCAGGCCCGAGTCTTCTCTTCCTCAGTCAACTGACTGTAAGGAACTCCCCAAGATGCCATAGCTGTGGGCTGGGCAAGAAAAGGTAAGGTGGAAGGAGTGGGGGCCATGGGCATTTGGGCCACTTCCTCATGTAACTTACTTGTACCTTCAGGACCTGCTCGAGCTCTATCTCGTATATACCATTTCCATTTTATGATGGAGTGCTGCTGTGCACGCCCAACTTTATGGCTTGGTGGGTCAGATAACACCCAGCTCATGATAGGTAACTCAGGTCTCATGGTAACTTGGTGGCCCATGGTTAAGCGTTCTGTCTCTACTAAGGCCCAGTAGCAGGCCAACAGTTGTTTCTCAAATGGAGAGTAGTTGTCTGCAGAGGATGGTAAAGCTTTACTCCAAAATCCTAAGGGCCTGCGTTGTGATTCTCCTATAGGAGCCTGCCAAAGGCTCCAAACAGCATCTCTATTTGCCACTGACACTTCCAGCACCATTGGATCAGCTGGATCATATGGTCCAAGTGGCAGAGCAGCTTGCACAGCAGCCTGGACCTGTTGCAGAGCCTCATCTTGCTCCAGTCCCCACTCAAAACTAGAAGCTTTTCTAGTCACTCGGTAAATGGGCCGGAGTAGCACACCTAAATGAGGAATATGTTGTCTCCAAAACCCAAAGAGGCCAACTAAACGTTGTGCCTCTTTTTTGGTTGTAGGAGGGGCCAGATGCAGCAGCTTATCCTTCACCTTAGAAGGAATATCTCAACAGGCCCCACACCACTGAACACCTAGAAATTTTACTGAGGTGGAAGGGCCTTGTATTTTTGTTGGATTTATCTCCCATCCTCTGCCACGCAAATACCTTACCAACAAATCTAGAGTAGTTGCTACTTCTTGCTCACTAGGTCCAATCAACATGATATCATCAATATAATGGACCAGTGTGATGTCTTGTGGGAGGGAGAAATGATCAAGATCCCTGCGGACAATATTATGACATAGGGCTGGAGAGTTGATATAACCCTGAGGTAGCACGGTGAATGTAAACTGCTGGCCTTGCCAGCTAAATGCAAACTGTTTCTGGTGGTCCTTGCTGACAGCAATTGAGAAAAAAGCATTTGCCAGATCAATAGCTGCATACCAGGTACCAGGGGATGTGTTGATTTGCTCAAGCAATGATACCACATCTGGGACAGCAGCTGCAATTGGAGTCACCACCTGGTTAAGCTTACGATAATCCACAGTCATCCTCCAAGACCCATCTGTTTTCTGCACAGGCCAAATAGGAGAGTTGAATGGGGATGTGGTGGGAATCACCACCCCTGCATCCTTCAAGTCCTTAAGAGTGGCATTAATCTCTGCAATCCCTCCAGGAATCCGGTATTGCTTCTTTGCTAGGCAGAGGCAGCTCTAGTGGCTTCCACTTGGCCTTTCCCACCATAATAGCCCTCACTCCAGGAGTCAGGGAACCAATGTGAGGATTCTGCCAGTTGCTGAGTATGTCTATTCCAATTATGCATTCCGGCACTGGGGAAATAACCACAGAATGGGTCCGGGGACCCACTGGACCCACTGTGAGACGGACCTGGGCTAAAACTCCATCAATCATCTGACCTCCATAAGCCCCAACTCTGACTGGTGGACCAGAGTGACGTTTTGGGTCTCCGGGAATTAATGTCACTTCTGACCCAGTGTCTAATAATCCACGAAATATCTGATCATTTCCTTTTCCCCAATGCACAGTCACCCTGGTAAAAGGCCGTAGGTCCCCCTGGGGAAGGCTGGGAGGAAGATTAACAGTGTAAATTTTTGGCAGTGTGACAGGGTCCTTCTCCAAGGGTACCCGGCCTTCCCTTCATTCAAGAGGCTCTGGATCTGTAAACTGTCTCAAGTCTGGGAATTGATTAAGGGGCCGTGACTCTCTGTTTTTGTAATTCAAGGGAGATTTTTGTTCACGTGGCCTAGAATTCTTCTGCTTATATAGTTCAAACAAGAATTTAGTCGATTGCCCATCTATTTTACTACTTGGTACTCCATGATCCACTAGCCAACGCCATAAGTCTCTGCGAGTCATATTATTTTGATTGCTACTTTGAGCCTGTTTTACATTATGGTAGCCCTGTCCACCTTGTCTGTGGCGATTAACTGCAGCCACTTGGCTTCTGCTGACTCGGGACCCGATTATCCCCATTGTGTTTAAGGATTCCAGCTCAGTGACAGCAGTTCCTACAGTAATATCTGACCTACAGAGAAGGGCGACTACAGAGCTCTTCAGGGATGATGGAGCTAGTTTCACAAATTTATTCCTTACAGTCCTGGTAAAAGGTGTATCCTCTGGACATTCCAGGACTGTGTGAGCAGGTTTTCCATGATAAATCCACTCTAACATTCCAATCTCTCTAAGCCTTTGAATCCCCTCCTCCACATTATACCAGGGCAGTTCTGGCATTTCAACTTCTGGTAATGCCGGCCACCTTTTGATCCATGTTTCAGCCAGCCACCCAAACAAACTGTTAACACCCTTTCTAACCCCTCGAGCTACAACATTGAATGCAGAATCTCTGCTTAGTGGGCCCATATCAGTAAATTCAGCCTGATCCAACCTTATATTCCTTCCACCATTATCCCACACTCTCAATATCCATTCCCACACATATTCCCCTGGTTTCTGTCTGTATAAGTTGGAAAACTCATACAGTTCTTTTGGAGTATAGCGTACTTCCTCATGGGTCACACTTTGTACCTCACCCTTTGGGGCTTGTTGGGACTTGAGCCTAGTTATAGGTCTTGAAGCAAAAACTGGTGGTGGGGGTGGGTCATGAAAAGAGTTAGAATTATCTCTCAAGCCATTCACCTCAGGGCACTCTGTTGCATTTTCATCTCTTAAAACAGGATTAGTCTCTCCAGACGAAAGAGTGAGGGCTGCTTCCTCAGGGGAGGTGATTACAAGATTAGCAGGCATTGAAGGGTCAATCTCCTTAGGTGGGAGTTGCGTGGCAGGCTCCTTAGGGCAGACTGGAGGCAGAGAAGCTGTTTCCCCAGGACAGCCCTCTACAGGTAAATCTAACAATGACCCAGCAGAATCCAGGGTTCCAATGTCCTCACTGTCATTATTATCAATCCATATGTCTCCATCCCAAGTTTCTGGGTCCCATTCTTTTCCAATCAATGCCTTTACTTTAACAGCAGACACCCTGAGAGGTTGAGATTTTAGTTTACGCTGTAAATGTGCTACTCGCACAATAAGAGACTGCGTCTGATTTTCAGAAACCTCCAGTCTGCGGGCACAGGAAATAAGATTTTCTTTCAGGGCACAGATGGAACTCTTTACATCTGTCATACGGCATTCAAGTTTTGAATTTGAAGCCTTTAGCTCATCCCTTTCTCTTACAACTGTATCCAAAGTATCTAAGAGCAGCCAGCCAACATCATTATACTTCTTAATACTGCAAAACTCTGTGAAAGTGTCGAAAACGCTGTCACCCAGAGCCTCGCTTCGTACTAGAGCACAATTAGGAGAATCAAATGGTGCTATTTTGCGTATTTCCTTTGCCAACTCCTGCCATGGACTCTTAGTACCCTCTTGATTATTGGAAATAGAGTCATTAGTGCCTCTGAATCTAATCAGAGTAGAAAACAAGTTGTAAAAGCCCATTTTAAGATTCCGTTTCTCAAGAACCACTTCCGGTACCAAGCTGTATTAGTTAGGGTTCTCCTTGGAAACAGAATCAATGAAAGATGTCTCTTATTATCAAATTGTAAAAGTGACTCACGCAACTGCGGGAGCGCACGAGTCCAAATTCTGCAGAGCCGTCAACAAGCTGTCAACTCCAAGGAAGACGTCCGACAAACTCCTCGGGAAACGAACCGACAACTTTGACGAACTCCTCAGGAAACAAACCGGCAACTTTGAAGAACTCAGGAAACGAACCGACAACTTTGACGAACTCCTCAGGAAACGAACTGGCAACTTCGACGAGCTCCCCAGGAAAAGCTTCACTGAGCAGCTGAAGAAGAAGTGAAGGTTCTCTAACTGTCCGGCTTATAAGCCTCCAACTGATCACCCGGACCAAATCCAGCCAATTGCATTCTCTCACTGTGGAAGCACGCCCCTTGATGAATCATCAGTCAGCTGCAGTCAATTGACTGATGATCCGACAAACCAACCAGCCTCAAATAGCCTCACAGGAATCGTCAGGCCAGTGCCCGCTTGACCAGACAGCTAGGCCACCTAGCCAAGTTGACACATGAACCCAACCATCACAGGATCTCTATGTATTATTTCTTATAATTGTATGTGCATTTACAATGATCCCAATAAAAATTTCAGTTAAAAAATGGTACCAGCTCAGTCTTGCCCCCCCAGTCTCATTCGTCTCTTAGACAATTTTCAATAAGGAAGACAACCTTCATTATTAAATATAGTAGCATTTTTTTGGCTTTCCCTGGCTCCCCACTTGTCATTTTCATTGCTGATATTTTTTGCTTTCTGTAGTTTTAAAATATGCTCATCAGCAAAACAGAACAGTGTCTGATATGAATAGCACCACTGAAAGCTTATTCTGGGATTTTGGAACTTTCTCTCTCAAGCTGAGAAATGGCCTTGGATGCTTCCCCTGGCATTTTTGACCTGTTTTAACCTATTTTTCCAGTAATTTCAGGTTATGGCAAACTAGGAATGACTCGTGCTTTCTGCTTTCCCTGGCACATGGCTGACATCACAATGGACTTACTCATTGTGATTAATTCAGCAGCTGCAAGAACAGCCTTCTGGAAAGACAAAACCAGCATTGCTTGTCTCACCTCACCACTGAGGGCTGAAGTTTCCATTTCCTCATTGGGAAAATGAATGCTTTTTACTTCAAAGAGCTATTGTGAGGAATGAAGGGTAGAAATAGCTGTGAAGCACTTTGCCAGCGCCAAGGAAATGTGAATCACCACTTGAGTCGCAAGTGAAATTGGGCTCAGCTGTGAGTAATGGTAAAACCCCAAAATATCAGTGACTTAAACAAAATCGAAGTTTATTTCTCTCTCATGATCAAGCCCAGAAGTGGGAAGTCTGGAGCATGAATGATAGTTTTGTTCCATAAAACTCTTAAAGACCCGGATTCCTGCTATCTTATTGCTCCACTGTGTGTGTGGTTTCTACTCTCACGGTCATCTCATGATCCAGGATGGTTGCTAGAGCACCAGCCAACACGTCCACATTCTAGCCAGAAGGAGGTAGGAAGGCAGTGAGGAAGAACATGTCTGCTACTAAAAATGCTATCTGGTCACCAGTGTTCATTGTGGAATTATTATTCACAATGGCCAAAAGATGGAAGCAACTCAAGTGTCCATCAACTGATGAAAGAATAAACAAAATGTGGTATATACATACAATGGAATATTATTCAACTGTGAAAAGGAATGGAGTTTTGATAGATGCTACAACATGGATGAACCTTGAAGACATTGTGTTGAGTGAAATAAGCCAGACAACCAAAGGACAAATATTGTATGAGCTCACTGATATGAAATAATTAGAATATGCAAATTCAGAGAGTCAGAAACTAGAAGACAGGTTACCAGGGGCCAAGGTGGGGTGGAGAATGGGGAGTTAATGCTTAATTATTACAGAGCTTCCATTTGGAGTTATAGGAGTGTTTTGGTAATAGATGGTGGTGATGGTAGCACAACATTGTGAATTAATACCACTGAATTGTACACTTGAAAGTGGTTAAAATAGGAAATTTAAAACAACAACAACAAAAACACCATAGAACTGTACAACACAAAGAATAAACCCTAATGTAAGCTGTGGACTATAGTTAATAGTATAATTATAATAATATTGTTCCATCAATTGTAACAGATACCACACTAATATAAAATGTTAGTAACAGGGAAAACTTGATGTGTGTGTGTGGGGGAGGTGCTAAATGGGAACTCTAGACTTTCTGCATGGTTTTTCTCTTAACCTACAATTTTTCTAATAAAAAACAAAAAAAGTGATATATACATACAATGGAATATTATTCAGCTGTAAAAAGCAATGAAGTCCTGATACATACGACAACATGGATGAACCTTGAGGACATCATATTGTGTGAAATAAGCCAGACACAAAGGACAGATATTGTATGACTTCACTTATATGAAATATGTAGAATAAGTGAATACATAGAGACAGAAAGTACATTACAAGTTACCAGGGGCTGGGGATGGGATGGGGGGAGCTATTGCTTAATATTTGGGTGAATTTCTGTTTGGGGGTGATGGAAAAGTTTTGTTAATGGACAATGGCAATGGTAGTACAATATTGTGAATGTAATTAATATCAAGGAATAGTACACATGAAAGTGGTTAAAATGGGAAATTTTGTGTTGTGTGTATGTTAACACAATAAAAATAGAACAAAAAAATACCGTCTGGAAGTTGCACATATCACTGCTCACATCCCATTGGCCCAAATTTAGTCACCTGGCCAAATCTAAACGCAGGGGAGTCTGGGAAAAGTGATTTTTATTCCATTTGACCATGTACCCAGCTACAAAAAAATGGGCAGTTTTCTATTACTGTAGAAAAAGGAAGATATTAGTAAAAGAGAAGGAGAACCACAACCTGGCACCCCAGGAAAGCAGAGGCCTGTTCTGTAACTTCCACCAGAAACCTAAGGGGAGACTATACCCTCTGTCAACCGACTTTGATACAAGTCAACGAAAGATCTGCAGAAACTTGCTTTCACATCAAGCCAACCTTCTCCAAGGTCACTTTCAGGCCTGAAAGTTTGTGCCCCCATCCGACCCCTGGGATAACTCACCCCACTTCCCAATGTTGTGATCTATTTAGAAAGAAGTTTAATGAAAGATACTTGAAAGCAACCTTAGCAAACACTGGCTGGGCTTCCAGCTTTTGCTGATTGAATCTCAGCCATGTCTTAGGCCCTAAGAAAGCTGGCCAGTCCTAGCCTTAGTGTGGGCAAAGGATGGAGGCTGGTCCTTGCTCACCCTTTTAGGGGATCTCTCCCCTAAAGAGGCCCCTCCCCTGCCTCCCGCAGCTCCCTCTGGACTCTCCCTAGATCTCAGCAGGGAAGGAATTCTCACAAGATCTTTATTCCCCCTTTCCTACTGCCTGCCCCCAGCCCTATCTGGGAGCCACCTAACCGTTTCTGAAAACACACAGGGGCTGTGGAGCTGGGCTCTATTCTCTCTAGAACTTGGTGATTCAACATCTGGATCAAGGATCCACGTATGAGAAATCAAGTGACCTTAACAAAACTACATACCCACTTCGGGCCTCAGTTTCTGCATCTGTAAAGTGGGCACAATGATACCTACCTCCAGAGTTGCTTTGAGGATGAAATGACATAACTGCCAGGCACACACTATGTGCTGCTTAACAAATGTAGGACCTCCCTCCTCCCTCCTCCTATAACTACCCACACGTGGCACAAAGGCTGGAAATGTTTTCAAGGCAGACCCGGCAAATACCTATAGAATGACTTCTCAGTGGGGTCTGGTTCACAGCTGATTTGCCCTCTGCCCACGGCAATGATCAAAAAAGGCCCAAGAAGTATGATTCTTAAAAAAAAGAGTCAGTTGCATAAGGCAGTGAAAAGCTGAGAGACTGTTCCAGAATAAAGAAGTCTAAAGAGGCATGACAGCTGAATGAACTGCATGGTTCTGGATTGCAAGAAACCTTGCTATAAAGCATGGTATTGGGACAGTCGGTGAAATTTGAAATTGCGCTATGGATTAGATAAGGGTATCGTGCTAAAGTTACATTTTCTGTATTTGATAGCTACTCTGGGGTTAAGTCAGAGAATGTCCTCCTTCTCAGGAAATACATCTGAAGTACTTAGGATTCAAGTGTCACTTTGTGCGCAACTTATTCTTACCTGGTTCAGGAAAAATTAAGAATGAGAATAATGTGTATATTTATACAAATACAGAGAAAATATGGCAAAATGTTAATAATGGATGAATTTAGGAGAAGGGTGTAGATAAGGCTTATTGTCATGTTCTCACAACTTTTCTGTGGGTTTTTAATTTTTTTGAAATAAATTTAATTTGAAAGAAGCAGTAAATTAAAATCGTGTGTGTGTGTGTGTGTGTGTGTGTGTGTGTGTGTTTAAAAGGCATGACATTTAGCACACACTTGTATGATCACTTTCCGGTTGGTGGATTGCAATATTTCGGCATTTCAGTTCAGTCCAAAACATCCGTTTGTGTCCAGGCACGGTCACCTTGGAAATCGAAAGCAGTCTCTGGCCTGGGAGGCCCAGAGCTGAGGTGCTGTGAGGCAGCAGGTGCAGCAAGGAGGGGCTGGGGAGGGTAGGGCAAACCTGGCACCAGGTACCCCCAAGGAAGCAAGGGAGAGCTGTGGCCAGAGGTGAGAATCCAAGAGGTTTGGGTGAGAAGGAGGCCTGTGAGCTTCACCTCAGGGTCTCAGGCTGGTCCCGTTCCTAACGACACTCTTAACACTTGTCATAAACTAGCTGCCTATCTCACGGTTTTTTGCAGGGGAAAAGATAAAGCTTGAAGCCACAGGCAAACCCAGGGCAGCGGATGATAAGGGAATGAATTGCTCCGGCCAGTGCCAAGCACCTTCCTTTATTCTTCAACTGGCAAACCTTGATGAAGGGCCTACTGTGTGCTGGGCACTGAGCTATGCCACCCAGGGTTTAAAGATAAGACATGGTAGCTCCATATGGGAGATGGACTTGAAGAGAAATCATTGCCAACATGGGGAGACAAAAGCATGAACGCAACACAGGGTAGCAAATGCAGGAGATCCCTGCCGTGCTTAGGGGGCTGGAGAAAGCTTCCCAGAGGAAACGTTGCTTGAGCTGGAGGGGTCCCCTGCTGGAAAAGGGGGAAGGGCATTCCCAGGTGAGGGAATAGCATGAACAAAGCTGCAGAAATCCAAAAGCTCCTGACCCAGTACAGGCAATAGTGAGCTGTCTGGTATGACTGGGTTGAGGGCTGTACAGTGGGGAATGATGGGAAACGAGGCTGGAGAGGTGGGCAGAAGATAATTGAAAACATTTAGCGAGCACTTACTATGTTCCTGATTCCGGGCTATCATATTGGTTCTTTATGGACATTTGTCTGGTTTAATTTTTATCACAATCCTATGGTAGATTGTGTACCCCAGAAAAAACATGTTCTTCATTTTAATCCCATTCTTCTGGATCTGGACCCACTGTAAATAGGACCATCGGAAGCTGTTATTTTTAGTTAAGGTGTGGCCAACAGAATTGGGGTGGGTCTTAATCCTATTATTGGAGGACTTATACAGAGAGAGAGAGCCCCAGGAAGGAGCTGGAAGCCAGAAGTCAGGGGAACCCGGAAAAGAAAGGAGAGGACATCACATCACCATGTTGATGGGAAAGCCAAGGTACCCAAAGACTGCTGGCCAGCCAGAATGCTACTGACCCCAAGAGGAAGCAAACCTTCTAGCCTCTGAAACTGTGAGCCAATAAATTCCTGTTTGCTAAGGCAACTCATTGTGAGGTATTTGTCATTAGCAGCTGGAAAACTAGACTGTAAGGGAAGTATTATTATTATCCCCATTTTACAGATGAGTAACCTGAAGTTCAGAAAGGTTAGGTACACTGATGAAGGTTATACAACAAACACTTGCAGGACTGGCATTTGAACTAAGTCTGTTTGATCCCAGAGCCCATGCTCTCCATCAGTAAGACTTTTTCCTAGAAGAATTAAATGGCTTTTGGAAGATATTTTATTTATTTACGTATTTTGTTAGTTAGCTAATAACGACTTTGAGAAATAATTCATGTACCAGTTTGTGTATATTATGCCCCCCAGAAAAAGCCATGTTCTTTGATGCAGTCTTGTGGGGGCAGATTAGGTTGGAATCATTGGATTAAGTCATTTCCATGGAGATGTGACCCACCCAACTGTAGGTGATAATTCTGATTGGATAATTTCCATGGAGGCGTGGCCCTGCCCATTCAGTGTGGGTCTGAATTAAATTACTGGAGTCCTATTAAAGCTCAGACAGAAGGAGCAAGCTTGCCACAAGCAAGAGGGACACTTTGAAGAATGCAATTTACAGGAACTGCAGTTTACAGACACATTTTGGAGACGGCCTTTGAAAGCAGACTTTTGGTCCGGAGAGGCTAAGAGACGACAAACACTCCAAGAGCAACTGAGTGACATTTCTGAGGAGCTAAAACCTAGAGAGGAACATCCTGGGAGAAAGCCATTTTGAAACCAGAACTTTGGAGCAGACACCAGCCACAGCTAACAGAGGTTTTCCAGACACCATTGGCCATCCTCCAGTAAAGGTATCCGATTGTTGATGCCTTACCTTGGACACTTTATGGCCTTAAGACTATAACTGTATAGCCAAATAAGCCCCCTTTTATAAAAGCCAATCCATTTCTGGTGTTTTGCATTCCGGCAGCATTAGCAAATTAGAACAATTCACATACCACACAATTCACCCATTTAAACCAATGGTTTTTAGTATATTCACAGAGTTGCACAACCATTGCCATGATTCATTGTAGAGCATTTTCATTGCTCCACAAAGAAACCCCATACCCATTAGCAGTCATTCCCCACTCCACCCACCAACTCCCAACCCTAAGCAAGCACTTCTCTGCTTTCAGACTTTATGGATTTATTCTGAATATCCCATACAAATGGAATCATACAATATTTGCTCTTCAGTGTCTGGCTCCTTTCACTTAGCATAATGTCTTCAAGGTCCATCCATATCATAGCATGTATCAGCACTTCACTTCTTTTAATGGCTGATTAATATTCCATTGTATGGCTATACCACATTGTTTATCCATTCATCAGTCCTTGGGAGCTTTTAAGCAAAGGAGAAACAGAATAAGAATTGTGACTTAGAAACATTATTTTCGTGAGGGAGGAGATGAGATGAGGTGAGTCTAGAGGCAGGGAAATGTGTTAGAGTGGTAGTTCAATGGCCTCTATAAGAAAGGATGTGGGTTTACAAAGTAGAAAGCAGGGCTCTGCTACCCCACCCGTCTTGGGATGCCACTCATACAGGAAGTGTAGCAAAAAAAAAAAAAAATGACCACCCCAGAGTACTATAAAAAGGCACATCGTCCTCTCATTTAAATCCCCAGAGGTCAGAAGATCAGTCAGTATTCGCAGGTTTGATGTGGGAACAGATTGGAGAGAAGTTTAGGAAGTGAAAGTGACTTGACTTAGCCCCGCTTTGGATGTGGAAAGTGAGGGAGGAGATGAGAAGTGTCTAGAACATACTCTAGTTTGTGCCTTGGGTGATGGGCAGATTTGGGGGCTGTGCCAGTTTGGATGTATTATATTCCCCAAAACGCCATGCTTTTTGATGCAATCTTGTGGGGGCAGACGTATTAGTGTTGATTAGGTTGGAACCTATTGATTGGGTGTTTTCATAGAGATGTGACCCACCCAACTGTAGGTGATAACTCTAATTAGATAATTTTTGTGGAAGTGTGGCCCCACCCATTCAGCGTGGGTCTTAATTAGTTTGTTAGAGCTCTATGTAAGAGCTCAGACAGCAGGAGCTTGCAGCTGCAACTTACAGAGACATTTTGAAGATGGCCATTGAAAGCAGATTTTTGCTGATGCTTTGGAGGTACGAGCCCAGAGTTTGCCCCAAGAGGCTGATACAGAGACAATTTGAAAAACGCCATTTTGAAATGCAACTTGGGAGCAAGCAGATGCCAGCCACGTGCCTTCCCAGCTAAAAGAGCTTTCCAGACACCATTGGCCATCCTCCAGTGAAGGTACCCTATTATTGATGCCTTACCTTGGACACTTTATGGCCTTAAGACTGTAACTGTGTAACCAAGTAAACCCCCTTTGAAAAGCTAATCCATTCCTGGTGTTTTGCAAAACAGTAGCATTAGCAAACTGGAACAGGGGCCATTTGCTGTGAAAGGGGAGACAGAAGGGGAAACAGGTTTGGGGTGTAAGCAAGAGGGAGATAATGAGTTTGGTTTTGAGCTGTTGAACGTCATTTTGCAACCAGACGAATAATATTCTTCCTGTAATCTTTCTCTGAACTGTGGAAGTCAGCACCTGAATACTCTTCTTACTCAGGGGGGATATTCCATGACGGGTGGGGAAGTGGAGCCCTGCTTCCCATTTTGACTGCCAAAGGGAGGCAAATGTTCTTTCTTCTCACTCCCTGGCAGGTGGGGGTGTGACTGGGGCCCTCTCATTGGATGCTCCTGTTGGGGTCTCTGAATCTTGAGGGAGCAACACAAAGATGGAGACATTCAGAAATTATTCAAAGCAGTGGTGCAGATAATCTGCCAAGAATTTGTTCTGGGGTAAGGTAAAAAAATATATATATACTGTTCTGGAATATGGAAAAGATGGCAAAATTAAAAGTCTAATACAGGTATCCTTGTTTTCCAGGTAGATAGTATCAGGGTTCTTGTTGCTATTGAGTTTTGTTTGGGGAAGCCAAATTCATCATAACCTGTAAACTTTCAGTAATAAATCTATCATTTGTAAAATGAGTCCTCATTCGAATATTCCTTTATATGAAAATCTCTTCCTGAACTTTGCCTCAAATTTCTTTGTCAGTCAGTCTCTTGCTGATGTTGTAATACCTAGTAAAGGTAATCCTAGGGAATACAATAATGTGGATGGGAATTAAGAGCCAGTAGGATGCATGGCTTCCCCTACCTCCCCATATGTAGTAGCATCATCACATCAAGGAAGACATTTTTCTTGGAGATGTTAGCAGGGGCCATGAGCAAAATACAATGAACCCAATAGGGAGGATACAAAATGCAGAGAAGGAGCTGTAATGTGTATTGATTTGGGAGTAGATGAGTGATAACAGCTCCTTCCCACTGCAGATTTCCCCAAAATTCTTAGAGAAGCTATCAGGGGAGGGAAAGGAAACTGAGCCTTTTATTACAGTTCATTTGTTCATTTATTTCCCCGGTAAACATCTCCTAAGAACCCTGAGGTGCAGGGAACGTAAGATGAATAAAACAGTCCCCTGCCTTCATGGGGTTTCTGATCTAGGAGAAAAGGACAGAGATGTAAATGAATCAAAACAATGAAGTACTGTCACTGCTATGTTAGAAATAGGTGCCTGGTTCAGGAGATTATGAAGGGTGAGTGGTCGTCACGGGAACCGGGAATCTTAAGAGCACTCATGACTCAAGTCTTTCGTGGGGGCCTCAGGCCAGCTGGGGGTAATCTGTGAAGCACCCAGTTGGAGAAAACCCATAGGTCTGTGGACACGTAGGGTTGATGCTGACTTGAACCAGACCCCTCGTGCTGTTCCCAGGCCTGCATCAGTTTACAGCCCCAGGGACCCTTGAAAAAAGGAGAAGCTGGACCCTACAATGACATCATAAGTCTTTGTCCTCGTCTTTGCTAAAGGGAAGGGAAATGCCCAGATCTTTTATGGATAATTGGACACTGACTTAGAGCTAATGATAATTCCTGGAGACCCAGAATACTTCTGGCTTCTTCCCACCAGAAGAACTCATCTGGGATGATTTCTTTAGCACCTGAATGCATACTAGAAACATACTCAGTAACTGGCAGATTCCCCCGATGACTCAGGGTGTGATGCTATTGATGCTATTATGGTTGGAAGGGCCAGATGGAACCCTCAGGAGCTTCCTTTCCCAATGAAAATAATTAACCAAAAGAAATACTGCATTACTGAGTGCGGTGTAATGCCTAAAATTAAGGCCCAAAGTTATGTGCTGCTTCAACATCTGGGGGAAACTGGGAGGGCCTCAAATGGCTTAACCACAAGTTCTACTCTGCATTCTCCTCCTGTGGATAAGGTGCCCTAGCCAAATAGTGCCTGCTTGTCCCTGAGGATTGGGCTTCAATTCCATATGCCAGTCCATGGAATTATTTGTCAAGCCAATCACATCCTCCTGCAGGAAAACTGTGGGTCACCTCACCCTCTTGTCACTACAAAGCCTGCCTCCCACTGCTCCTGCTGGTTCACTCTGTTCCCAAGAGCACCCCCTTTGTGGCCCTGTGTGGCTTGTGGTGTCCTCCTCCCCTGGGCTGTGAGTATGTATGACTAACAAGCTGCCCTTGATCTCATCTGTCCAGGGTTGGGTGTTGTGGGTTTGGCTATCGTTACCCATAATCCCAGGGTAGGAATCCCTCCCTCACCAATGGGGTGAAGAGGAGGCAAATAAAACCCTGGGAGAATCATGGAGATTAGTGCCACCCTCAAGGATTAGGAACATTTATCTTGGCAGAAACTTGGGGAATATGGGTGGGAAGGGATACTTAATAGGCTTGATCCAGGAAGAAGACTGTAGACTGGGGATGAAGGCAAGAGATGCTGCCACTGAAACTGGTTCCCTGATTTTCGTGGGCACGATGGACAAGAATATGGTGAGCATGTTACTGCAATAGGCAGCAGGGCCAGACAGATAATCAGAACAGTGTACCCAACAGAGACTATTTGTGGTCATGGAATCTCTATTAACAAAAGAGATGGGCAGCCTTTGGGGGTTCATCAGACATTGATTTTGAGGCAATGTTAATTCCTGGATACCCAGAACATCACTGTGGCTTCTGTGGATCAGGTGATAAATAGAGTTTGGGCCCGCGTATATCTCACAGCAGCCCTGCTGGGTTTGCAAACCATCCCATGGTTATTTCCCTGTTCCTGAGTGTATCGTTGAAATAGATGTACTTGTCAGTTGTCAGAATCCCACAAAGGCTAAATCAGGGAGTGAGGAATATTATGGAAAGAAGGGTCAATTGGAAACTCCTGGAACTGTCCCTCTCCACCGAAAGAAAAAACTAAAACCAATCAATTGCAGACATAAGTGCCAAGCCATCAAAGACTTTGAAGATGCAGGGGGTGATGATCCTATAGCATGACAATTAAATTTGGCTTTTCTTTGTTTCTCTGATTTTTCCACAGCTTGGCCTGGCCTGGCTGAAATTGGAGTTGGCATGTGGGATCCCCCACCTGGCCAGACATGGAG
Organism: Choloepus didactylus; assembly: GCF_015220235.1. NCBI lineage: Eukaryota > Metazoa > Chordata > Mammalia > Pilosa > Megalonychidae > Choloepus > Choloepus didactylus. The sequence continues at coordinate 748,483 of NW_023637624.1, read as the reverse complement.
CTGTGAAAAATTTTCTTTCATATTTCAGCTGGGGAAAGGAAGCCTCCACCCCTGGAAGTTCTCATTGGCCTGGGCCAGGTGGGAACAGCCCTGGATGATCACAGGGATGGAGGGTGGGGCAGGGACCAGGCTCTTTGAAGGATGCTATTGAAGACTATGCCTTTGTTTCCATCTGCTAAAGCTGCAGTTATACAAAATACCATAAATGGATTGGCTTTTATAAACAGGATTTATGAGGTTACAAATTTACAGTTCTAAGGCCATAAATGTGTCCAAACTATGGCATCAACAAGGGGATACCTCCAGAACACCTCTGTCAACTGGGAAGGCACATGGCTGGCATCTGCTGGTCCTTTGCTCCCGGATTCTGGTTTCAAAATGGCTTTCTCCAAAATGTCTCTGGGCTTCTGTCCTTCTTAGCTTCTCTTTCTCAATCTCTGTGCATCCTTGCTTGTTCTCCCAGGACATTTCTCTCTAAGCATCTGGGGGTCCTCTCTTAGCTCCTCCAGGAGAAACTCTGGGCTTCATCTCTTAGCTTAGCATCTCCAAATTTCCTTCTGTCTGCATCACCAAGCATCTCCAGTGGTCTGGGTCTGTGTGAGCTCTCAGCTCTCTTAAGGACTCCAGTGATCTAATTAAGACCCATTAGGAATGGGTGAGGTCACACATCCATGGAAATTATCTAATCAGAAGGTCTCACAGTTGGATGGGTCACATCTCCAAGGAACTATTCAATCAAAGGGTTCCATTCCACTGTAATCAAAAGACTAATAAGTCAGCCCTCATCAGATTATATTAAAGAACATGGCCTTTGTGAAGGACATAATAGATTCAAACCAGCACGTCGGGTATTTGGTAGAATGTCCTTCAATTCAGGTTTCACTAATGTTTTCTAATGAGTACACTCAGGTGATGAATTTTGGCAGGAACTCCATGGAAGGAATGTTGTATCCTTCTAGTTCATCATATGAAGAGGTACATAATGGGCATTTGTAGCATCAATGGTGATGTTAATTTTGATCACTTGGTGAAGGAGGTGTATGCCAACTTTCTGCACTGTAATGTTATTTTTTTTTCTCCACTTTTTTGCACCTGATTCTTGCCCTGGATATGCAGTACAATTTTTAAGATTTCCTTTTTGTGTACAATTGTTTCACATCCAGGAGAAATGTTCCTTTCTTCTCCTTCTCTGGAAATCTTGATCTCTTCTGTTGGCTTTTGTGCAGAATTTTCTCCCCAGTTTTCATGATGTGTTTAAATTCTTTCTCTCACTCAGTGCCCCCTTTTCATTACACTTTTCAGTTCTGGGTCCCATCCTGTCTTACAGCTGTTCAGCAACACCCCCCCCCCTTTTTCCCCATGATGCTTTTCTGTCTCTGGTTTTTTCCCCATTGAGGTATCCCACCCTGGAGAGCCATATAGGGTCAATCCATAAAGGTTCATTTTGTGTTTAGGTGGTTGAGCAAATAGAAACTGTATTGAGTGTGTGTACCTCTTGCCAAGAGTTCTGCTGTGGCCTCTTTTTTACCTGGGGACTTGTTCTGGCTTGCTAAAGCTGCCATTATGCAAAATACCAGAAATGGATTGGCTTTTATAAAGAGGACTTATTAGACTATAAATTTATGGTTCTAAGGCCATAAAAGTGTCCAAAATAAGGTATCAACAAGAGGATACCTTCACCAAAGAAAGGCCAGTGGCACCGGAACACCTCTGTCAGCTGGGAAGGCACATGGCTGGTGTCCCCTAGTCCTTTTCTCTCAGGTTCTGGTTTCAAAATGGTTTTCTTCAAAATGTCTATGGGTTTCTGTCTGTCTTTGCTCCTCTCTCTCAGCTCCTGTGCATCCATGCTTGTTCTCCCAGGGCATTTCTCTCTAAGCATCTGGGGGTCCTCTCTTAGCTTCTCCACGGGAAACTCTGGGCTTCATCTCTTAGCTTAGCATCTCCAAATGTCTGTGTCTGTGTCAGCCCCTGAGCTCTCTTAAGGATTCCAGTAAACTAATCAATACCCACCTTGAATGGGTGGGGTCACATCTCCATGGAAACAACCTAATCAAAAGATCCCACCCATAATAAGTCTGCACCCACAAGACTGGATTAAGAGAACACAGTCTTTCCTGGGGCAAGCAACAGTTTCAAATTGGCACAGCACTGCATCCCACTCCTCCACATTCCTGCCCTCCAGACGCTTGAAACAGCCCAATTTTCTCTGCAAGCCACTACCAGAGCCACAAAAGGAGGGCCTCAAGATGCAGCTGCCCTGAGAGGAGCAAAAGAACAAGATGTGGACCCAGAGAGTAACTTTTCTAGGGGGAAGGCAAACCCCAAGGGTATCCATTGCCTACTGAGCCAAAGCGGGCTGGGAGAGATACAGGAAGTGACTGTCCTCACTCTGGTGGTGAGGAGTGACTAAGGAGGAAGCTTCTCCTCCTACTGAGGTACATGGTGTACCTGTGGGTTTGGGTTAGAAAGAAGGTGTTGCTTAAAGCCCCATATCAAATAAGGTGTATTCTGGAACATTGATTTTACTGAAATATTTCAGGAGCCAAAGATGGATATTTTATGGAGTAGAAAGAGCAATTCTGATGAGGTCCGAAGATAAAACATCAGACCCCAAGAAGATGCACACATGTCACAGCCTTCTATGAGCTGATACACATAGGTTTTAATATAACAGTAAGCATTTATTAACCACAAATAGCATTTAACTCTTAGCCTAATTCTATGACTGGTTATTATCATCCCTGTCTTATAGCTGATGAGCCAGACTTGGGGTGGTTACGGGACCTACCCAAGTTGTCTTACTAATGAGAGTTCTATCCGACTCCAACTCTGGTGCTCTTTTTTTAACTTTTTATTTTGAAATACTTTCAAACTTATAGACAATTGCAAAAATAATACAAACCCCATAGGGAGACCTCTAACATATCCCAGATACCCAGGTCCACCAATTTAACATTTTGCTACATTTACCTTTTCTTCTTTTCTTTCTTTCTTTCTTACAGTCTGTATTCCAGTTTTTCCACATTTCCCAATAATGTCCCATTGAGCCTTTTCTACTCCCTTGTTAGGTCCCATCCAGGATCATGTATAACATTTAATTGTAATTGTCTTTTTAGTTGCTTTTTCTTTATTTATTTTTTATTCAGTCGTGGGACCGTGTATTCAACATGAACTTTCCCATCTCAGCCATTTCCAAGCACACCATTCAATGGGGTTAATTGCATTCACAATGTCACAGTACTCTCACCAACTTCCATTACTAAAAATTTTCCCATATCTCCAAACAGAAACCCTACATCCATTGTACATTAATTTCACATTCCTCCTGCCCCCCACCCCTGGCTACTTGTACTGTAATTTCTGTCTCTATGAACTTGACTATTCTCTAACATTTTCTTTGTAGTCATCATGGGGCTTAAATTTAACATCCTAAATCTGTAACAGTCTCATTTGATTTCATACCAACTTAGCTTCAATAGTATACACAAACTAGGTTTCTGTACTCCTTCATTCCACCCATCTTTATGTAGTTCTTGTTGCAAATAACATGTTTATACATTATGAGTCCCAAACTACTGATTTATCATTAGACTTTATGCATTTGCCTTTTAGCTCTTGAGTGGAATTATTAACCAAAAATGGAATAGTACTGGCATGTATATTTACCCATGTCATTACTCTCACTGGAGATCTTTATTTCTTCATGCAGCTTTGATCTATTGTCTATTGTCCTTTTCTTTCAAACTGCAGGACTCTCTTCTGCATCTCTTGTAGGGCTGATCTAGTAGTGATGAACTTCCTTAGCTTTTGTTTATTTGGGATATCTTAATTGCCCCCTCATTTTTGAAAGATAGCTTTGCCAGATATAGAATTCATGGCTTGCCATTTATTGCTTTCAGCACTTTAAATATGTCATACTGCTGCTGTCTTGCCTCCATGGTTTCTGATGAGAAATCAGCACTTAATCTTCTTGAGGCTCCCTTGTATGTGACACATGGTTTCTCTTTTACAGTGCTCAGAATTCTTTCTTTATCTTTGGCATTCTACAGTTTGATTATAATATGCCATACAGTGGGTCTATTTGGGTTTATCCTGTCTGGAGTTCATTGAATATCTTGAATGTGTATACTCATGTCTTTTGTTAAATTTGGTGAGTTTTCAGCCATTATTTCTTTGAATATTCTCTCTGACCCTTTGTTTCTTCTCCTTATGGGACTGCTACCACATGTATATTGCTATGCTTGATGGTGACCTACACAGGTTCCCCAGGCTCTGTTCAGTTTTCTTTATTCTTTCCTCTTTCTGCTCCTCAGACTGGATGATTTCAATTGTCTTATCTTCAAGTTCACTGATTCTTTCTTCTACCAGCTTCAATCTGCTGTTGGACCCCTCTAGGGAATTTTACATTTCTGTTACTGTGGTCTTCAGCTCTGTTTGGTTTCTTTTCATAATTTCCAACTCTCTACTGATATTCTCTTTGTCATTTTCTATCATTTTCCTAATATCCTTTATTTTAGGTCCATGTTTTCCTTTAGCTCTTTAAACATATTTAGGGCCATTTAAATAATGTATTTGTCTGGTGTGTTCCAGGTCTGGTCCTCCTCATTAGTGGTTTCTAATACTTTAATCTTCCCCTTTGCTTGGGGCATTACTTCCTGTTTCTCTGTATGTTTTGTAACCTTTTGTTGAAACCTGGAAATTTTGATATTTTAGTGTATTATTGCTGGAATTTAGACTCTGAAGCATCTGTTCCTTTACTTTATATCCAGCTGGTATTATAACAGAGCTTTTCTGAAATGTCAGGAGCTAACAGAATAAGAAAAAGAACAAGAAGAAGAAGAAAAAGAAGAAGAAAAAGAAAGAAAACATCTTTCCCAGTCTTTGCTGATTGACCTGTGTGAGTGCTCTCCTTTAGTGCTTATCAATAAAATGAGTTTAGAGAATAGCTCTAGGCCAAGGCATAGGTGCCTCCCTGATCCTTCTTGAACAATCTTGTCTGGGGCATACACATCTGGCCCTGGGAATTCCCTCATTTACATAATTACAAATGTCCACTCTTCCCTAGGAAACAGTTTCCTCATGGTCCCAGGCACTGCACTGTATGTCCTGCAGCCAGCAATCCCTTACCCCAGGCATCCACTTGACTGCTCTCCCTCAGCATTCTGTAGGAGAGCTCTGTGAGCTGCCTTTTACATGCAGGGCAAGTTCTGGGACCAAGAGTCCCTCAGGCCACCACCAGACTAATTGGGTCAGATATACATGCTCCCAGGATGTACATGAGGGTTACTCTGTGCCCTCCAAATCTGGGACGAGGGATCTTCACTGGGAGCTCAGGCTGACTCTGCACTAAACCGATGAAGGGTGGGAGAAGGGCCAGCCAGGGCGCCAGGAGATCTCACCATTTTCAAATGGCATTCTTTTGATTTAGCACTCATCCTGTTAATGCAGTCCTTTATTTTCTGGTGGTTTTAGAAAGATGTTTCTGCCAGTTCTTGCTAGTTGCTCAAAAGTTCTGTTGGGGGATGGAGCCCTGAATTGTCTCACTCTGCAATCTTGATTGGGCTCTGGTGCTCTTCTGACTACCAGTTTGTCCCCCAAATTTCCACTGGGGAAAGAGATACATCTAGACCTTTTGGGACTTATTAGACACTGTCATATTTTGAAGAGCAGAGGACAGTGCATGCCAACTCACAGGCAGTCTGGGGATGGAGCCCAGGGGTGAGCAAACTTTTTCTGCCACAGATAATATGTAAATGAATGCATATGGATTGTATCAATGTCATTATCCTGGTTGATATATTGTACTACAGTTTTGCAAGATGTTACCATTGGGGAAAACTGGGAAAAGCTTATGCAAGATCTCTCTGTATTATTTCTTATAACTGCATGCAGATCTGCAATTATCTCAATAAAATGTTTAATTAAAAAATAAAAGCTAACACTAAGGTATCATGGAGGCAGCAACTTGGCAGGAAGTAGCCATCATCCTTAGGGCTGAGGGAACCAAAGGGAAGACGCTGGCGTCTTTAAAACTTAAGACACTTGGAGGAGGAACCCCATGGGGATGAAACTTAGACCTCTTAAACAGAGGGGGCACCATATTGCCTTAGAGAGAGCACTGCTTCTGCCAGTGTTGGAGAAACTACAAACTGAATTTAGTTGTTGCCACAAGAAGAAACTCCAGCTGCCATGGAGGAAGCATTGCTGGGGTGATGATGCTCACAGGAGCAGGAAGAAACAGGAACGAGCAAGTCCTTCCTTTTCCAGCCTTACAGGCGCCCTTTAGTACGCCACTTCCACCCTCATTGGCAGAACTGAACAAGGGAGCATCTGCAAACAAATGTGGTTTGCAGAGTCTCACGTCCTAGATTACAAAGCAGCTACAGACAGGTGGGTTTGGAGCTGACAGATAATAACTTAATAATTGGCACAGTTCCCGAAGATAATAGGCCTCCTCCTTAGCATTGAAAAGAAATCATATGCAATTTCTTTCATACTTCAACCATGGAACATCATTCTTTGGGACATAACCTCCTTTCTCCTGTTTGGGGCTGGTCCTTTTTTCTGTTTCCTGGAAATTTCAGCTACTTGGACCAGAGAGATGGGTTTTATGCCATTGTCTTGTTTTGGCTTCCTTTGATATTTTTAATGAGCTTGAGCCAACCAAATAAAGGGCAAGAGCCCCTCCAAGGGCCAGGATCTGCCTGAGTACACATGTAATAATTCCATTCTTTGATCTGACATCACAGTGTAGGGAAGATTGCTTGGGATGAGTCTCTAAGGCTATTCATTTTTACTTTCTTATTTGCCTTTTTTTCTTTTTTTTTTTAAAGCTTTTGAAATTGTGAAATATGATACACAGGAAAATGCACAGAAAAGATGTACAGCTCTGTAATTAATCATAAAGTGAATGTGCATGCCATCTCCACTCAGATCTAGAGACCTGTGTCTCCCCAGAGCTCCTCCCAATCTCTTCCCCCTTCCTCCCTCTTCCAGAGGAAACCACTATCCTGACTTTTACTGTAATTGCTTTCTCACTTTTCTTTATTACATGCACCTCGGAACACTAAAGTTTTGCTTATTTTTGATGTTTATATAAATGGAATAATACTGTATGCATTCTTTTGTTTCTGGCTTCCTTTACATAACATTACATTTGTGAGATCTATCCAGGTTATTTTGGGCGGCTATAGTTTGACTGTGTTCTTTGCTATATCATATTCCATTGTATTAATATACTATAATTTATTTATTCATTTTACTGTTGATGGACATTTGGATTATTTCCACTTTGGGGCTATTAGGAATAATGCTACTATTAATATTCTTGCGTATGTCTCTTGATGCACAAGTGCACACATTTCTGTTGGATACATACATAGGAGTGGAATAACTGGGTCATGGGGTTTTCATGTCCTCAACTTTAGTTGATAATGCTAAACTGTTTGCCAATCGACATTCCCTTCATCAGGGTATGAGTGTCCCCATTGCTCTGCAGCCATGTTAGCACTTGGTATTATTTGACAATACCTGTGTGTTGAGGGTATAGCAGTGTCTTGAGTTTCTAGTACATGTTTCCCTGATTACTAAGGAGGTTGAGGATATTTTATACGATTATCGGCTATTTGGATGTTCACTTCTGTGAGGTGCCTGTTCAAGTCCCTTACATAGTTTTCTGTTGGATTGCCTGTCTTGTTGATTTGTAGGAAATCAACCCTTTGGCACATCTATTTTGCAATTATTTTTTCTTTTCTGTGGCTTTCCTTTTCAGCTTCTTAATCACATCTTTTGATGAACAGATATTAATTTTAATGTAGCCCAATTAATCCATTTTTTTCTTTATGGCTTATGCTTTTTTGTATCCAGTTTAAATTATCTTTTCCTACCTGACATCACCTATATTATCTTCTAGAAGCTCTACTGTTTTGTCTTTCACACTTAGAGCTCTATTCTGCCCGGAGTTGATTTGTGTGTATGATGAAAAGTAGGGATCAAGAATCATTTTTACCCACATGGTTATATAATTGTTCTCACATAATTTATTGACAAGTCTGTCTTTTCCCCACTGCCCACTGCTCTGCCTGTGTCCAAATATGCTGGCACTTTATTTTATTCCACTAGTTTACATATCTATACTCCTGCCGACATGCTAGTTTATTTGGTGTAGCTTTATAATAAGTCTTAAGTTAGAAGCAGTTCTCACACCTTATTCTTCTTCTAGGTTGCCTTGGCTATTCCAGGCCCTTTGAATTTCCATGTAAATTTTATCATTGGTTTTGCAAGTTCCACAAAAAACCAAACCAAACCAAACCAAGCCAAACCAATCAACCAAATAAACAAACTTGTTGGAATTTTGAATTAGATTGCACTGAATACATAGACCAGTTTTTGGGAGAAGTGACATCATTACGATGTTGTGTGTTTCCATCCATAACCATTGTATATCTTTCCCTTTCTTCAGGCCTTCTTTAGTTTTTCAATAATGTTTTTTAACTATAAACTATATAGGAGTCTTGTGCATATTTTGTTAATTTTATTCCTAGGTGTTTGATAATGTTTAGATCTTGTATACTCTTCCTAATTTTTTGTATGTTTGTCCATCATTTCTGACAGAGGTATTTTTAAATATTCCACCATTATACTGATTTATTTATTACTTCTAAAAGTTTGGTCAATTTTTTCCTTTACTTAAGGCTAGCTTATTAGGTGCTTACAAACTTAGACTTGTTATATCTTCCTGGTGAATTGAGCCTTTCAACATGATGAAATTGTCTTTACTAATGCTTTTTGCCTTAAAGTCTATTTTGTCTAAAATTAATATAGCTACGCAAGTTTCTTTTAGTTAGTGTTTTAACAAGGTATCTTTTCTCTCCTTTTACTTCAAAACTTTTTCTATCCTGTGCTTATGTGTTTAAGATATGTCTTTTATAAGTCTAGAGATTGAAATAAATAAAATCCAGTCTGATTGTCCTTTTCAATTAAGTTAGGGAATTTAAAGTGTTTGTACTTAGTGGAATTTCTTTTATGTATTTGGTTTTAAATCTACCTTACTACCAAGTGCTTTCAATTTGTCCCATCTGTTCTGTATCATTGTTTCTCTTCTTTTTGCCTTCTTTTGGGTTGATTTAGTATGTCTTATTATTCAATTTTCCCCTTCAATTAGCTTGGAAGTTACATACTTTTATTTTTCTTTTAGTGGTTACACTAACATGCATCCTTCATTTATAAGAGTCTAATATTAGTTAATACTAACTTCCTCTTTCTTTTTTTTAACAGCAGTTTTATTGAGATAAATTCAAATACCATACAGTCCATCTAAAGTGTACAATCAATGACTTCTAATACATTTGCAGAGTTGTGCATTCATCACCACAATCAATTTTAGAACATTTTCACACTCAAGAAGGTTCACTATGTTATACAGTCCCAAGTTTCATCCTCTGGCTTTTCTTCTAGTGACATACAAGACCCTAAACTTTCTCTTTCAGCCACAATTGTACCCACATATCATTGCTGTTAGTTACACTCAGCATAATGTGCTACCATCACCTCTATCCATTTCCAAACATTTACAATTAACCTTATTACATATTCCGCACAAATTAAGCATCAGCTCCCCATTCTCTGTCCTCATTCTATCTTCTGGTGACCTATGTTCTAATATTAACACCATGAGTTTGCCAGCTATATTTAGTTCATATTAGTGTGGCCATACAATACTTGTCATTTTGTGTCTCACTTATTTCACTCAACATAATGTCAAGGTTCATCCATGTAGTCACATGCTTCATGACTTCATTTCTTCTTACAGCGTCATAATATTCCATCTTACGAATATACCACAATTTGTTTATCCATTCATTGGTTGACGGACACCTGGGTTGTTTCCCTCTTTGGGCAATTGTAAATAATGCTGTTATGAACATCAGTGTGTAATTGGCTGCTCAGATCCCTGCTTTCAGTTCTAAGTATATACCTAGTAGTAGGATTGCAGGATCATATGGTAGTTCTATATACTTAGCTTCCTGAGGAACCGCCTGTCTTCCACAGCAGCTGTACCATTCTACATTCCCACCAACATGAATAAGTGTTCCTATTTCTCCACATCCTCTCCAACACTTGTAGTTTCCTGTTTGTTTAATAGTGGCCATGCTAGTAGATGTGAAATGATATCTCGTTGTTTTGATTCAAATTTCCCTAATAATGATGTTGAACACCTTTTTAGCCATTTGTATATCCTCTTTGGAAAAATGTCTATTAATGTCTTTTGTCCAGTTTTAATTGGGTTGTTTGTCTTTTTATCATTGAGTTCCAGGATATCTTTATATATCCTGGATATTAAACCCTTATCGGATATGTGGTTTCCAAATATTTTCTCCCATTGAGTAGGCTGCCTTTTCACCCTCTTGATAAGGTCCTTTGAAGCCCAAGAGTTTTTAATTTTGAGGTGGTCCCATTTATTTATGTTTTCTTTCATTGCTCATGCTTTGGGTGTAAGATCTAAGAAACCACCTCCTACTGCAAAATCTTGAAGAAGTGTCCCTACATTTTCTTCTGGGGGTTTTATGGTTCTGGATTTCATATTTAGGTCTTTGATGAATTTTGAGTTAATTTTTGTATAGGGTGTGAGATATGGGTCCTCTTTCATTCTTTTGGATATGGATATCCAGTTCTCCCAGCATCATTTGTTGAAGACACTGCTCTGTCCCAGTTGGGAGGACTTGGCATCCTTGTCAAAAATTAATTGACCATGGATGCAAGGGTCTTTTTCTGAAAACTCAGTTTGATTCCATTGGTCAACACGTCTATCTTCATGCCAACACTATGCTATTTTGACCACTGTAGCTTTGTAATATGCTTTAAACTCAGGAAGTGAGAGTCCTCCAACTTCATTTTTCTTCTTCAAGATGTTTTTGACTATTTGGGGCTCCTTACCCTTCCAAATAAATTTGGTAATGGGCTTTTCCAATTCTGCAAAGTAGGCTGTTAGAATTTTGATTGGGATTGCTTTGAAACTGTAAATCAATTTGCATAGAATTGACGTCTTAATGATATTTAGCCTTCCAATCCATGAGCACAGAATGTCCTTCCATTTATTTAGGTCTTCTTTGATTTCTTTTAGCAATGTTTTGTAGTTTTTTTGTGCACAAGTGCTTTACATCCTTGGTTAGATTTATTCCTAGATATTTGGTTCTTTTAGTTGCTATTATAAACGGAAATTTTTTTCTTAATTTTTCTCCTTGGATAGCTCATTACGAGTGTATAGAAACACTACTGATTTTTGCAGGTTGCTCTTGTATCCCACCACTTTTCTTAACTTGTTTATTAGATTTAGTAGCTTTGTTGTAGATTTTTTGGGACTTCCTATGTAAGAATCATGCCATCTGCAAATAGTGAAAATTTTACTTCTTCCTTTCTGATTTGGATGTCTTTCATTTCTTTTTCTTGCCTAATTCCTCTAGCTAGAACTTTTAGCACAATGTTGAATAACAGTGGTGATGGTGGGATCATTGCCTTTTTCCAGATCTTAGAAAGAAAGCTTTCAGTCTTTCATCACTGAGTACAATGCTAGCTGAGGGTTTTTCATATATGCCCTTTATCAGTTGAGGAAGATTCCTTCTATTGTTATCTTTTAAAGTGTTTTTATCAAGAAAGGATGCTGGATTTTGTCAAATGCCTTTGCTGCATCTACTGAGATGATCATGTGGTTTCCCCCCTTTGATTTATTAATGAGGTGTATTAAATTAATTGATTTTCTGGTTTTAAACCTCCCTTTCATACCTGGGATATAACCCACTTGAATATGGTGTATAATTATTTTAATGTGCTGTTGGATTCAATTTGCAAGTATTTTGTGGAGGATTTTTGGATCTATATTCATTAGAGACATTGGTCTGTAATTATCTTTTCTTGTAGTATCTGTATCTGGCTATAATGTGCAAATGCTGAGAACTGAATCTTAGTTACTGGTTATCAGGGGAAGGCTTATTGTAAAGGTCCCTAGATTGTAAGCTCCTACAGCAATCACATCTGTTTCTGAGTTGTAATGGTTCTCTTCAAATTCTAAGATGCTGAGCTCCCTGTGTATAACCTGGTCAGTGTCTGAAACTTTGGGTAACTGTCTGACACCTGAAACTCAGAGCTAGAGCTCAGCAGCTATGCATGTCAGTATTACCTCATTTGTCAACTGTTATAAAATCTGAAAAAGAGTTCAGACTTCAATTATAGATATGAATGAAGTGGCTCTGGTTAGGACTAGGGCAAATTTGGCCAAAGGGTAAAGGATAATACTAACTATGTTTTAAAACTTCAACTTCTGTGTGAGACGAGAAGAAGAAATGTTTATTTGGTACAGGATTTATATTTTCTGCAGCACACTAAATAATTTAACTTGCATGGTCAGTTTATTCAAATACTATAATTACATGGAACTTTTAATAGAAAGTGAGACCTGGTAGGTTTGCACAGGTTAGTGTGAAATAGCAACACATCCCAAAGTAATTTGGGTATAGAATAAAAATATATATGCAGGGTCCCCCTGAGGGGCTGTGGAAAAATGCAGAAATGTTGGACTTCCCTACCTGGGATATTGCTGATTTTCTCACAAACATTGAGGACTACCAATTTAGTAGGATGAGCCCTCGATCTTGGGGCTTGCCCTTATGAAGCTTGTTACTGCAAAGGAGAGGATGAGCCTACCAATGATTGTGCCTAAGAGTCTCCCGAAGAGAACCTCTTTGTTGCTCAGATGTGGTCTCTCTAAGCCAACTCAGCAGGTAAACTCACTGCCCTACCCCCTACATGGAACATGACTCCCAGGGGTGTAATTCTCCCTGGCAACATGGAACATGACTCTTGGGGATAAGCCTGGACCTGGCATCATGGGATTGAGAAAATCCTCTAGACCAAGAGGGAGAAGCAAAATGAAACAAAATAAAGTTTCAGTGGCTGCGATTTCAAATCGAGTCAAGAGGTCATTATGGAGGGCATTCTTATTCACTATATAGATATCCTTTTTTAGTTTTTAGTGTATTGGAATATCTAGAAGGAAATACCTGAAACTGTCAAACTGCCACCTAGTAGCCTTGATTCTTGAAGATGATTGTATAACTATGTAGTTTACATGGTGTGACCATGTGATTGGGAAAACCCTGTGGTTCACACTCCCTTTATCCAGTATATGGACAGATAAGTAGAAAAACGGGGACAAAAATTAAACAAAAAATAGGGTAGGAGGGGGAGGATGGAATGCTTTAGGTGCTCTTTCTTACTTTTATTTTTGTTCTTTTTTTGGAGTAAGGAAAATGTTAAAAAATTGATGATTGTGGTGATGAATGCACAACTATATGATGTAGTAGGGTGATTCTGGATTCATAGAATGAGTTAAGCAGTGGTTCCCTCCTCTTCAGTTTTTTGGAAGAGTTTGAGCAGAATTGGTATTAATTCTTGGAATGATTGGTAGAATTCACTTGTGAAGCCATATGGTCCTGGAATTTTTTTAAATGAGTGATTATATCTCTTTACTTATAATTGGTCTGTTGAGATCTTCTGTTACTTCTAGAGTCATTGTACGTTGTTTGTGTGTTTCTAGGAATTTATCCATTTCATCCAAGTTGTCTGATTTATTGGCATACAGTTGTTCACAGTATCCTCTCATGATCCTTTTTATTTCTATGGAGTTAGTAGTAATGTCCTCCCTCTCATTTCTGAATTTATTTACATCTTCTCTCTTTTTTTCGTAGTCAGTCTAGCTAAGGGTTTGTTAATTTTATTGATCCTCTCAAAGAACCAACTCTTGGTTTCATTAATTCTCTTTATTGGTTTTTTATTCTCAATTTCATTTATTTCTGCTCTAATCTTTGTTATTAGATTTGGGTCAGTTTGCTGTTCTTTTTCTAGTTCCTCCAGGTGCATCATTAAGTTTTTTATTTTAGCTCTTCTTTTTTAATATAGGCATTTAGGGCTATAACTTTCCCTTTCAGCACTGCTTTTGCTGCATCCCACAAGTTTTGATATGTTGTGCTCTTGTTTTCATTCATCTCAAGATATTTATGGATTTCTCTTACAATTTATTCTTTGACCTACTGATTGCTTAAGAGTGTGTTGTATAACCTCCATATATTTGTGGATTTTCCAGTTCTACACTGGTTATTGATTTCTGGCTTGATTCAATTATGGTCAGAGAAAGTGCTCTGTATAATTTCAATCTTTTAAAATTTATTGAGCCTTGTTTTGTGACCCAACATGTGGTCTATCCTGGAGAATGATCCATGTGCACCTGAGAAGAATGTATATCTTGCTGTTTTGGGGTGCAATATTCTGTATATGTTTGTTAGGTCTAGTTCATTTATCATGTTGTTCAAGTTATCTGTTTCTTTATTGATCCTTTCTCCAGATGCTCCATCTATTGATGAGATTAATGTATTTAAGTCTCCAACTGTTATTGTAGAGATGTCTATTTCTCTTTTCAGTTTTGCCAGTGTTTACCTCATGTATTTTGGGGACCCTTGTTAGGTGCATAAATATTTATGATTTTTTTTTTCTTAGTGGATTGCCCCTTTTATTAATATAGTGTCCTTCTTTGCCCCTTGTAACATTTTTGCATTTAGAATCTATTTTATCGGGTATCAGTGGGTACCTCAGCTCTTTTTTGGTTACATGGAATATCTTTTTTGCATGGAATATCTTTTTCCAACCTTTCATCTTCAACCTATTTGTATCTTCAGGTCTAAGATGAGTCTCTTTTAGACAGCTTATAGATGGTTCATACTTTTTTATCCATTCTGCCAATCTGTGTCTTTTGATTGGGGAGTTTAATCCATTAACATTCAATGTTATTATTGTAAAGGCAGTACTTACTCAACCATTTCATCCTTTGGTTTTTGTATGTCATATCTTATTTTCATCTCTCTTTTTACCCTTTTAGTTACCCTTACTTCTACTCTTCATTTCTATAGTCTCCTCCAAGCCTCTCTCTCCTGTATTTTCTCTTCAGCCTGCAGAACTCCCTTTAGTATTTCTTCTAGTGCAGACCCCTTGACAAACTATCTCAGTTTTTGTTTATCTGTGAATATTTTAAACTCTCCCTCATTTTTGAAGGACAGTTTTGCTGGATAAACAATTCTTGACTGGCAGTTTTTCTCCTTCAGTACCTTAAATATACCATACTACTGCCTTCTCACTTCCACAGTTTCTGATGAGAAATCAGCACTTAATCTTATTATTGTTTGCTTGTATGTGACGAATTGCTTTTCTCTTGCTGTTTTCAGGATCCTCTCTTTGTCTTTGGCATTTGACATTCTTATTAGTATGTGTTTCAGAGTAGGCCATATAAGGATTATTGTTTGTTGCGCTTCTTAGACATGTATATTTATGTCTTTCTTTAGCAAATTTTTGGCATTATTTCCTCAGATATTCTTTCTCCTCTTTTCCCTTCTCTTTTCCTTGTGGGATACCCATGATGCGTATGTTTGTGTGCTTTGTGCTGTCATTCAATTCCCTGAGACCCTTTTCAACTTTTTTCCATTCTTTTCTCTATTTCTTCTTCTGTCTGCGAGATTTTGATTGTCATGTCTTCCAGTTAGCTGATTCCTTCTGCTGTTGCATGCCTGTAGCACATTTTTAATCTCTTCTATTGTGCCCTTCATTCCCATAAGTTCTGTTATTTTTCTATTCATGCTTTCAAATTCTTCTTTGTGCTCAACCAGTGTCTTCTTAATATCATTTATCTCTTTAGCCATATTTTCATTCATCTCCTTGAATTGATTTAGGAGATTTGTTTGCACAAATTTGATTAGCTGTTCCAAATCTGTCTCCTCCAAAGTTTCAATTTGTTCCTTCGACTGGACCATATCTTCCTGTTTCTTAGAATGGCTTGTAATTTTTCTTCTGATATTCAGGCATCTGATTATGTTGAAGCATTAACTCTAAAAGTCAGTTTCCCTTTCTTGTTTAGGGTTTTATTGTTGATTGCTTTTGTGTTGAGGCTCTTTTTTGACACTTGGTTCAACTTATTCTAGATCTTTAGAACTGCCTATGTTTAACTGATCAGGTTTTTTTTTTCAGCTCTTCTTTACCTGATTCTTACCCTGGGTATGTGGCACACTTTTAAAAATTGCATTATTTGTGCAATTGTTTTATCCCAGGGGAAAGCTTCCTTTCCTCTGTTCCTTCTCTGGGAAACTTAATCTGTTCTGTTTTGTTTGTCCTCTATAATTTTTATTTTACTCTCCTTCCATTGCCTCTAGCTGCTTTTGCTCAGAGAGCAAAGCCTGGGAGGAGTATCATCCTGAAGAGGACCTTCCAAGACAGTATTTCCCAGGAATCCACAAAGGGGGCACAGACCAATACAAAGGTCCCTGGGGGAAAGGGTCATGAAAGATGTCAAAAAGACTTTTTGACAGCTCTCCAAAGCTGCACTTTCCTGACTGATGAGCAGGTGGCACTCTTTAGCAAACTTTTCCGGGTAGCCCTAAGTAAGCCAAGATTCTTTGAATCTCTACTGCCTTTGCTTCTGTCAGGGGCAGTGTTGGAACAATGGCATGGCCATTCCTGGCTCGGGTGGGCTGACAGATCTGGGACACAGTAATCTAAACTCACTGATTAAGAGCTGTGATCAGTACTAGACCTTGTCCCCCCATTCTTGGGGAAGAGGACTTCCATGTCCCTCTCTGTCCACAGGAGATGGCTAGGAACTGGATCCCAGGTGGTTAGCCTCAAGAGTGGGGAATGGGTGCTGGCAGTCACTGTTGAGTGATTTACTCACAGGTTTTTACTGCAGTGTCTCAGCCTTTTCGTCCTGCTCTTCCCTGGATGCTGTGCAATGCTCCCCTGTGCTCTGTAGCCTCTGAACAGTTTTTTTTTAGACAGTTTCTGCCTATCCACTAGCTTTTTTTGAAGGAGGAGTGAGCACTGCAGCCCCCTACTCTGCCATCTTCCCTGGAAGCCTTCAATTAAGATTTATAATAAGTTTTGATTTCTGGTTGGGCAACTCTTCCCTTAAGATGTGTTTTCTTTTCAACCTAGTACAATTCTGCCATGGCAGTTTGCTTAGACAAAAGACATGTTAGCTCAGTCGGCTGCAGCTGACAGCTTGAATTTCCAGGCAGAAATCCAAAACCCTTATTAGGGGGAATGAATCATTCTGACTAAATTTCATGGCAAGTTATGATGTGCCCTTTGACTCTGTTCTGCCCCCTTTCCCCAATTTGCCATGAGGTGATGCCCATCTTCCTATGTCTGTTTGGCTGGAGAAGGTTGTCCTCTCAGGGAAGTGGATAGCCCTTGGTGATGCGGGAGTCAGGATCTGATGGCTGCAGCCAGGTCCAGTCACAGGGCAAAAGCAGACTTGGAGGGTGTTTGGCATTGACATGCAGTGCCTCCCAACCTTTGGCTACCATCATGCTATGTTCTCTGACATGGTCACATCAGATACCCATCTCTGAAATACTCAGGTTTTGCTCAGGTTGATTCCCTTTAAAAACTAAATAGATGCCATCCAGTTTCGCTTCACTTGAGCAGTGATTGCTGTAAAATCACCATTTTCATGTACACACTGAAGTCAACTATTAAAATGAAAAAAAAATGTCATCTGTATTCCAATAAAATGGTCTAGTACACTGGGAGTATATGCATTAGGCCCTATACATACGAAGGGAGAGGAAGAGGATTTAAGAGGGGTTTCAGGAAGAAATAGGGGGCTAACTAAGTTCCTAGCAATTGCATACCCTCCTCACTTAATTGCTCACAACCAGGCTATGGGATGGTTATTGTCCTCTCTATTTTATTCACTGGGAAAACTCAGATGGGAAGGTAAAGAAGTTGCCCACAAAACACAGGACTGTATACAGCCTGGCCTCTCTCTGCCATGTCACCCAGCTATGCATGTGGGGGTGGGGGAGGGGAACACGTCCAGGGAATTATTCCTGCAATGTGTCCTTGACAGAGTCACCTGAACTAAAGGAGCTAGGGAATGAGTTTGAGAGACATTAAAAAATATATGTATTCTAAACATTAAAAGTAAAACTGTAAAATAAAGAAAAAAATTCACTTATAATCCTACTTTCATAATATCATCAGTTTGAATTTTGGGGTATTTATTTATGGTTAAGAGATCTTGAGTCAGACAACGGGAGGACAGAGGTGAGTTTAGTGCCTGGAACATCGTAGTAACTATTCAGTAAATGTTGCTTATCACCTTTATTATTTTTAGATTCTTTTATTAAAATTGGCTCAGAGAAATATGTTATATTAAAAATATGAACTTTTATTTTTATGGTTCTTGGTAGATGTCACCATGTTACTTTCAGCACTGTGTTTGAAAATACTTTTATCAACACATATACACTAGCTTTGGGTATTATATTTTTTAAATCTGCTAGTTAGTAGGTCAATATCCACTTCAAGTTTTTTTTTAAATTTTACCTTGCATTTCCTTGATCATTGAGATATATTTCAATATTTGTTTATCAATAGTAACTCTACAGTTCATGTTCTTTGTTCACGGTATTTTAAATAAGTTTGTGTAAGCTCATTATAAAATACATATTTTAATTCTTTGTTTATCATATTTGCTGCAAAACAGCTTTCCCAGATTGTGGTCTACAGTTTTTTGCGTGTGGGATCAAATCTTTCCATTGCTTTGTGACTTTGTTCTCCCGTGTAAACTTAACTAGCTATCCTCTTCCAGAGTTTCACTAAATATTTAATTTTATATTCTTTCCATTTTCTATCATTTAATTTTTATATTTAACTATTTAATTTGTCTGAAACTAATCTTGGTGTATGATGTCTTAATTTTTTTTTTTAGCTTTACAATAGATTGTAACATCTGTAAAGGCTACACCCTTGTCATTTACTCTTTTTTAGAATTTCCTTTAACTTTCTCACTGTTATTTCTTCTAGGTGAATGGTTATTTGGTAAAGGTCCAAAAATTATTGGGATTGTGATTTGGTATTGTATTAAACCTACACATTAATTTGGAAAGAAACGGGGTCATTAAAATATTTAGTTCTTCCATCCAGGAACATCCCTCTCTGTCTATGTTTATTCGAGTCTTTCATATACTCAATGTAATTTTGTTTCTTTTTGGTATATAAATCTCATGGGTTTTGTTAGTTCTAAAAAAACTTGTTGCAATTAAGAATGGCATCATTTTGTCATTAAATTTTCTAACTTTTTGTGAATATAGACTACAACAGATACCTGTGTGTTTTTGTAGCTGCTCTTTATTAACTTGAGTAAATGTCCAGTTGTCTCCATTGGCGTTTTAAGGTATACCATGATATTAGCAAATATGGACAATTTTGCCACATCTTTTCCAATGCTTATACTTCTTTATTCTGTTTCTGGGCAGTGTTGTAAAAGCAATATAATCATGGGGGTAGGATATGTTAAGTAATTCATAGAGCCATGTGTTTAGTATAATCCCTGGATTGCATTTATATATATTTGCATGGGAAATAAATAAATTTGCATGGGAAAAACAGTAGGCTGACAGAGACATACAAAAGTGTTTATAGTGGCAGGATTTGCTTGAGTCTACTTTTTCTTTTCTATCAAGATCGTGTATGATTTAGGGAATTAAAATATAATGGCAATTTTAATGCCATTGTGTCATTTTAAGGTAGATTATGTTGCCTGTGGATTGAAACAATTATTCGTTATTGACTATTTCCTTTTTAAGAATTTTTGTTTTTGGTTTTGTTTTTGTTTCTACTTAAATTAGAACTGGGTATTGAATTTTGTCAAATGATTTTTTGGCAGCTGTGAAGGTGATCATATGGTTTTTCTTCTTCCTTTTCTTGTAATTGAGGTGTATTTTACATAAAATAAAATGTACTGCTCTTAGGTGTTCAATCTGATGAATTTTGACAATTGTGTACACCCATGTAACCACTGCCCAAATCAAGAAATAGCACATTTCCACCACCATGGAAAGTTTTAGGGGAAATTCCATGGTAAGCTGTTATCTGTATGACTGAGCCTCACCTGCCTTAATGCAAAGCCCTGACTTCCCCATCACTGGCCTCAGTTTAACATCTCCTGGGCCTGGAGCCACATGTAAGGCCCCTGTCCTATCTGCCCCCCACCCCTCCAGGAGTTAATCAGATCACTCTGGTGGCAGAAGGGAGCTAGAGCAGGGCAAGTGGCAGTGGCTGTCAGGAGGGAGAGACAAAGCTGCCTTCTGAGATGTGAAGAGGGCAACAGCAATAGCTGTCCTTCCACCCACAATCAACTTTGAGTGATGTAGCCTAAGAATGGGTCTGTGGCATAAAGGCTTCTGGGTACTACTGTCTGAAAGGTTAAGATGGGAGAGGAAGAGTAGGTGTGGTGGGAGTAGGACCCCCAATACAGTCACAATCATGGGCTTTTCTTCTGCAGGACCCACATCTTATGCTCATAATAAAGTAACATGCCACTTTCTGGAACATTCTCTCTGGGAGCACCCCTTCCCTCTGCTGGGTGGTTAGCCTGCATTACTGCCTTGTTCCTTAAGTGGGCTTCCTACCTTCTGGAATCTGGCCTTGGGCTCAAGGGCTCTGTTGACTACCTGGCACCAATCTCGTTGCCGTCCATTTGCTGAAGTTCATGGAACAACAACTGGTGTTGGTTATTCAGTTTATCTTATCACAGTAAACTGGGGAAAATGCAGAAATACATGTTTCTATTCATTTCTACCAACTTGATATTGACATGTTGGAAGTGTTATAAATGTGATTAAGTCCAGAAAATAGACTCAATGGGAGCATTCTACTTTGGGTCCTCTGGGCACCTATGGTAAGAAGTCTACAGAAAGATTATTTGAGATTCCCTCAAAGAGCCAGGAGCTCAATTTCTTGTGTCTGAATGTGGTCCAGGCTTCTTTCTGGTATTAATTCCTCCTTTATGGTTTTTTGTTTGTTTGTTTGTTTTTTGTTTTGGGTGAAGTTTACTGAAGTAAATCAATCACTCCTAATTCATGTTTCCTTAATATGGGTCTTCTTAAAGTGGGTCATGTAAGCAAATTTGGGCTTGGTCTACTTCTGGGGGTGTGCAAGTTTAGACAGGAAGGGTGGTTCTCTTAAAGCCACCATGGTTCTCTGCTTGGGTAACATCGAGGTCAAGGGCAGGGAAGGAAGACCATGTAAAGTAGGTCATTGAGGCACACGAGGGGCCACATCCCAGACTCCAGCCAGAGACTAAATCAAACCACAAAATACCAGTGGCACCAATCCCAGAGCAGACTTCCTCCTGAGGCTTTCTATGCAAACATGAAATAAGGGGCATGTTTTTGATGCTGCAGCGCCTACACCACTCACATCAATTTAGAATTCTATTTCTAGGAGATGTGACAACTTGAATTTTTTTTGTCTTTTTTTTGAACTTGGAGCTATTTTAAATCTGCATCAAAATGCAAGCAGCTGAGCTTTAACTGCCTTCAGAAAGCCATCAGTTAACAGCCATGGCTGAAGACAGGCTTCTAGAATGGCCACCAGGAGCCTGGGATGTGCTTCTCCGGGGGCCTTTGCCCCCATGCCCCCCACCCTATGTGAGAAGGAGACTGTGAGGGGTCTTGAAAACTCAGCTCAGACCTCTTCCTCTGATCCTCGTGTGGTTTGTCCCCAAGCTGTTTGGCCTGCAATCTGAGACAACTGACTTTTCGTGTTTTATACACTTTATTTGTACATTTCTCCAACTTCGAAATGACAAAAGCCCAATTCTACGGTTCCCCATTACACAGCATCCTACAGGTATGTATATTCTACAAAGAATACTATGGAGTTTCTCTTCTTCCCCTGTCACACAAGAGAGAACTGATTAGGGTTTCATTGACTTGTACCGGACTGGCAGTGCACAAGCATTCTGGGTATTCTGGCGACAGGGTAAAGGGATCGGGGAGGGAGGGTTGTGTGCTAAGGCATGTAAATAGATACACACAGAGAGAAAGAAAATCAGGACATTTACAAAGAATCTGAACCTCTCAAATTCCTTCATCTTGGGGTGTTGAAGGACTTCTCCTGCACAAATGCTATTGCACTCTAAGGCTTTGCTGTACCCTGCAAATACTTACAATTGGATACGGTGAAATATACAATAACCATGAACATCTCTCTCTCTCTCTTTTTTTATCACTGAGACAGTACTTCAAAACCTTTTATAAAAAGGCAATAATACATACAGAAAAAAGAACACGGTGGCAAAACTTGATGAAAAACAACCCCGGAACTGAGTTTGGATGGCGATGCGTCTGCATTGCAGTTAAACCATGATGCTCTGGTCTCCGCATGTGAGGACTGGGCAGCCCTTGCAGTGGCCTCCCACCCACCTGCACAGATGACATTTTGAGAGACAGCTAAGACTGTAAACCAATTCCCCCAATTCTTTGTCTCTTTAAAAAAAGAAGAAAAACAAAATAGGTGGGGCCACCCATTGTGAAGGAATTCCTATTTCTACTCCCAAGCAGAACAACTCCTACGGAGGTTGTACTTCCCTGGGCCCAGAGATGGTTGCTCTGGGTCTCCATGCTTTCCTGACTCAGTGAAAACACTGGCATGCTGCTTCGGCTGCACACAAGAGAGAATGGAGCCGACACCTAAGGGGTAGCAAAGGCCCGAGCTTCCAAGCATATATAGGTAGAGTTGTGCTTGGGGCCAGAAGTGAGGCTCCTGTGTGGTGACAAACTTCTTTCCATTTTCTTTTGCTCGGTCCATTTGCACAGGTTCAAAAGAGTGGATGGAGTGTCAGGTGAAAGGTGGTAGGAGCTCAGGATTTCCTGTCCCCCTCCTCCAAAGAGCTATGACTTGGTATTGCCTGCCCTAGAGATGGCGCTGCCCTCTTCCCACTTTTAATTCTGTGGGCTGTGTCTGCCCGACTCCTGCAGTGAAAAGTGGCCAGGAAAAGACCAGATGGGGAAAGGGATGTTGACAGTTGGTGAACAAAACTCTTCTTTTCTCTGTTTACCATTTCCTGGGTGAATGAGCCATCTAAACTTGACTCACCAAGCTGGAAAAGCTGAGATTCCTAATTCCTCCACGTTTAAGGCAAACTGATATGTGAGTGTATGGGCAAAAGCAATCGAGCATTAAGCCTGATGAGTATATTTTTGTAACAGTAAATACCACATAGAGAGGAAAACCTTACTTTTAAAGGAGTAAGAGAAAGAAAACTCTGACAAAAAGGAAATGATTTGGGATTAAAGCTTGTAGCCCTTCTGTAAGCTGCAGGGTGAAGCAACATATCTAAGAGAAGAATAAATTAGAGGTGCAGAACAAGACAAAAGTGCTCAGGGACTTTTCACCTATTACATGTCATAATCAGCCTCAGTAGCTAAGCCCTTGAAAAGAGGATGGAATTAGGAGGCTATGCTCAGTTTTGAAGAAAGCCGATTTGATGAAAGGAAAGGAGGAGGAAGGAGGCCTGTGAGGGGCTTGCTTTGGAATGCTGATTGCAATTGCCTTCTACTTTTTCCAATGGGATGGGAGGGGAGGCATTTTTATGAAGAATTTATTAATCAAGCAATTTTCTTGCTAGCTTGAACATCATGCTCTCTTTGCCCCAAGTTAAGAAATTGGCCTGAAATGAAAACTAGGACATCATGTCAAGTGGGAGACAAACGAGGTTTCTTTTGGCTGCCTTGTCGCCAAGGGGCACTTTCTCCAGGGTCTGATTCCACTCCAGCCTTCTCCACTGGCCCCTCTCCCGAACGGTTGCTCAATTGATGAAAGCTTCTCAAGGAATGAGCTCAAAGCCTTAATGAACAGATGTCTATGCATGAATAAAAACAAACAAACAAACAAACAAACAAAACAACCAGAAGTCCTCTGCAGCAATGAGATCAAAGGCTTTAGAAAGATAATAGTAAAGTCGAGTCCAGGCCTGCCCAAATCACAGAGGAAGGCTTGGCCCTGACTGACAGGCTCCAGGGATGTGAAATGGAATTGAAATGGGGAAAGAGGAAAACTCTGCAATTCCTTCACACAGCGAGGAAATTTGCAGCATCTTTAGATATTCTGTGGGTTGGGATGATGTCTATTGAATGCAAAACAGCAAGAACTAGGTCACCCATTTCTTTTCCTGTGAGCAGATATTTTAAACCATCTCACCTGACAGGAGATATATTTAATTGCATTTTAAGAAGCTACAATGTTATCTTGACACTGGGAGACTTCCAGATAAATTAAACTGGGCAACTTTTCCTTTTCAGGGTTAAAATTGAGAAATGCTGCATGTGCAGAGTAATTACTGCCTTCTGGTTAGAAAATCAGGACAGTTCATGCTTTTAAGAACAAAGAATGCAATGTATGAAAAACACTCCCCTTTTTTGGTTGTGGGAGTGTGGGATTGGGGTGGGGGAAGGAACTCTCAGGATATGGCTCTCCAACTCTTCAACTGACCACTGTTAAGATTTAATCATCTAATCATTCGTGCTGGTCTTTAAAAGGAAAAAAAAAAGGCTTTGTTGATGGAATGGAAGCAGTAAAGAAGCTCTTAGCAACTTCCTCTGATTGCTTGGTGGACAATTATAAGGTGGCAGCAGCTGCGATGCACGAACATCACTCTGAATTCAGAAACTGAAGTATTTTCTGCAAGGTCATAAGGACACTGCTTTAGAAAAAACACGTATTAGTGGAATGGAATGGATGACCTCTTTAGAAGCCTGGATGCAGGAATTTCTTCATCTGCGCGAGGGTGAGCACAATGCCTGTCTGTGTGCTTGTCAGAGGATGCGTGAAGCAATCGAGAAGCAAGGACAAGCATTGGAATGTTTCTGAATTCTGGGGTCACATAAATTTAAAGGGGCATGGCTCTTCTCCTCCTCTGCCTAAGCTGCCTTTAGTAACGTGGTGGATGGATTAAGACAGGCTTCCTTCCAGGCATGGTCACCATCTCTGGAGAGTTGGTCTCTGAGGGCAAGCAGTGATGTGGGTTTTCTACCAGAGGGAGGGAAGTTTCTGTTTCCCATGCGTGAGTTGTATTCTTCTTTGTGCTTCAATGGAAAAGAGGTAGAATGGGCATTTTCATACTGGAAAGAGCCCGGATCATGGTCAGTGCCATTATGGGAATGACTGCCTTGCCTTGGCATTGACTAGACTGGAAATCAGTCCCAGCACAGCCCTGGGCAACTCTTTGGATGTCTCTCCCCATCCAGGGTCAGACTCCTGTGGCACTTGCCTCTGGTTTGGTTGTTTGGTCATTCTGTGGGGCCCAAAGAGAAGAAGTCCACTCAATCCCTGGTTAGTAAGTTATCAGACTCATCTTGTTATGGACAAAGGATGACATCAGAAAAAAAAATTAGCATTGTTTAACAACAGTAGGTGGTGATGGACAATGTAAAAGGAGTATACAAATGCCTTCTCTGTTTGGTCCTTTAAGAGCAGCTGTTTAGCTCAGAACACACCCTGCACATCCTGCCAAGGCACAAAGTGACTGAGGCCATCTAATCTACAAGAAGAAAACATGATGTTTTCTTAAGGATCACAGGTTACTGTAACAACATCACACCCTCAATTTCTACCGAAAAACATTCTACCGACCTCTGGCAAAGAGTACGAAAACCCCAAGCCCTAATCTCCTGAACTGGAAGAATGTGATCTCATGGAAGGGTGATGAGATGGTTCATGTTGCTAAACTAACAAGGAAAGACTATTCTCCTGTGCCAAGGGATATAGCAAGAGGAAGTAGAAACCACAGATGGCCTCCTGTCCATCGATGGCTGCCATGGTTCTTGGGCACACTGTTCTCTGTGAGTCAGTCAATAATCTCTTGCAGATTATTTTGTTGCCCTAACAATTGCTGTCACTCCTGGGGCTTCTGATGGTTCAATGAGTGTCTAATGAACTATAAAATCTAAAAGATCATCAGCTTGGAAAACTGAACAAATCTATAATGAAATGAAGGACCCAAAGGCATTTAATTATTGAACACATAAAAGGAGGTATATTTAAAAAAAATTTGTCAAACTGTCCGTTAGTTATCATTTTAAAGGAATTTACAGGGCTGTTATAGATTATTCTTTTGGAATAATTCAGTTTATAGCAAATGCCTAAACTGGTTTCTCCATTGCACAGTATTTTCTCTTAAAATGGGTGCTTTAAAACAATTACATACATATTAAAAATCCTCATTTCTTTACTTAAGTAAAACATTAATACTCTCAGACAACACAGATCTGAAATGGTAAAACCAGCAATTCCCCCTCCCACCTTACAACAAATTAAACTGAGACAAAATTACAGACACATTTCACTACATGATTATTATTAATAAAAATCAGTTTCTTTTTTTTTTTATGAAGTTGCCCGAAATGCAAGGGATGTGCATAGGTTTACAACTTAGTCATAATAGCATTTTATTCTTATTCCCCTGGGTGTGCCCCGTGAACGGAATGTACTTTGCTGTAGATTACAGATTTTTTTGTCCAACACAGACACACTGACAGCATAAACGCTCGCGACTGTCCACATGCATTAAGAGTCAAGACCCAACTTCAGATCTCTAAAAGGTTTACAGGGTGCTTCAAAGAGACAGTATCACATCACCTGGATGTTACATAAAATGACTTTTAAAAAAATACTATTCTAAAAAAACCAAAGAGAGAGAAAAAAGGCCTTTAAAAATTTATGACTGTTTTGTAATCACTAGACTAATTATCTCAAATAAAGGAAAGAAAGATATTCCAATCCATAAAATCAGACTCTAAAAAGAATGTAGTGTTCCACCCCCAGTCAAGGTAACAGAATCATTTTTTATTATTATTAAAATAGATTATAGAAAGCAGCATCTATTTTGTGCAGTTTTTAGGGGCCTTGGAAATAAAAAGCTATGATTTCCAAAAATTTAACATTCCAAAGGACTGAATAATACATACATTTAAAAATACATTTTATTAAAGTTTAGGAGAACTGATTAAAAAAGATACTGTCTCTTTAAATTAGTGTGTAATTTTTTTCTTCTCCTCCTATCTATTTGGACATGACAATAATTACAAATGTAGGTCACACTACAACTAGGTAGTCTCTAGGGACCACGACCTGCTGACACAAGGCTGATAACAAAGAGGCTTTTCCATGTATGAGGTGGTTCCCAGTGAGGCATCAGCTATCTGGGGAGAGGCCTAATAGACCCAGGAGACTGGGACCCACTGTGGGGCTGTGCACACAAGCTCAATGGCTTCCTCCAGGTGTCTGATTGTCTCATCAATTTCATTGTTGATAATTGTGAGATCAAAGTAGTGTGCATATGTTCTCTGTAAGACATCAGACTCCTTCTGGAGATGCTGAAGAGATTCATCCTACATGGTGATGGGATGGAGGGAGAGGGTGGGCATGGGAGAAGGGAGAAGCAAACAGAAAAGACAAAGTCAGCAGGATTCTTTCTCTTTTCGCATTTCTGTTTGTCCCAGTGTCAGAAACAGTCCAAGCCGAACCCTGATGTGCCACATCTGGGCACGAGGCCAAGCCTGCTTCCTGATGGAGGAGACAATGTTGCCTGTGGTGGCAGGTTTTGCAGAGCTACTGCTTGCAACCGAGACCACTCAACATGCAATAAGGGGCTCCACGACAAACCAGAGAAAGCACTCTTCAGCAGACACAGCCTCCACACCCAGGCCTGGCTGTGGGTCTGTTCCAGAACCAGCTGGGGTGGGGCCATGGGTGGGTTACCAGTGGCTACCATAGTCCCAGCTGTTCTTTCCTCAGTCCTCTAACCCAGGCCCACAGGAAGATCCATGACCTAGTCTGACTTCATCTCAGGCACTTGGCTTTGGTGGTAGCTTTCATTGGTAGGGTCACGGTGCTTCCATTCCCCTTTCCTTGGTACTTTACCCTCACTTGAGCCAGGCTCCAGAGCCCAGGTGCCCTGGCACAGTATGCCCCTGCCTTTGGACAACAAATTAAGTTGTTTTTTCTCTCTTTTTTTCTATTGAAAGGCTCAATGTGTCCCAGGAATTCAATTATATATAATGGCCTTCAATAGCAGTGGATGCCGGAGGTAAAAGCTTTTTGGATATTACAAAAAAAAAGGATGGAATAAGGCCATCTCTCAAACACAACACAGCAACTGGTGTCTGGTGAATTCCCCCCAGATTGGTCTGCACTGGCAAATGGCCACACAAATGTCACTGTTCATAGGTACTCATGTCTCTTATGAAAAAACTCTGAAGAAGTAGCTACTAAACTTCAGGGAGGTTTGCTGCAATAAAGGACTTTTCCTAAATTCCTATAGCTTTCTACAGATTTGGAGAACTCTCACCAGGTGTGAGCCAACAGTAGGAAGGAAAACTTGGGTTTCTGAGTTCATCACATGAGTACAACTTCAGCCTCAGGATGGCAGTTCTTCAAGATAGGGATCTCGTAGGGGTTACCAGAAAGTATGCCTCTGCACCTCTGTGGTTCAAATTTTGCTATGCTGAACTCCCAATAGACAAGTTCAAATTTGAAACCAGGGACCTTTGTGAGTCAAATTGATCTGCCAACCCCCAAACACTATGTAAGTGAGTTATTGGGTTGAGTCTTAAATACATGTATCAATACAATTAAATACCTCTTGACCTGTTTATTTGATTAGTATCTCTCCCTGACTAGAGTATAAACTTGTCATCACTGTGCCCCAGCACCTGGCACAGTGCCCAGTACAGAGTAAGTGCTTCATAAATGTTGAAAGAACAAGTACTTGGCTTACTGATACTGGTCATCACAGGACTGTACGACTATTAAATCTATAATCAAGAAACAGAGCAATCCTAGTAGGAAGTAGGGGCCCAGGGACAGAGCTCCAGAAAAACCAAGAGGCAGTGCTTTCAGGGACTTAGGAGCACCCAGCACTGGCTCCCTATACTTTTCAGAGTTTCATGTGTTATTTGTAAGAGACCTTTTCTAATCAGCCTGGTGTAATGCCCCAGCAAAACCAAGGCTCCGTGGTGCAGCTCTCTGGAGCAGTCTAGAACTCAATCTTTCTAATCAGGACACTCTCAAGCGAGAAACAGTCTACGTGTTTTGTTATCTTCTACAGGAATTTTGAAGCAGGAAGAGGCATGCTTTGAATGTTAGGTGTTAACTACTAGAATGTAGATAAGATCTCAGTTAATAATCCCCTTCTAAGGTCACACTGACAAACATTCTGCTTGCACTTAAAAAGCATAGTATTTTCCCTGTGGCTTTATGAAAACCCCATTTTTGGACCCGTACACTTGACCAAAGACAGGAGGGCTTCCAAAAGGTACGAGGAGGAACGATTCCTACAAAGTTGCTCTCTGGTACTTCTGCTTGAATATATGGTCCTGGGCTTCAAAAACCACTGGCAATGTTTATTAATTGCTCAGAAAGCTGGGCTGATGAAAACACTCAGGAACATTTATGGCTGAAAGCAACAATTTTAAAATGTAGCTCGCTTTACAGAAAAATGATGATTCCTCTTAGGGAACTTATAAGATGAAGCTATATTTGTCAGTTTCTCCCTCTACAACAGCTCTTATGAGTATGTAACTTACATCTGAGCAGGGTTAAACTCAGTGGAAAGAAAATGCCTTTCTTCTAATAGCAAAAGCCAGGATGAGTGGGAACAAAATGTCTACATTCTAAATCTATTAAACGAAACACGACTGTATTTCATCACCTCCTAGCTGGTACTTACAGGCAATTTTCTGCACCATTTTGGCAGCTATGGAAAATTAGTAAAAGGGGAGGCAAACAGGCAAACAAGAAGAAAAGAACAAAGCAAAGATGATAATTCAAGAAAAATACATGGCAACACAAGGACAAAAGCTAACTACGACATGGAATTTCAAATATGTTTGTGTATTAAACAAGATTGGAAAGTAGAATATTTAAAAGGAATATACCATTTGCAAATGAAATGACAAAAAATGACTAAAAATATGAATAATATCGGTAAATCTAAATATTTAATCCTCCTTAAAGGTACACAGAGTGAAAATTTCCAAGCCTTGATTTCATTGTATTATAAGCTTGGGTGACAAGGACATTTGCCCTGGGGTGAGTTTATGCCAGGGTTACATGTTTACTGGCCAGAACGAAGAGTATTTTGATGGTTTCTATAACCTGCAGAAGTCATGGTCTTCAGGGTAACTTTGCATAGGAGTCTTCTCTTAAGTAAGGAACCTCCTGTAGATAAGCACCTGATACACTTACCCGAGACCTGGTGCCCCTTCTTATCTACCAGCAATAGAAGGCCTTCTAAGTAGGCCTTGTTCGAGATGGTGTAGCCAACTCTCGTAGGCACCATCTCTGTGGTGGCTACTGACTTGAATCGGGTTGATGGGAGGCAGAGCTCATTTCCAGATTGGGTTGTCTCCAGGGGGCTAGATATAAATTCTGTATGGGTTCCACTCCAGGGGCTGCCTAGGGGAAGCTGGTAGCCCACTCAAGGTCAGGGATTCCTTATCCTTATGTTCAGGCAAAGCAGTCCCTTGGCCCAGACGTGATGACCCCGCCTCGGCCCTGGCCCAGAGATGGACCTGAGGGTTGCTGCTTTCTCAGCATCATCCATATCAGGAGAGGAAGTGGGCTGGTAGCTTGGAGGGCTCGAGACACCTGTAAAGCGTTCTGCCCTGGGAAGGGGAGGATGTTTGCCCTCCAGACTTTGGATGTCGACTTACCGATAAGGCCACGGGCTGTTCCATGAAACATTCTATCCGTATCCCCTTCTACCACAGCAGATTTTTGCTGCTAATGTAGACTGACACATGCCTCAAACTCTGCTTGGGACTAAAACTTCAATATGCCTAATGATTCTGATCTCCCAAGTACCATAATGCCTTTGTTGCTAAATTCCTAATACTGAAAGAGGACTCCAAGCCCTGGAAACCTTAATTCCCAGCATCAACAATAAAGCAGAGCTTCACAGAGCTGTATTAATGAGACTGGGCTTTGGTCTTGCATGCATGACAAGCAAGGATCCTTACAACGGCTGTGCTAACTTGGGGAACAATAATGTCTAATTGATTCTTACCTCATTTAAACCTGGAGTAATAGTAGGTGCAGCAATAAAAACAACAAAAGGAGCAAACTCTGCAGTTCTCAGGACCTTCAGTGCCTGTGTAAAAAAAAAACTGAAACTTAAAAGAAGAAATGACTAATATTATTTTCAAATGAGTCAATAAAAAATTATACAACTGAAAAAGCCCTTTGTTCAAAGTTCTGGCAAAGTATATTACATTTACCAACTTTATTCATAACTTATAGTACTTCTTTTCTTTCAAAGGATGGACAATAGCCACACAGAAAACAAAAGTTGACAAAGTGGACATTTTTCTTATGAATCTCATGAGTCAATTTGATTTCTTTTTTTTCAGAAAGGTTAATATTGATTATGCTGCTTAATGCTCATTTAAAGCTGGTTATTAATTTTGGCCTGAATTTTAATTTATAGAAAATGCATTTTTGGGGAGACTTGGATCAGCAGACTGGTTTCACCACTATAAGTCAAATTTCAAATTGCTAACCACGGATAGAAAATGCTGGTCCCTGTAAATGTGGGGGCTACGTTCACATTTATACAAGGTGTTCTGAGTTTCCCTGATGAAAAGCCCTTGTGGGACTCACTGGGAAGGAAGCCTCATAGGGTGGGAGACCTTGCCCAGGGCTGGAGTTGTCTCAGCCCTGCCACAGAGCTGTGTGGCTGTGCAGCCAGGAGGCCCACGGAAAAAAGGCTGCATTCAAAGGGGAAGGACCTTTGAGGCTCCTTTCAGTTCCCTTCTGAGGCATCATAAACCTCAAATTATGTGAGTAACTAGTTTGCATAGATACACTGCACAGCTGAAATCAGATGCTGTCAGAGTTGATTCTGGCAAGGGATCATTGCTTCAGCTCCTTCCCTTTGAGGATGTGATACTCCTATGGGTTACAAACCCCTCCCCCCACCTCAGGGAACAAACCCCAAGACAAAGAAGTGCATAATTCACAAATGACTGACATGTAATTAATTAATGTGTGCACATGTTTCAGGGGTGAATATCTTGCTGTCCTTTATACAAGAATTTAACATATCTATTCTGTTATCCATATATTTTGCTTTCTTAATAGCCTTTCCATTTGCTGACTTGGCTCTATTACTATTACTCCATTTCTTGCCTGGTTTACTGTAGCAGCAATTAGGTCGTCCTGCCTCCAGTTTTGCTGCTTTCCAATCCATACTCCACCCTGCTGCGAGAATGATCTTTCTGAAATGCAAATCTGATCATATCATTCCACTGCTCAGAACTCTTCAATAGCTCCCTCCTGGCCTTTGGATAAAAGGTATACCCCTTTACCTAAATGTCAACTCCCTTAACAGCTGGCCCATGCTTACCTCTTCAGCCCCTCTCTGCCCCTTCCCTTCCATGGGTCAGCCTTACTGAACTACTTTTCAGGTCCAGAAAGGATCACTCACTCTGGCTTCCTGGCCTTCTTATTTATGATTCCCTCTGCTTGGAACTTCCATTCCGGCTTCACCTTCCCCACTTTCCTTTTGCTTGGCTGAACAATTCTTCGGAACTCAATATTGATGGTATTTTCTCTGGAAAGTCCTTTGTGAGCTCCGAGTCTATGTTCGACACCCTGCCCGCGTGCTTCCTAAGTTCCTGTTCTTATGCAACAGCATGGGAAATGTTAAGTCCCTAGTTACTAGGGAATAAGCTTCTTGAGGGTATGGACTGTTCGGTTGTATTCTTCATGCCCAATATGGCACCTGGCATGATTGCTTTATGATCAAATTAAAATGTAAAGAGCAGTAAATTCGTACAAAATTTATTTTGTCTTTTGAGGCAGGTTCCATTAGAGATTTCATAGGTTCAACTATGCTTTCTTGGTTGATGGGAATCTCTTTGCCTCTTTGAGCATATAAGCATGTTAGAGAGAAATTCTATACTGAAGGTTCTGGCTTTCTTTTGTAGTGTGAGGCTCACTTTTACCAGGAAGGTATTTCTGAATTTTAGTTACACGATGTCTTCTGTGGGTTAGGGGCACTTGTATTATCTGTCCATTGAAGGTCTTTTAATTGTTAAAAGTCACAGCCTCAGATTTGTTGTAAGGAAGCTTGCATATGTTCATTTTTGAAAGAGGTATTCTAGCAATTTCAAAATTTTCCAGTCCTTTTGTGACTAAGGACTTTAGCGAGGAACAAATAAGAAAAAGTTCATATACAGCTCAATCAAACCTAACAGGGATCTTCCCTTAGAAATGTCCTAGTCAATATTATCTTGGCTCTCAGTCAAGGCATAAGGTTTCCTCATTTCAACCCTACCCCACTACCCTGTAGACACACACACACCTTCCTAAAGCCAACTTCTGGGCAACTGAGATGGGAACAGGCATCCTAATGCATAGTTCCTACCCTTGCTTCCATCCCTGAAGAGACTTTGATTGCCAGATGGAAGTCTACACAGCCTAGATGCAGAGTGGAACCCATGGATGAAGTAGAGAATGAAATGGTGTTTTCTCCACGCAGTGACTCCTGCCTGACATGCACCCAATCCTCTGAACATTTTAGGTACGATTCTGCTATTGCCAACCACCATCAGAAAACCACCTACTCAGAAAACATTAGTTTAGCTCCCTGAACACTGTCAATCTTTGCACTGCATTTATGCCCTCAGTCTTTATCCATAAAGACATGAGGGTCTTTCTGTACTCACTGCACGAAATTGTTAAATGAGGATCTTGCCCGTAATGTTGCCTAATGTCTCCTATGTGTAAGACTCATGTTATATTCCTTTAGCAATTAATTCCAAGGAAAGAACTTTCTATTAGATGTGAACTATGTGACCCATGAGATTCGCCCCCACTCCCTTTCTTTTTGCCTGGTTGCCAGGAAGTTTGGAGCCAAATTTAATGTATATAATAAAAACGACAGTAACCCCCATAGTTAGCACATTTGCTTCCTCTTCCTTTTCATGACCTTGAGTTTCTATTTCTAGCCTATATATTATTGTATATTCAAAAATTATAAGATGTCTCAAATCCTGACTGAGATTTTCTTGTCCGTAGTCCTGATATTGTCAGCAGAGTCAACACATATTTCTTCAGTTGTTCTTGAAGGTTTCTGTTTTCACACTCTGCTCTATTTATGGGTCTTGAGTGGATGCCCTTTTGTGTGTGTGTATACAATTTCGGTTGACCAAGGTTCAGGGTCACTTCAGAGATAGGAAATGGAACTGGTTCACAAGGATTCCCCTCCCTCAGGCGGTTTAATAAATTACTTTAAGATGAACTTTAAACCCTCCTCTTTTCTGACTCAAGAACAAACACACATTTGTTAATATTTTTAGGCAAATATCTCTCTCCGAGCCCCAGAGAGATTCAGAGAGAGAGATTCAGAAAAAGAGAGAGAAAGAGAGAGAGAGAGGGAGGGAGGAAGAGAGGAGGAGGGGAAAGGTTATTTGTAGAAAGATCACTGAAAACGTGCTGGATTCAAATAGTTAAAGTAACATTAACTTGAAGTTTAAAGTTAATTCTTCAGTTCTCTTTTTTTTGTAGAGAAATTGATTTTACAGCCCATATAAGGCCACAAATTAATCTCAGGTTACCATCCAGGTCATTTCTAGAAAATCTTTATTCATAGCTGCTGTATTCCTGATGAATAAAAACTCATTAGACTCAAGTATCTAAGATACAGATATCTATAAAACTTGTCTGGTTTGCAAGCTGAAAGAGCATGTAAGGGCAAGCATTTGAGTAATTTTGTTCAGATATCTTAAGGGTTTGAGGAAGGACATAGTGACCCAAGAAACAATATTAAAAGAGCCAAGTGATTTAGAAAAAAAACAGCCCTGGCTCAGAACACGGTTCTTGTCTCAAAGTACAAATTCTTAACAAATGACTGAAAACTATTTCTTGATGATGCCCTTTCCTTCTGTGGGTAGAAGCAAAACTACAAATATTCTGTTACTGTTAACTTTTTAATGCTGCAAATGGGTAAAGTAAAATAAAATGAAAATCTAAATTCTGAGAAAGAGAATTTGTTCTCACTTTAAGTTCTGATGATTATACACTGGAGCTAGTACAGTTTTAGCTTTAGGGACACAGATTCTTTCCTGAGTCATGGCTTTATTTTCATGAGAAATAAGTTCTAATGATTTCCTAGTTTTGACTGCCTTTTAGCACTCGTTAAAAAAGTAAGAATTCAAATGGTACTATTACATACACAGTGGAGCCCTGGGAAATGCCTCAATTATTAGAGTGAAAGAAGGTTGGGTTTTACTGTAAAAAAAAAAAAAAGCTAAAATAGTTCAAATTCAAACCTCACTTTCAAATGGCTATAAACCTTGGTTAAGTCACAATTACAATAAGCCTTGTTTCCTCATCTACAAATGTAGATCCTGACATCTCTTTCTCATAGGAGTAGATAAGACAGCAGGAGTAATAACGCTTAGCAAAATAGAAAGCACTGTAGATAGGCAACCTATTACCATTTTTTAAAAAGTTGGGTTACTCATTTTCTTCTAGTTTAATGTCTTTTCCATGGTGCTTTAGGTTCAAAGCTGAACTGTAACATCTTATTGTATGGTATTATTAGATATTTATTTGTTCAATTTGGTCTCAACTGTCTAAGTTAAGCAGGCACAAAATATTAGATCTGAACTAAATGAGTTAAACAGTGCTAGGTGGTCTTTATACAGACTTTATATATGGTCTTTATATGGTTCCAAATGTAGTGGAAATGGCATCAGCAGTGATAGAAATGAGAGGATTTAAAAGAAAATACTGCAAGGCACTTCTCCAGTTTTGGACCATTTTGGATGTATATCAAGGAAGGAATTTCATCCTCACCAGCAATTCTTCTTATTTGTATTCTTAGCATATACTAAGTGCTTAATACAAGTTTGTTGAATCAAACTGTCAGTGAGATACAGTAGTGAGGGTATTCTAACAAGCCAGGGCAGGAAAAGAGCATGAAGAAAAACGTCCTAAGGAGAGCCTCCCTGGAGCCTCTCTGTGCCTGAAAGCAAGTCATTCATGGCCATGGGCATCCTGAGGCAGGATGGAGGCCCTTCCCGGCCCGTGGAGAGGGTGGGCTGAGAGCAGAGAAGCCCAAGGGAAGCCCAGTTAATGAGGACTCTGTGGGCATCCACAGGAATACCAAGAGATGCCAATGGTCAGTATGAGACCAGCACTGGGCGCAGGTCTAGACTGGGCAGGGTGTAATCCCTGGGCAGAAGAATCTGGGACCAGAGTGGTCAACCAGGCCAAGTGGAGCACGGCCTGGGAGACCCCGTCCCCCAAGGTCACTGCCCCAAAGAGGCTCAGACAGAGCACAGAATGCCTATGGCCTGACCTTAGAGGTAGGAGGACTTGAGAGATCATGGTTCTGAGAAGTGGGTACACAGGAAACAGGAGAGAAAAAGTATGAGTGAGCACATCCAGCAGTCAGGGGAGCAGGAGACACTGTGCCCAGCCAGGGGCGAGGAGGCGCTCTGGTGGCAAGTGCGATGGGTTAAAGTCATGGCTGTGGATGTCCTGATGAGGCCAAGAGAAGTGTCTCCCATTCAGCAGTGCAGAGCAATGCATGAATGTGCAAGGGCAAGGAGTCAGGGGGAGCTGAATGATAAAAGTGGAGCAGCAGCAGCAGCAATAGCAGTGGCAGTGGTGGCGGCAGCAGCAGCAGAAGCAGGTAAGGCAGAAAGCCTTAGAGATTGGCCTTATGGAAGGCAGAGGGAGTCTGGAGGAGCCCTGCAGCCAGCAAACTGCTAGAGACATTACTACCAGCAGAAAATGACGTTCAGGTGAAGACCAGTGTGGAACCTAAGGAGAGGATGTTGAAGACCAGGACCAGGATTTAGACTTTGCCTCTAGCCACCCCTGGCCAGAAGATTTTTCCAATCCCTAATAAGGAGGGATTAGTAGTTAAACAAACAAAAAAAAATCAATCTGGGTTAGACATCATATATGT
The DNA here is from genome assembly GCF_015220235.1 of Choloepus didactylus. NCBI lineage: Eukaryota > Metazoa > Chordata > Mammalia > Pilosa > Megalonychidae > Choloepus > Choloepus didactylus. Next base: position 711,618 of record NW_023637624.1, on the reverse strand, counting down.
AGTTCTATATAGGTCCAAGTTAATTGTTAACTGTATAGTGTTTACTCTGCTGTTGCTTTCCTCCCCAGCCCCTTAACCAGATCCTTCTGTGGTTTCCAAAGTTTAAGAATCTCTTCAGACGGTTGCTGCAAATGAGAGGCTAGGCCTCCCTATGGTTGTGCCTAAGAGCCTCCTCCCGAATGCCTCTTTGTTGCTCAGATGTGGCCCTCTCTCTCTGGCTAAGACAACTTGAAAGGTGAAATCACTGCCCTCCCCTCTACGTGGGATCAGACACCCAGGGGAGTGAATCTCCCTGGCAACGTGGAATATGACTCCCGGGAAGGAATGTAGACCTGGCATCGTGGGACGGAGAACATCTTCTTGACCAAAAGGGGGATGTGAAAGGAAATGAAATAAGCTTCAGTGGCAGAGAGATTCCAAAAGGAGCCGAGAGGTCACTCTGGTGGGCACTCTTACGCACACTTTAGACAACCCTTTTTATGTTCTAATGAATTGGAGTAGCTAGCAGTAAATACCTGAAACTATCAAACTACAACCCAGAACCCATGAATCTCGAAGACAGTTGTATAAAAATGTAGCTTATGAGGGGTGACAATGGGATTGGGAAAGCCATAAGGACCACACTCCACTTTGTCTGGTTTATGGATGGATGAGTAGAAAAATAGGGGAAGGAAACAAACAAACAGACAGACAGACAAAGGTATCCAGTGTTCTTTTTTACTTTAATTGCTCTTTTTCACTTTAATTATTATTCTTGTTGTTTTTGTGTGTGTGCTAATGAAGGTGTCAGGGATTGATTTAGGTGATGAATGTACAACTATGTAATGGTACTGTGAACAATCGAATGTACGATTTGTTTTGTATGACTGTGTGGTATGTGAATATATCTCAATAAAATGAAGATAAAAAAAAAAAAGAATCTCTTCAGGTGCTGTGAAATGGAAAGGAGTGAACCTAACTGGCCATGATGTTAGAATCTTGGAGCCCAGTAACTGAGCTGGCAGGCCCCAGGTCACGCGGACCTTGGCTACACAAGTTCCACCCTCGCTTTGGGGATGGCTAGGGAACTAAGTCTCACATGGTGCACCTTGAACAGGGAGGGACTTGCCCTGCCTGGGACAGCTGGGTAAGCCTCCTGATGAAACTGAGCCCACTTGAGGGCAGGTGGTATAAAGATTCCATTTAAAAGTGATAAGGAACTTCAGATACAAATTAGTGTTAGAAATGGCAGATCGAGGAGTCACCCAGGCATCCCCAAGGCTCTCCTGTAGCCTACCCTGATGTTTACAACTCCCAATTTCCTACTATGCTTTAAGTCCACTTTCTACTTGACTTGTCCTCAGAGATGAAAAACAGCTTGTCAGCATTTTTGACGTAAGGCCTTCAGCTTTCTCTTTTTCAAGTTGAGTAATTCTTACCGCTAAAGTGTAGGACCTATCTATGAATCATTTAATCACCTCTGTGTCTGGCTCATCTTTGAATTCCTCTCCAAGTTCTCCATATCCCTCCCAGTTTTAGCTCAGGGCTAGGTTCTGTCCTTAGGTGAACAGATGGCAGAGGCTGAGAATCACCTTTGGGTTCTATAGCTCTGTTCCATCTGAGGTCCCCATGAGTTCCTTTATGCTTCCTTTCAATAAAGCTAGTGCTGTTGCTGTGTTTCAGACCTAGGCCCCAAGATTTTCTTGCTAATGATTAACAAAATGCTGGCAGAGGCTCTGATGGTTCAGTGTGATATGTACCAAGTAAGGAAAGGTGGCTGTTGTAACAAAGTGCAAGAGTCTTATCCTGAGGTCAGATTAATGTAGGATTTCTGGAAGGCACAAACACAATCAGTTCCTTTATTTGAGCTTTTGAGTATATAGAAAACCTCAAAAGAGTAATTTCTGCTTCTTAACTGCATGGGTGTGTGCACTAAGTCTGACAATTAGTTTGCATTCTAGATTCTTAACCCATGATGCCTTGATTACTGAAATTTTCCTGCAGTCCATTAAATTATTATGCAACCCATGAGGTTCTGACGTCATTTTTGACTTCAGAATCTGGGATTAGCATGCAGGAAGGATGACAGAGGGGTTGGGTGTGGCTGGGCATTACCTGAGGCTCCACATCCAGCATAGCAATCAGCCCCTGCTCATGCATCTTTCGGATGGTCTCCAGTTTTGTCCCGTACATCGCATTCTCATGGCTGCCATACTCCAAATACTCATTATTAGAGATGTCTTGCATCATTTGGTCATGAGATACAAAATAATAATTCTTTCCATTTTCTTCGTCTTTCTTTGGAGGTCTGGTTGTATCTGCAAAGTCACATGTCAAGAAAGATTTAAAAGGTTGCGCTTATGAATTTATACTCCCAATGGATCTAGTAAAACTCATTCTCTTCTTAAAAGCTATGGGTTCTTTAGTATATGTCTCACATATCCTGTTGCCACCCCCAGTGGCTTTGCAGAACTAAATTCTAGAACTTGTATTTACTAGCGTGACATCAGACTGCGGTAGCCAGCTACTTGTCCGGTCTAATGAATCTTTCAGTATTTAGATGAAGAGATGTATTTCATCCCTCCATGAAGATGCTAAGCCACACAGGAAGAAGAAATGAAATGATCCAGGATTAATATAACTCACTGCATGCCTTATTGTGGGTAGGTCTTGATCAGAAGAAAGGAGGAAAAATAAAAAATAGCAAAATGAGAAGGAGGCAAAAGAAAGAGGTCCATGTTTGGCTGTCTGTAGCGGTGCTCCTTAATACAGTAGCTTCTAGCCACCCGGCATTGTTTAAATTAATTAAAATTGAATAAGTTAAAGTTAACTTATAAGTTAAAATTAAGTGTTCAATAGCCACATGTGGCTAATGGCTATTGTACTGGACAATGAATACCATATTGGGTAGTGCTAGTCTACAGCATCTAGGAAAAGGAAAATGTTAGAATATAGCAAAAGACACCATTTTGAAAATGCAATGACCTTAGCTGGACATGGCCATAACTATTAGGGAAGACAAAAACCAGGAGTTGGCAAACTATGGCCTGCTGGCCAAATATGGTCTACTGTCTGTTCCTGTAAATAAAGTCTTATGGGACAGAGCCATGCCTATTTGTTTACATATTGTCTAGAGCTGCTTTCTTGCAACAATGGCAGAATTGAGTGGTTGTGAGGGACTATATGGGCCCACAAAGCATAAAATATTTACTATCTGGTCTTTATAGAATAAGTTTGCCAACCTCTGTTCTGAACGAGTCTATGCTAAAGTATATTTGAATAAACCCTAGTCTGTGGGAATCTAATAGATCAGTATTCTGCAAAATATACTTTAGAAAATGTTATTCTGGACAAGCCTGGAACACTGGCTTTAATAGTTTTTCTTCTTCCCTTTCTCTCTCCTTCTCTTTTCTTCAAATTTTTTTTCTTTCTCTCTTTCGTTTTCCTCCCTCCCTCCCCTCTCTCCCCTCCTCCCTTGCTTTTTGGAGCAAACACAAATTTATGCTACACTCTGCTGCATGCATGGGTCCAGATCCATGGGGAAATCCCCCCTCTCCTGTCCTGACCAGAACATTAGAGATGCCAAGTGCTTGTGGACATCAAAATGTGAACATTTTAAAGAGGAATCCTTTCTCCAGGCACCTTAAAAGCTGGAGAAATGGCACACTATATTGTACTATTTTTAGTCATCACAGTAGTTAAACATGGGCTATATACACCTCTGGGGTTAAATATTTCAGAGAAGACATGATTGAGGTCATTAACCTTAAGTTTCGAAATCAAGCAAGTTAACTGGACATTTAATAACATGGAGGGCTCAAGTGTTACGGGTCAAGAATAAACTAAAAGTTAGCTAAGCTCGCTGTATTCATGACCTAGATACAAGGAGAACTAAAGGGACATTTCAAAGTGTTTTACTAAAAAACCCCGTGGCACTAATTGAAACGATATTTAAAGAATTTCCTTGTTGTGTACAATTACAGAGTTCTGGGATGAGGGTGGTCTTATGAAGCCCCATGGCTCTCTGGGGTGTAGACAAAACAGTAAGTGGTCAGACAACTGCTTCAGGAAGGTATCTAAGGACCCTTTGGGATGGTTCACACCTTCTCCTGTTGCTCTTAAAAATCATTCTCCTTTACCTCTACCCATCCAGAAAAAGACATTAACTGCTACAAAGCTTTGGGGGTTCAAACAAAATATTTACAGTGCTATTTTTGGGGAAGTGGGAGTGGGCTTGTTCTTTACTCGTTTTCTTCTTTGTTCTTTTTTGGATTTTCTTAATTTCCTATGATGAACAGTTATTAGTTCATGTAATCAGAAAAAATATATAAATTACAATATTTAAAAAAGGATAGGAAAAGTATAATAAAAGAGAGTGAGGCATCACTCATGTGGAATAGGGTATGCAAACCGGTCCGAGTGCTTTGTAATGAGGGTGTTTTTTATGTGTCGTTACCCAACACCATGTGCACCTATGTCATTTTTAAAGAAGGAAGTTAAAATTGACAGTTGTTAACACTCACAAAATGTTTTGAAGATGAGAATAAGAAAGCTACTTGTACAATCAAGCTTACCTAATAAGACTAGTGTTTTCCTTTTGAATGCTGGCAGTTTTACTACTTCTTCATATGTAACAAGATCTAATTGATCAAACACTAAAAGGCAAAGATTAAGAAGAAAGGTAAATTTACGAAATGAACAGTTCATGCAAGTAAATCACAATTTTACTGGTAAAACAAAAGTTATAGTAAAACCACATCTTAAAAGTATGACTCCAACTTATGGCTTACAATTTACATGTAATTTAAGTCATAAAACCTTTAGGGATAAAATTTCATTTTTAAGCTCATGAAAATGCACTTCAGAAACAGGGGCATCCAAGATATGTTGAACACATGCACAAAAAGTCCAATTCTAAAAGATACTGCATATGTTCTCATGCAGTATCCAACAAATCATATGAATTCATTCAAAACCACATGCTGTTCCCATTTTTGCAACTCTAACAAATCAGCAATACTAAAAAGAAAAATCTACAGACGGTGACCAACACCAACATGAATATAACATGAATGCAACTAAAATTAACCAAGAGAGAGGCCAGCTAGATCATTTTAGAGATGGATGAGAAATGCATGGACAGCTGGTCTTTAACTTCCAGGTTTTTATTTCAACATAATTTATGAAGGTAGCATGCTGGATTCTTTCAAAGTCAAGTTCCATGTATGTAACTATGGTTTCACAAGTGTTTGAAATAAGGGCCTCCCAAGTTTTATTCTAAGCCAGATATCCATTTGATAGGAAGTCTTGGGTATGTAAGTAGGCAACTTGCTTCCCTGGGCCCTAAACCTTGCCAGCTGTTACATGCTCAGCCTGTGTGTAGTAAATCAGGCTGGACAGAAATGGAAAGGAGCACGAAGCAGAGTCTCAGGCTAGAAACCTTTGCAAACAGGGAGTTCTCTAACCATTACAGACCGAGAAGAAATACTTTAAAAATTATTTTTTGAAACTTGCTTCTTAAACAAAACTATCGAAAAAAAAATCAAGCAATGTATGAAACTTTCCTGAGAGGATGGCCATTCCTGTTGAAGTTCAATGTAGTCCAATTCTTACAAACATCTGAAACTTCTCATAAGAAGGCTAAAATCATGTGTCTATGTCTCCTGTAATAATTTTGGCATGGTAATGTCCCAAATGTTGTCAGGTACACATTGAAATTTTTAAAGAATATTGAATAAACCCTGGATTTTAGATGGGCTGAGATAAATTCAAATAAAATTGATTCCATGGTGTACTAAAGGAATCTGGGATGATGCATTCAGAGAAGCTTTTACTCCCTGAAACAATATGGCCAAATGATTTTGAATATGAATTCAGTCCTTAACATTTATGATCATCCCAGTAGCAAAGAACCTTAAAATGCAAAATAGGGTACTCTGGAATGCAATAGATCTGAAATCAAAAGAAGTATCATTCTCAAAATATATATATAAAAAAGAAATACAATATGTTAAAATAAGGGTTAGTGCATGTTAATGGGTATTTGTGCTTTTGTTTTCTTTTGATAACTTGATTCCATAAAGGATGAATGGAAGCCTTTAAAGCACATTCTGTAGCAACAGTTAAAAACCAAGAAATGCTTCCTGTGTTTAGAATGGCAGGCTCACAAAATTAAAGTGAATATGAGGTACTCCGTGTGGTAGAGCTAACTAGTAATGCTTCAGTGGTGATGGAGTGCTGAGACTTGCAAAAATAAAAGCAGCAGTGCTTACGACATTGCTTTTTTTTTTTTTTTTTTTTTTTTTTTTGCATTGAATCTGTAGATGAGTTTGGGTAGAATTGACATCTTAATGACATTTAGCCTTCCTATCCATGAACATGGAATATTTTTCCATCTTTTAAGGTCCCCTTCTATTTCTTTTAGTAGAGTTATGTAGTTTTCTTTGTATAGGTCTTTTACATCTTTGGTTAAGTTGATTCCTAGGTACTTGATTTTTTTAGTTGCTATTGAAAATGGTATCTTTTTCTTGAGTGTCTCTTCAGTTTGTTCATTTCTAGCATATAGAAACATTACTGACTTATGTGCATTAACCTTGTATCCCGCTACTTTGCTAAATTTGTTTATTAGCTCTAGTAGCTGTATCGTCGATTTCTCAGGGTTTTCCAGATATAAGATCATATCATCTGCAAACAATTACAGTTTTACTTCTTCTTTTCCAATTTGGATGCCTTTTATTTCTTTGTCTTGCTGGATTGCCCTGGCTAGCACTTCCAGCACAATGTTGAATACAGTGGTGACAGCGGGCATCCTTGTCTTGTTCCTGATCTTAGAGGGAAGGCTTTCAGTCTCTCATCATTGAGTACTATGCTGGCTGTGGGTTTTTCATATATGCTCTTTATCATGTTGAGGAAGTTTCCTTCAATTCCTACCTTTTGAAGTGTCTTTATCAAAAAGGGATGTTGGATTTTGTCAAATGCTTTTTCAGCATCTATTGAGATGATCAATTGATTTTTCCCTTTTGACTTGTTAATGTGTTGTAATACATTGATTGATTTTCTTATGTTGAACCATCCTTGCATGCCTGGAATGAACCCCACTTGGTCATGGTGTATGATTTTTTTAATGTGTCTTTGGATTTGATTTGCAAGTATTTTGTTGAGGATTTTTGCATCTATATTCATTAGGGAGATTGGCCGGTAGTTTTCCTTTTTAGTAGCATCTTTGCCTGGTTTTGGTATTAGATTGATGTTAGCTTCATAAAATGAGTTAGGTAGTGTTCCCTTTTCTTCAATGTTTTGAAAGAGTTTGAGTAAGATTGGTGTCAGTTCTTTCTGGAAAGTTTGGTAGAATTCCCCTGTGAAGCCATCTGGCCCTGGGCATTTATTTGTGGGAAGATTTTTGATGACTGATTGGATCTCTTTGCTTGTGATGGGTTGGTTGAGGTCTTCTATTTCTTCTCTGGTCAGTCTAGGTTGTTCATATGTTTCCAGGAAATTGTCCATTTCCTCTACATTATCCAGTTTGTTGCCATACAGTTGTTCATAGTATCCTCTTATAATTTTTTTAATTTCTTCAGGATCTGCAGTTATGTCACCTTTTTCATTCATTATTTTGTTTATATGGGTCTTCTCTCTTTTTGATTTTGTCAGTCTAGCTAGGGGCTTGTCAATCTTGTTGATCTTCTCAAAGAACCAACTTTTGGTGATATTTATCCTCTCTATTGTTTTTTTGTTCTCTATGTCATTTATTTCTGCTTTAATCCTTGTTATTTCTTTTCTTCTACTTGGTTTAGGATTGGTTTGCTGTTCATTTTCTAGCTTCTTCAGTTGATCCATTAGTTCTTTGATTTTGGCTCTTTCTTCCTTTTTAATATATGTGTTTAGTGCTATAAATTTCCCCCTTAGCACTGCTTTTGCTGCATCCCACAGGTTTTGGTATGTTGTGTTCTCATTTTCATTCGTCTCTATATATTTAGCAATTTCTCTTGCTATTTCTTCTTTAACCCACTGATTGTTTAGGAGTGTGTTGTTTAACCTCCAGGTATTTGTGAATTTTCTAAGTCTCTGATGGTTATTGACTTCTAATTGTATTCCATTGTGGTCAGAGAATGTGCTTTGAATAATTTCAATCTTTTTAAATTTACTGAGGCTTGTTTTATGTCCCAGCATATGATCTATTCTGGAGAAAGTTCCGTGAGTACTAGAAAAGTATGTGTATCCTGGTGATTTGGGATGTAATGTCCTGTATATGTCTGTTAAATCTAATTCATTTATCAGCTTGTTTAGGTTTTCAATTTCCTTATTGGTCTTCTGTCTGGTTGATCTATCTATAGGAGAGAGTGATGTGTTGAAGTCTCCCACAATTATTGTGGAAACATCAATTGCTTCCTTTAGTTTTGCCAGTGTTTCTCTCATGTATTTTGTGGCACCTTGATAGTGTGCATAGACATTTACGATTGTTATTTCTTCTTGCTGAATTGCCCCTTTTATTAGTATGTAGTGGCCTTCTTTGTCTCTCAAAATATCCCTGCATTTGAAGTCTATTTTATCTGAGATTAATATTGCTACACCTGCTTTCTTTTGGCTGTAGCTTGCATGAAATAATTTTTTCCATCCTTTCACTTTCAGTTTCTTTGTGTCCCTGTGTCTAAGATGAGTCTCTTGTATGCAACATATTGATGGTTCATTTTTTTTGATCCATTCTGCGAATCTATATCTTTTAATTGGGGAGTTTAATCCATTTACATTCAACGTTATAACCGTGAAGGCATTTCTTGAATCAGCCATCTTATCCTTTGGTTTATGTTTGTCAGATTTATCCCCTCTGTCTATTAATATCCTTTATTGTACCCACACCGAATCTCTTTAGTACTGAACCTTTCTCCAAGTCTCTCTGTCCTTTCTTTGTTTCTCTGTCTGTAGGGCTCCCTTTAGTATCTCCAGTAGGGCAGGTCACTTGTTAGCAAATTCTCTCAGCATTTGTTTGTCTGTGAAAAATTTAAGCTCTCCCTCAAATTTGAAGGAGAGCTTTGCTGGATAAAGTATTCTTGGCTGGAAATTTTTCTCACTCAGAATTTTAAATATATCGTGCCACTGCCTTCTTGCCTCCATGGTGGCTGCTGAGTAGTCACTACTTAGTCTTATGCTGTTTCCTTTGTATGTGGTGAATTGCTTTTCTCTTGCTGCTTTCAGAACTTGCTCCTTCTCTTCTGTGTTTGACAGTGTGATCAGTATATGTCTCGGAGTGGGTTTATTTGGATTTATTCTATTTGGGGTTCGCTGAGCATTTATGATTTCTGTATTTATGTTGTTTAGAAGATTTGGGAAGTTTTCCCCAACAATTTCTTTCAATACTCTTCCTAGACCTTTACCCTTTTCTTCCCCTTCTGGGACACCAATGAGTCTTATATTTGGACGTTTCATATTATCTATCATATCCCTGAGGTCCATTTCGATTTTTTCAATTTTTTTCCCCATTCTTTCTTTTATGCTTTCATTTTCCATTCTGTCATCTTCGAGGTCACTGATTCGTTGTTCAGCTTCCTCTAGTCTTGTACTATGAGTGTCCAGAATCTTTTTAATTTGGTCAACAGTTTCTTTAATTTCCATAAGATCATCCATTTTTTTATTTAGTCTTGCAATGTCTTCTTTATGCTCTTCTAGGGTCTTCTTGATTTCCTTTGTCTCCCGTACTATGGTCTCATTGTTCATCTTTAGTTCTTTGAGTAGCTGCTCTAGGTGCTGTGTCTCTTCTGGTCTTTTGATTTGGGTGCTTGGGCTTGGGTTATCCATATCGTCTGGTTTTTTCATATGGTTTATAATTTTCTGTTGTTTTTGGCCTCGTGCCATTTGCTTAACTTGATAGGGTTCTTTTAGGATTTGTAGACCAATTGAAATCCTTATCTCTAATTTATCAGATCTACAGCTTTGTGGAGTACACTTTCTCTAACTAACCAGCAGGTGGCGTCCACGAGCCACCTGTTCTCCACAAGCCAGTTGTCCCCTGCTTAGCCTTTTTGGTGAGTGGGGGAGTGAGTCTTGTGGGGTCCAATTGGTGTACCAAGCTTGCGTGTGTAGTTGGTGTTGCCTGCCCTGTGTATGTGGCGTGTTTCTGGGCAGTCAGGGAGGGGGGGGGGTGGCTCTAACAATCAAATCTCCCTGGTGATCCTAGAGTTTTGAAGCTGCTGCAATAGTCTAATCCTTCAGTTCAGTCCTGCCACAGTTTGTCTCTGCCACTGACCCACAAGTCCTCGGTATTGGCGTATGGCTCCTGAGACTTGCAAGTGGGCCCCTCTTCCAGGCTGTGCACCCCGGGTCCTCTGTTGAGGGATGACTGTGCTATGTCACAGGTGAGTGCCGTCCCCCCAGGGCAGTTCTGGGCTGCTGGGCTGTGTAGGGAGGCTCCCAGTCTGCTGAAATGATGGAGATTTCGCTGGTCTCAGCAGTTCCACGTTTTCATGAGTGTTGTATGAAGTATGCCCAAAGTCAGATTGCTCTGTGGTGTCCAGTCCACACAGTTCCTGGCTTTCTACCTACTTTCCTGGAGGAGTAACTATGGACTTAGCACTAAGAAAGTTCTGACACGCACAGGTCAGTACATCATAATTATCAGCATTTCCAGCCCTGGAACAACTTGGCACATCAGCACAGAAACCACGACATTGCTTTTTATACCTATTGCTCTCTGCATGATATTTCCATCAAGAAAAAGTATGCTTATGAAAGAAGTGCATCAACAAGCTATATGTTTTAATATATAAAAATAACCAAGCATCTCACAGGAAAGCAAGCTGGTGATGACGCAAGCTTTCTCAATGGTATACCTAGTTTTCTTCCTCTAGGGAGCCATAAACTCTAAGTCTACTGAACTAAGACTGGTCATTATTTTCAACATGTAAGAATGAGTTAGATATCAACAACATCAACACCATAAACAAACGAACAGATATGTTAAACATCAATATCTTAACCATAAATGAGTACCATGAGGAGGTTGCTCTGGTCCAAATGAAATTACCATATGGTAATAGGGTTGAGAAACAATGAAAAAGGATACTTTAAAATAAAAGATACAAGGAATGTAAGGAGAATGCTTAAAGACTGAACTTTTAAAGGTTTTTTTTTTTAAGTTGGCTGCTGATAAAAAAAAAGACTTAATGAAAAGAAAGAGTCGAAAACAAAGAGGTAGTCACTCAACAGGTTACTTACATGCACAGAGGCCATTGGGTGTAAGACAGCATGAAAAATGTACAGGGGTCATTGAAATATGGCTTTTAATATATTAGTAAAATAAAAGTATAATATGCACAAAATAAACTTTATCATGCAATATTCTAAACTCAAGGCAAATAAATCACATTAAGAAACAAACTCATTTTAATAGAAATTCAACAATATCCTTATATAGAAGCCATTGGAGCTTATATGCAAGTATATGTTTAGAAATTTTATCTGAGAAGAGTTGCAAGAAATTCTTTTCAGAGAATGCAGGTATGGAAGCCTTTCAGTTTTCATTTTGTACTGTCTGAAACTTCTAATCATGAACACCTATTATGTTTGCTATGTTTTTTTTAATCTTCATTTTATTGAGATATATTCACATACCACGCAGTCATACAAAACAAATCATACTTTCGATTGTTTACAGTACCATTACATAGTGGTACATTCATCACCCAAATCAATCCCTGACACCTTCATTAGCACACACACACAAATAACAAGAATAATAATTAGAGTGAAAAAGAGCAATTGAAGTAAAAAAGAACACTGGGTACCTTTGTCTGTTTGTTTCCTTCCCCTATTTTTCTACTCATCCATCCCTAAACTAGACAAAGTGGAGTGTGGTCCTTATGGCTTTCCCAATCCCATTGTCACCCCTCATAAGCTACATTTTTATACAACTGTCTTCGAGATTCATGGGTTCTGGGTTGTAGTTTGATAGTTTCAGGTATCCACCACCAGCTACCCCAAATCTTTAGAACCTAAAAAGGGTTGTCTAAAGTGTGCATAAGAGTGCCCACCAGAGTGACCTCTCGGCTCCTTTTGGAATCTCTCTGCCACTGAAGCTTATTTCATTTCCTTTCACATCCCCCTTTTGGTCAAGAAGATGTTCTCCGTCCCACGATGCCACGTCTACATTCCTCCCCAGGAGTCATATTCCACGTTGCCAGGGAGATTCACTCCCCTGGGTGTCTGATCCCACGTAGGGGGGAGGGCAGTGATTTCACCTTTCAAGTTGGCTTAGCTAGAGAGACAGGGCCACATCTGAGCAACAAAGAGGCATTCGGGAGGAGGCTCTTAGGCACAACCATAGGGAGGCCTAGCCTCTCCTTTGCAGCAACCGTCTTCCCAAGGGTAAAACCTGTGGTAGAGGGCTCTACCCATCAAACCACCAGTCCCCTATGTCTGTGGTCATGTTAGCAACCATGGAGGTGGGGTAGGCGAATACCCCTGCATTCTCCACAGGCTCCTCAAGGGGGCACTACATCTTTTTTTTTTCCTTGTTTTTCTTTTTTTTTTTAACTTTCCCTTCTTTTTTAAATCAACTGTATGAAAAAAAAGTTAAAAAGAAAACAAACATACAATAAAAGAACATTTCAAAGAGACCATAACAAGGGAGTAAGAAAAAGACAACTAACCTAAGATAACTGCTTAACTTCCAACATGTTCCTACTTTACCCCAAGAAAGTTACCTAATATAGCAACATTTCTGTGAACTTGCTCCTACTATATCCATCAGAAATTAACAGACCATAGTCATTCCTGGGCATCCCCAGAACGTTAAATAGCTTATCTGTTCTTCTTGGATTATTGTTCCCCCTTCCTTAATTGCTCTCTATTGCTAGTTCCCCTACATTCTACATTATAAACCATTTGTTTTACATTTTTCAAAGTTCACACTAGTGGTAGCATATATTTCTCTTTTTGTGCCTGGCTAATTTCGCTCAGCATTATGTCTTCAAGGTTCATCCATGTTGTCATATGTTTCATGAGATCGTTCCTTCTTACTGCCGCGTAGTATTCCATCGTGTGTATATATCACATTTCATTTATCCACTCATCTGTTGAAGGACATTTGGGTTGTTTCCATCTCTTGGCAATTGTGAATAATGCTGCTATGAACATTGGCGTGCAGATATCTGTTCGTGTCACTGCTTTCCGATCATCCGGGTATATACCGAGAAGTGCAATCGCTGGATCGAATGGTAACTCTATATCTAGTTTTCTAAGGAACTGCCAGACTGACTTCCAGAGTGGCTGAACCATTATACAGTCCCACCAACAGTGAATAAGAGTTCCAATTTCTCCACAACCCCTCCAGCATTTGTAGTTTCCTGTTTGTTTAATGGCAGCCATTCTAACCGGTGTTAGATGGTATCTCATTGTGGTCTTAATTTGCATATCTCTAATAGCTAGTGAAGCTGAACATTTTTTTCATGTGTTTCTTGGCCATTTGTATTTCCTCTTCAGAGAACTGTCTTTTCATATCTTTCGCCCATTTTATGATTGGGCCGACTGTACTATTGTCATTGAGTTGTAGGATTTCTTTGTATATGCAAGATATCAGTCTTTTGTCAGATACATGGTTTCCAAAAATTTTTTCCCATTGAGTTGGCTGCCTCTTTACCTTTCTGAGAAATTCCTTTGAGGTGCAGAAACTTCTAAGCTTGAGGAGTTCCCATTTATCTATTTTCTCTTTTGTTGCTTGTGCTTTGGGTGTAAAGTCTAGGAAGTGGCCGCCTAATACAAGGTCTTGAAGATGTTTACCTACATTATCTTCTAGGAGTTTTATGGTACTTTCTTTTATATTGAGATCTTTGGTCCATTTTGAGTTAATTTTTGTGTAGGGGGTGAGGTAGGGGTCCTCTTTCATTCTTTTGGATATGGATATCCAAATCTCCCAGCCCCATTTGTTGAAAAGATCATTGTGACTCAGTTCAGTGACTTTGGGGGCCTTATCAAAGATCAGTCAGCCATAGATCTGAGGGTCTATCTCCGAATTCTCAATTCGATTCCATTGATCTATATGTCTATCTTTGTGCCAGTACCATGCTGTTTTGGCAACTGTGGCTTTACAATAAGCTTCAAAGTCAGGGAGTGTAAGTCCTCCCACTTCGTTTTTCTTTTTTAGAGTGTCTTTAACAATTCGAGGCATCTTCCGTTTCCAAATAAATTTGACAACTAGCTTTTCCAAGTCTGCAAAGTAGGTTGTTGGAATTTTGATTGGGATTGCATTGAATCTGTAGATGAGTTTGGGTAGAATTGACATCTTAATGACATTTAGCCTTCCTATCCATGAACATGGAATATTTTTCCATCTTTTAAGGTCCCCTTCTATTTCTTTTAGTAGAGTTATATAGTTTTCTTTGTGTAGGTCTTTTACATCTTTGGTTAAGTTGATTCCAAGGTACTTGATTTTTTTAGTTGCTATTGAAAATGGTATCTTTTTCTTGAGTGTCTCTTCAGTTTGTTCATTTTTAGCATATAGAAACATTACTGACTTATGTGCATTAACCTTGTATCCCGCTACTTTGCTAAATTTGTTTATTAGCTCTAGTAGCTGTATCGTCGATTTCTCAGGGTTTTCTAGATATAAGATCATATCATCTGCAAACAATGACAGTTTTACTTCTTCTTTTCCAATTTGGATGCCTTTTATTTCTTTGTCTTGCCGGATTGCCCTGGCTAGCACTTCCAGCACAATGTTGAATAACAGTGGTGACAGCAGGCATCCTTGTCTTGTTCCTGATCTTAGAGGGAAGGCTTTCAGTCTCTCAGCATTGAGTACTATGTTGGCTGTGGGTTTTTCATATATGCTCTTTATCATGTTGAGGAAGTTTCCTTCAATTCCTACCTTTTGAAGTGTTTTTATCAAAAAGGGATGTTGGATTTTGTCAAATGCTTTTTCAGCATCTATTGAGATGATCAATTGATTTTTCCCTTTCGAGATTTTAATGTGTTGTAATACATTGATTGTTTTTCTTATGTTGAACCATCCTTGCATGCCTGGAATGAACCCCACTTGGTCATGGTGTATGATTTTTTTAATGTGTCTTTGGATTCGATTTGCAAGTATTTTGTTGAGGATTTTTGCATCTATATTCATTAGGGAGATTGGCCAGTAGTTTTCCTTTTTTGTAGCATCTTTGCCTGGTTTTGGTATTAGATTAATGTTAGCTTCATAAAATGAGTTAGGTAGTGTTCCATTTTTTTCAATGTTTTGAAAGAGTTTGAGTAAGATTGGTGTCAGTTTTTTCTGGAAAGTTTGGTAGAATTCCCCTGTGAAGCCATCTGGCCCTGGGCATTTATTTGTGGGAAGATTTTTGATGACTGATTGGATCTCTTTGCTTGTGATGGGTTGGTTGAGGTCTTCTATTTCTTCTCTGGTCAGTCTCGGTTGTTCATATGTTTCCAGGAAATTGTCCATTTCTTCTACATTTTCCAGTTTGTTGCCATACAGTTGTTCATAATATCCTCTTATGATTTTTTTAATTTCTTCAGGATCTGCAGTTATGTCACCTTTTTCATTCATTATTTTGTTTATATGGGTCTTCTCCCTTTTTGATTTTGTCAGTCTAGTGAGGGGCTTGTCAATCTTGTTGATCTTCTCAAAGAACCAACTTTTGGTGATATTTATCCTCTCTATTGTTTTTTTGTTCTCTATGTCATTTATTTCTGCTTTAATCCTTGTTATTTCTTTTCTTCTACTTGGTTTAGGATTGGTTTGCTGTTCATTTTCTAGCTTCTTCAGTTGATCCATTAGTTCTTTGATTTTGGCTCTTTCTTCCTTTGTAATATATGCGTTTAGTGCTATAAATTTCCCCCTTAGCACTGCTTTTGCTGCATCCCATAGGTTTTGGTATGTTGTGTTCTCATTTTCATTCGTGTCTATATATTTAGCAATTTCTCTTGCTATTTCTTCTTTAACCCACTGATTGTTTAGGAGTGTGTTGTTTAACCTCCAGGTATTTGTGAATTTTCTAAGTCTCTGATGGTTATTGACTTCTAATTGTATTCCATTGTGGTCAGAGAATGTGGTTTGAATAATTTCAATCTTCTTAAATTTATTGAGCCTTGTTTTATGTCCCAGCATATGATCTATTCTGGAGAAAGTTCCGTGAGCACTAGAAAAGTATGTGTATCCTGGTGATTTGGGATGTAATGTCCTGTAGATGTCTGTTAAATCTAATTCATTTATCAGATTGTTTAGGTTTTCAATTTCCTTATTGGTCTTCTGTCTGGTTGATCTATCTATAGGAGAGAATGATGTGTTGAAGTCTCCCACAATTATTGTGGAAACATCAAATGCTTCCTTTAGTTTTGCCAGTGTTTCTCTCATGTATTTTGTGGCACCTTGATTGGGTGCATAGACATTTACGATTGTTATTTCTTCTTGCTGAATTGCCCCTTTTATTAGTATGTAGTGGCCTTCTTTGTCTCTCAAAATATCCCTGCATTTGAAGTCTATTTTATCTGAGATTAATATTGCTACACGTGCTTTCTTTTGGCTGTAGCTTGCATGAAATATTTTTTCCATCCTTTCACTTTCAGTTTCTTTGTGTCCCTGTGTCTAAGATGAGTCTCTTGTATGCAACATATTGATGGTTCATTTTTTTTGATCCATTCTGCTAATCTATATCTTTCAATTGGGGAGTTTAATCCATTTACATTCAACGTTATAACCGTGAAGGCAGTTCTTGAATCAGCCATCTTATCCTTTGGTTTATGTTTGTCATATTTTTCCCCTCTGTCTATTTATCCTTTATTGTACCCACACCGAATCTCTTTAGTACTGAACCTTTCTCCAAGTCTCTCTGTCCTTTCTTTGTTTCTCTGTCTGTAGGGCTCCCTTTAGTATCTCCAGTAGGGCAGGTCACTTGTTAGCAAATTCTCTCAGCATTTGTTTGTCTGTGAAAAATTTAAGCTCTCCCTCAAATTT
Organism: Choloepus didactylus; assembly: GCF_015220235.1. NCBI lineage: Eukaryota > Metazoa > Chordata > Mammalia > Pilosa > Megalonychidae > Choloepus > Choloepus didactylus. The sequence continues at coordinate 694,697 of NW_023637624.1, read as the reverse complement.
GAAGGAGAGCTTTGCTGGATAAAGTATTCTTGGCTGGAAATTTTTCTCACTCAGAATTTTAAATATATCATGCCACTGCCTTCTCGCCTCCATGGTGGCTGCTGAGTAGTCACTACTTAGTCTTATGCTGTTTCCTTTGTATGTGGTGAATTGCTTTTCTCTTGCTGCTTTCAGAACTTGCTCCTTCTCTTCTGTGTTTGACAGTGTGATCAGTATATGTCTCGGAGTGGGTTTATTTGGATTTATTCTATTTGGGGTTCGCTGAGCATTTATAATTTGTGTATTTATGTTGTTTAGAAGATTTGGGAAGTTTTCCCCAACAATTTCTTTGAATACTCTTCCTAGACCTTTACCCTTTTCTTCCCCTTCTGGGACACCAATGAGTCTTATATTTGGACGTTTCATATTATCTATCATATCCCTGAGGTCCATTTCGATTTTTTCAATTTTTTTCCCCATTCTTTCTTTTATGCTTTCATTTTCCATTGTGTCCTCTTCGAGGTCACTGATTCGTTGTTCAACTTCCTCTAGTCTTGTACTATGAGTGTCCAGAATCTTTTTAATTTGGTCAACAGTTTCTTTAATTTCCTTTAAGATCATCCATTTTTTTATTTAGTCTTGCAATGTCTTCTTTATGCTCTTCTAGGGTCTTCTTGATTTCCTTTGTCTCCCGTACTATGGTCTCACTGTTCATCTTTAGTTCTTTGAGTAGCTGCTCTAGGTGCTATGTCTCTTCTGGTCTTTTGATTTGGGTGCTTGGGCTTGGGTTATCCATATCGTCTGTTTTTTATCATATGCTTTATAATTTTCTGTTGTTTTTGGCCTCGTGGCATTTGCTGAACTTGATAGGGTTCTTTTAGGGTTTGTAGACCTATTGAAGTCCTTATCTCTAATTTATGAGAACTACAGCTTCGTGGAGTACACTTTCTCTAACTAACGAGCAGGTGGCGTCCACGAGCCACCTGTTCTGCACAAGCCAGTTCTCCCCTGCTTAGCCTTTTTGGTGAGTGGGGGACTGAGTCTTGTGGGGTCCAATTGGTGTACCAAGCTTGCGTGTGTAGTTGGTGTTGCCTGCCCTGTATATGGGGCGTGTTTCTGGGCAGTCAGGGAGGGGGGGTGGCTCTAACAATCAAATCTCCCTGGTGATCCTAGAGTTTTAAAGCTGCTGCAATAGTCTAATCCTTCAGTTCAGTCCTGCCACAGTTTGTCTCTGCCACTGACCCACAAGTCCTTGGTATTGGCGTATGGCTCCTGAGACTTGCAAGTGGGCCCCTCTTCCAGGCCGTGCACCCCGGGTCCTCTGTTGAGGGATGACTGTGCTATGACACAGGTGAGTGCCGTCCCCCCAGGGAAGTTCTGGGCTGCTGGGCTGTGTAGGGAGGCTCCCAGTCTGCTCAAATGATGGCTGAATGGGGCTTTGTTAATTCACACTGCTCTACCTTCCCAACTCTGGGACAATCAGCTGAGGTTGCAGGGAAGGCTAATGTCCACGCCCAGTTTTGTGGTGTGTGCCTGTTATTTGAAGCACTTCCGTCACACTGGGTTGTCTGGGGCAGTTCTGGGCTATGGGGCTGGCGATGGGCAGGAGTGTTTCCTGTCCACCAGGATGATGGCTGTGAGCGGACACCCCCTTTTCTTGTGAAGTTGTGGTGTTTAGTGAATTTTCTCAGCCACTAGATTTTTGCGTTTTGTCTCAGAGCTCTCCTAGTTCTGCTCTTGACTTGACCTGCCCAAATAGCAAGTCTTTGAAGCTTTCTGTATTGGGCTTCTTAGAGTAATTGTTTTAGAAAAAGAAAAAGGATTAAAAAACAGGGGGGGCCCTCCTCAGAGATCTAATGGGTTATTGAAATTCTAAGAGACAAAGCAATCAGGGCCATTAAGGAAAGGTCCACAGGGCAGAGAGCTCAGCTTTTTTTCGGGATTTGCATATGCACCTCAGGGCCTGAGCTCGGGCCTGAGCTCTGCCTTTCCCCTTTCTATATTCACCAGAACCCCAAAAATCCTCCGCTTTTATTTTGGAGTTTTTTCGTGTTCTTTTTTTCCTATGCCTGTCTCCTCTCTGCTGGGCTGGCTGCTCTCAGATTCTCTGGTGTCTGGTCTCCGTCTATCTATGGTTGGAGTTTGGATCAGCAGAATGAGTTTCCGATAAGGGCTGCCACTGCAGTTCTCCCTTCTCCTTCCCGGAGCTGACAGCCCCTCCTCCCATGGGACTGATCCTGGCAGGGAGGGGCGCGGGTCCCCTGGCCGCAAAAACTTACAGATTTCGCTGATCTCAGCAGTTCCACGTTTTCATGAATGTTGTATGAAGTATGCCCAAAGTCATATTGCTCTGTGGTGTCCAGTCCACGCAGTTCCTGGCTTTCTACCTACTTTCCTGGAGGAGTAACTAAAACATAGAGCTCACCAGTCTGCCATCTTGCCCTGCCTCCTCTATGTTTTAAAAAATTCACTAGGGCAGTGTGAAATTATGGCTACCTTCTGTTGTCTTTCGAGTGCTCTGTATTAAAGAAGAAAAATGTAAAAGATTTTAAAAGTTAACAGTATTTACTAATTTGCGGTATTAAGCACAATTTAAGCACACCTATGAATGGTATGGTAGAAATCCTGTTTGTAAACAAGGGTATTTCAGGATATTTAAATAGTACTGTTCAAGGTTCTAACATTTAAAAAAATGATTTAATGAAGACCTTTTAAAAAAAAGTTTAGATGTGTAACTTGATCTAAAACTGACCTTTGGAAGTTCTGGAGCTGAAGGATCTGAAGGCCTGAAGGGTACATAGTTCTTTTAGCAGCATGACACAAATGTACATGGCTAAAAATCTTTTATACATTGAAGAAAACATATTTGCTGTAGTCCTTACATGCATCACAATCAAATCTATTCCCAAGGCTTCAGAAGTACTGTGTGGCATAACTTACTGATATTACCCTGATTTCCTGGTAAGTTACTCAAACATTCCAGACTGTTCTTTTAAATATTTAGGTAACTACTTTCCAGTTGAATCTTTTTCATAAAAAAGTCTTTAACATCAAATTCTTGTTTCAGTTTGAAAGGCTAGAAATATCTTCGAATACAGTAAAAACCTCCAAAGGAAAAAAAAAAAGGCATCACACACTGGTAACATTGTACCAAGGAGTGCACACTCAAATGCCTGCAGTGGCGAGGAAGCTAATGTAGTTGAATGCAGTGGCCTGGGTGCGAGAAGAACAGAAAATAGTGGGGATGGTGGGTCCTGGAGAATAAGTGTCCATCCAACAGGACACTTTCTAAGTGAGAAAATGGACCCAGTGTTGCCACACCCTGTATTTTTCAAAGGAAATCAGAAACCTAGATTTTTATGTTAAATATCCTGAAGTTCAAGTATGATACTAATTAAAATTATTTTAAGCACTGTGTGTATTGGATAAACAAAATTTATCTACAGGTCATAGGTGGCTAATGGGCTGCCACTTTGTAATGCAAGATATAGGCAACACAGCTTGAACAGAATTCTGCTTTAAATAATATGTGGAATTTCCTGGTGACAAAGTGGCAATAATTAATTCTAGTATTATTCCCATCATTTTTAGCTATTGACCAAGTTCCCACTCTTCATTTTTACTACAAATATGAACAACTTCAGAATTTGATAAGGTTTGGATCTTGCCATCAATAAATGCTGAATTCTCAAAGATTTGAAGCAGGAATGCTAGGTCTTGTAAGCATTTCAGAAAGTCCAGGAAAAAAGCTGAACATCTTCTCATGACCATAGCCCTTATTTTAATTTACTGACTTCTTTGGGAAGAACAAACAGCAAACTGTATTTTACAATCAACTTCTGAAAAAGCCAGAAAAAAAAAACAGTTTGATCTGTGGCCCATGGGCTTACTTGGCTAGTTCTTGGTATTTAAGGAGATGATATTTCGAGTTCTCAAAGCATCTGCCTTACTGAGGGAGGCTGACAGTATTAGTTTCCCTCTTTTTTAGAGCAATTCTTTATACAGGCAATTGAGCATATTAGGATGAAATTTCATCATAGCTAAAAGCAGAACAGCTGATAAAATACTTAACTCCTCTTCCTGACAATTTCATCCCTTGGAAAGGTAATCTCTAAGTGAATGGTTCTTTCTGGACTTTATAATGAACAAAATGGAAGAGTTGTTTGGTGAAGTGGAAGAAATCTGAAGAGATGGTGACAGAAGGGAATGCTAGGCCTTGTAAGGCAGTATATTTCAGAAAGTCCAGAAAAAAGCTGAGCATCTTTTCCTGATCAGAGAAACTAAAAGGAGAGAGCTCATGAGTGACTATGTTGTGGGACAGGGAACTCTTAAAAATGATATTTTGACTACATAATCACAAATAAGCCTAACACAAAGCTCTGCAAAGGAACCTGGATGGATCTGCAAGGACTGTCTGGGAAGCTGAGACTTTCTTTTAAAGGGCACAAAAGGAGGATCTCATATGCAGTGACACATACTGACATGTAGAAGGAACAATCCCTTAAGCATGACGAGGAAGGCTCTGATGTCAGGAAGACTCTGCTCAGGAAAAGGCTGAAGATAACAAAAAAGGCTTGGTGGTAGGTCCCCTCATCCCCTCCTTTCTTAGTTCTAAGTTTACAAGATCTTAGGCCCATGGTTTGGGATAGGAGGGTTAATGTCAAAAGACAACAGACAAAAAACAATTCTATTCTGTCCCTATTAGGCTCCTGCCTTCTATATGAAGGGTAACACACTTCATACTTGACAGGCAATGCACATGTTTCCTAGAGAGCTGAAGTCTGAGAAAAGGGAGAGTAAACTGATGCCCATTTGTCAGGTCTAGTAATGAAAGAAACTTAGAACCACTGAATTTTAGGATCAGAAAAGAGTTCCTTGATTGACTAATCCAGTTCTCTCATTTTGAGGCCCATCGGAGCTAAGCGATTTGCCCAAGTTGCATGGTTACTCAGGTGTCCTAATTCCCAGTCCTATCACCACATAAGCTTCCAGGTGGGTTTGCAGGACCACAGTGCAACATCTCTTATTAATCAGAGAGAATGGAAAAACTGAAATTTGGACAACAATGACTATCAGTTTGGATGCTGATTCTCTGGCAAAACTCTGAAATGAACAGTTCAAATATTCTTTGTTAGTATTTAGAGAGTTCTAGGTTTTCAATCAGCCTCTTATTTTTCCTCAGAGCTGAATTTAAAAATATTGGCATATTGAGTCTACTTGCCCTCCATTCGAAGAGTATAATGCTAACAATGAATTGACAACCTTAACCAGCTATTTCTTTGATTTTCTAGATTTAAATTAATTTTAAAGCCCTCTTTATCTACGTATCACTTAAAACTGTTTTAAAAACTACAAGGTGACTATAATGTCAACACGTCTCCTTATGAGCCTGTTACACTGTTAGAAGCTGATAGAAATAAGGGCTAAAGTAAGGAGACCTGGCAACAACCACTGAAGTTTTGTGTTAAGAAACATTCTGTTGAGACGACAGTGAATTTCTTCAAATAGTACTACCTAAGCATTTAAAATTAATAGTTGTTAAAATATGTTTAACTAGTCTACTTTAATTATTTCTTCTCTTTGTAAAACAAAACAAAACGCCATTATGAGACTACTGCTCTACAGTAGCACATAATCAGAAATTATACGTTTTAATGGAAATAAAAATGGTGTCATGTAGCTAATGTGAGGGGAAAGTCTCCTCATTTAACTGAAACATTTAAAATTAACCCATTTGGCCACTCACATTCATTACACATTATATAATATTTCAAAATGCTCACTTAATCTCTGATAAAGAAATAAGCAATTCAGAGTTTCTAAATAAATTTCCTCAGGGAATGCTAATGTTTTAACATTCTACAGAGAAAAATACATTTCATTTTTGTCAGAAATATTATACTGTCAAATTGGGTATGCATGATTGGAGTCACTTGATTTTTATTGCTACATGTATGATTTTTGGATAAATTTCTGAAACCTTGGGAACTAATCTAATGCCAATGTCAGTGTTTTCAATTCCTCAGAAAAAAGTTCTGTATAAAAGGTGTTCTATTAAGAAGTTATTGAAAATAAGCAATCTTACTCTGTACACCACCATGCATTTTCTTTTAGCTTAAGCTACATCTTGTGAGTATTCTTGGAATTCAACTGCAATGACAGACCATGCTTTTTTGGGGTATTCATTTCAGTTTTTAACAAAACACGTGAATATTTGACTTGAGTTGAACACAAGCTTCCATACAGACAAACATACTGTGAAAGGAAGGCCACAATCATCTTGGCCTTTTAGAAGTTAGAAATACCATGAAGGAAGACTACTAGTCACAGAAACTGACCACAAGAAGTTAGCATCCAGGTCATCTGTGTTCTTTTAAACCAACCACAGAATCATTTGCAGTACAGTTCTTTGTTAAGTGCATCTTTGCCCTTAGGTATGTCATAAAGCCATGTCCAAGTGCCAGAAAGGAGCCGGGAGGAAGGGTGTCTGTTAAGACCAGTCCCAGCCAAGGAGGTACAAATCCTGGTGACTCAGAAAACTCTCAAACTCTCATTTCTCAGGGGAAGATTTAAAGCACTGGGTTCCTTTAGTTCCAGAGGATACTACTATTTCAAAATAACATTTTTTCTTCCTATACAGTATAATTCTGCACAATATCTGGCAAATAACCTACATATTAATAATAAGTAGGTAGGAGTTTATTAAAACTTTTTGAAGATCTCAGATTTTTAGACAGAGAACTCTGAAGAATGAATTGAAATGTTACATCTATTTAGGTCTTCGAGATGTTTAATCTGGCCTCAGTAACAGTTTGTACATTTCCCTACCTGCATTGTGCTTTGCCAAATATTTATCTTTGTACTGTTTCTTTTTCTTGCCAAACCAAGTACAGCTGGCCTGCTGCTCCTGTTTGGTCTTCTCCATGGCAATGCAAGCAACACGCCTAGCACCCAAAGAAAAAAAGAAAAAAACGAATGAATAGTTTTGTGTTGATAAAAGAGAAGAATCATTCATTTGAAGAGTTTACATGAAGCGGCATGAACATACTCATTGCAAACCTTTCAAATCATCCAGATAAAAGTTATTCTTTGGTTTTCATGACAATTTCCTGGAACTGTTTTAAAACATAGGCTTATATAAAAATGACAATGTATTTCTTGAGGATACACTGAAAACAAGGTTTAGAAGCCTCAACACTGTGGCTGTGAGATACAGTGAACACGGGATTCTGAGTCAAGACAGGCCTGGTTTGAATCTTGGTTCTATTACACAACTAGCATTCATTGAGCCTTTAGTGTTAGGTAGTTTTCTAGGACCTTTACATGTATTAACTAACTTAATCTTTACAACATTTGAAATTGGGTCATCGTTTTATGGATGAGGGGACTGAGGGACAGAGTGATTAAGTAATTTGCCCTGGAGAATGGGGATAGTCTGGCACCAGAGCTCATGGTCTTAGCCATTATATTATATTGGCAAGCTCCTTAACCCCTCTGAGCCTTTTCTATGGCTGTTATAAACAATTAGAACAAACAATGTACATAACGTCCCTAGCACAGTGCCACGTACACAGTAGATGCTTAATAAATGGTACTACTACTTCATGGTGATTCTAGTCTAAGATGGAAAAAACCTGCTACAATTAAATCCACAGCTACAATCATAATCAGAAAATTGTAATTTTGTCCTAATTGATTATAGTAGTCAGCATCTATAACATATGCACAGATGTTAAAAAGTTGCTCTCTTAGATTTAGTCTATGTAAATACTTGCCTTTCAGGATATTGCCAGAGAAGGTTTTGTTCATTTAATGATTTTACTTGTGGACCAACCAGAGAGCCCCTGAGTGAGCTATATATAGGACAGCCCAGAATCACTACCAGAATGCTGTATGATGCTACTATAAATGCCGAATTACTCTTCAAAGAGGTTTTCCTGATTTACACTCCTGCCAGTAGTATATGAAAGTTCCTATTGTTCCACTTCCTTGTCAATACTTGGTATTATGAGTCTTCTAGTTTTAGCCATCATGGTGGGTAAATAATGCAATATCATTGTGATTTTAGTTTGTATTTCACTAGTTTCTAACAAGATTGAGTACCTTTTCATATATGCTTAATGGTTATTGGATTTCCTCTTTTGTAAAGAGTCTGGTTTCCCTTTAACCATTTTCCTATTTAGTTGTTTGTCCTTTTTCGCATTGATTTGTAAGAATTCTTTATATAGTCTGGATATGACACCTTTGTCAGTTATATGTGTTGCAGATATCTTCTATTCTGTGGCTTGCCTTTTTACTTTTTATGGTATCTTGTGATGAATTTAAGTGATTAATTTTAATTTAGTCAACTATATTAACCTTTTCCTTTATGGTAAGTATTTTTTAGTATCTTGTTTAAGGACTCCTTCATTGTCCCAGAAGATATTCTCCAATATCTTCTCAAGGGTTTATAGTTTTTTCTTTTGCATTTTGGTTTTTAATACACTGGAACTTATTTTTGCATATGGTGTGAAGCAGGGGCCCAGTTTTGTTCTTTTTTCCCCTCTAATGGATACCAAATTGTCCCAGCATGATTTACTGAAAAACCTGCTATGCAGTGCCACTTCTGTCATGTAGCAAGTCCATTTATGTATGGGAACATTTCTGGGCTCTCTATTCTATTCCACTGGTCCATGTGAGCATCTCTTTACCTATATATTATCTTGATTACTATAGCTTTATTGTAAGCCTTGGAATTTGGTTGAGCAAGGCCTCCATCCTTGTTCTTCTAGAAGAGTATCTCGGCTATTCCTGATTCTGTGCATTTCCATGAAAAATTTAAAATTTGCTCATCAATTCTGAAGACTTGTTGGGAATTTGTTTGGGACACATTGAGTTTATGATGCAAACTGGGAAGAGGCATCTTTACAACCTTGAGTCTTCCAGTCCATGAACGTACTATAAATCTCCATTTAATTAGGTCTTCTTTAATGTTTCAATAAATTTCCTATGCAAGAGTAGAGAATAGCATAACAAACTGCAAATACCTATCACCTAGCATCAACAATAACTATCCCATGCCTTATTTTGTTTTATTTACACTTCTCCACCCTGAATGACTCTGAAAAGAAATCCAAGATATCGTATCCTTTCTTCCTCAAATAACGTTAAATCTCTTTTACATTTATAGGTTCCTTCTCCTTCCCCTTCTTTCTCTTTGTTCCTGGCAATTTATTTGTTGCAGAAATTGTTTAGTTGTTTTTTTTTTAGTTTCTGAATCTGGATTTTTCTGACTGTATTTCAGAAGTCTCTTAAGTAAGTCCCTCTTTCTTTTGCATTTCCTGCAAAAAAGCAATTAGATCTAGTGGCCTGATCAGATTCAGTTCCCATTTTTTTGCAAGAATACGTTATAGTATTATGGTGACGCAGGTGGTGTTGTGTGTGGTTCTTTTAATATTTTTATTTCATGTTTGTTGCTGATAAGTAAAAATACAATGCAATTTTTTATATTGATTTTATATCAGCAACCTTGCTAAACTCTTATTAATTCTAATTATTTATATACAGAGTCCTGTGAACTTCTACATGCAGAATTCAATCACTTGCAAATTGTTTTTCCTCTCCAATGTTAACTACTATTGGTTTATTGCAGATGCCCTCTGTCAGGCTAAGGGAATTCCCTTTAATTCCTAGTTTGTGAGAGTTTTAACCATGATTGGATGTTGAATTTTAGTAAATACTTTTTCTGTGTCTATTGATGCATGTTGGACTTTATTCTTTAGTCTGTTGATATGGTGGACCACACTGACTGATTTTCAAAAGTTGAACCAGCTGTGCACTCTCTGTACAAACCCTACTGGGTCTTGATGTATTATCCTTTTTATATATTGCTGGATTCAATTTGCTAATATTTTGTTGAGGATTTTTGCATCTATGTTCATGAAGTATAATGGTCTGTAGTTTTCTTTTCTCAAACCATCTTTATTTAAGTTTGTATCAAGGTAATGATGATACCAAAAAATAAATTGGGAAGTGTTTTCTCCTCTTTTGTTTTCTTGAAGAGACTCTCCTTCAGTCTCTTATCCTCTCTTGTTCATTGAGATTTTTATTTTTGTTTTTTTTTTTTTTGTTTGTTTACTTATTTATTTTTGGTTGGGGGAAAGACTTTTATTGGGAAATACTACGAACTCTCAAGCAATGATATCAAAGTCAAGGTTCACATATTCCCTAAGTGGCATACAGAGGAGCCTGATGAACCTTTGTTTGGGTTCTATTAGTCATAATTAGAGCTTCTATGAGGCATGGAGTTTTTGGAAACATAAACAGAACTGAAGAATTTTTGACAGGTTAAGAGAGACAAAATCCTGACCCTATGAACCTTATGTTACAGTGGAAAATGTACCTGATAATAAACGTGTTGAAGCTCAAAACATAAAAATAAAATGTTCCTTGTAAAAATTTGCAATGTGGTCATAGGTGGTGTGATGGGAGAGGAATAAAACTGATTTGCACCAGCCATTCAGGAAATAAATGGTATTTCTTTTAGTTCAGTAAGTGCATGGAAATTGTGTTAGGATTAAGGTCAAACTGGTGGGAAATTTCAAACACATGTTCAACATTTTACTGATGACTTGGATGGTGATCTAGTAGGCAAGGGCGGGGATGAAAGATTCAGGGAGCCAAAACACATCAAAGGACTAAAATGGTGTGCCTTGTCAAGCAAGATGAAATTTAACAAAAGGATAAATAAGATAAGGCATTTGATTTGAAAAAAAAAAAAACACAACAACTCTGATTTTTCATCTACAAGATATGAAAAATGTGACTTGGTAGCAACACATTTGAACAAAGCTTCTGGGTCTGGCTGAGAGTGTATTGCTTCAAATCTTTCTCATTAGTGCTACATCCTCATTGACATTTTTAGAAACCAATTCAGTTTCCCAACAGGGAGGTTAAGTGCTCTTTCCCCTTAACCAGGAATGCCTTCCTGAACCCTTGAAGTCCTACTCAGGTATCAAGGCACGTATCGCCCAGCGAGCCTCTTCCTCATCATCCCTGTCTCCCTCTACATTTTTTGCAACTTTATTGAATTCATTTTTTTTTGCAATGAACTAAACATATTTAAAGTATATAATTTTTCATTAGTTTTGACACATATATCCACCTCACAAAACCATCAGTACAATCAAGATAACAAACATTTCTATCACTCCCAGAATTTTCTTGTGTCTCTTTGTAATCCCTCCCTTCCTCTAGCCCATCTCTAGGCAACCATTGTCCGTAGAGATTAGTCTGCATTTTCTAGAAGTTCATATAAATAGACTCTTATAGTGTTTCTCTTTTTTTGCCTGGTTTCTTTCACTCAGCATAATGATCTTGAGTTTTATCCATACTGTTGCATATATCAATAGTTTATTCCTTCTTATTGCTGAGTAACATTCCATAGTACAGATACATCATTAATTTGTTTAACCATTCATCTATTGATGGACATCTGCATTATTTCCAGTTTTTGGCTATTCCAGATAAAGCTGCTTTGAACATCCACATACAAATTTTTGAGTGGACATGTCATCGTTTCTTTTGGAATTGGACTGGAATGTCTGGTTTGTATGGTAGGTGTTTAACTTTTTAAGAAACTGCTAAAATGTTTTCCATCAATTGGTATGGTTGGTCTTTTTAATTTTAGCCACTCTAATAGGTGTATAGCCATGGAGTTTCAAATTTTGTTACTATATTTGTTGTTGTTTCTGAAAGTTCCTTTTGGTTCTTTTTCAATACTGTTATGTCATTTTTTCAAGTTTCCTGTCCGCTGAAGATATTTTTCAAGCTTTTTATCTTTTTTTTTTTTTACTCTGATAAGCATAGTTGTTTTAAACCCTCTGTCTCCTAATTGCAGTATCTGAAGTGGGTTTTGGTTTGGTTCTGCTGTTTGTCACTCCTGTAGGGTCTCGTTCAAGTTACCTTGTTTCCTTGTGTGCCTGGTTACTTTAACTCTTGCTGGTTACTGCCCTTGAAAAAGTTTATGTGGGGGTTAGGATGTGTTCTAGGATAAAACATCCCTTTGCAGAGACTTTATTTTTGCTTAAACCTGATATCTGGAACCATTAATATATGGGAAACCTCAAATCAAGTGCATGGCTTGAGTTTCCTTGGTTGACCCATTCTATGTGTACCTGGGTACAAATCCATTCTAGGTGGATCAGTGCCATAATTTTTTCAGGGGAAGTTTGCTCTCCCTTTTTTTTCGGTGTTTTACTCTGCTTGGTGAAAAGGCAGGCTTCTCTACAGTCCCCTGGTGTTGAAGGGGAGCCAAGAGCATTTTTATCTGTTCTCAACCTAGGGTTATAGCCTTTTGCAGTCCTAATGATGTGGGGAGGATCTCCTAAAAGATTCCCCAACTTATATAGATCTTGAATCTTAACCTCGGACCTCTGGCACAGAAGTGTGCAGTAATAGCAAATGTCTTCATGGCCAAGGGGGCCAATTTGGTACTCTGATATTCTGGTTATTGCTCTGATTAAAGGCTTTCACGCAAAAATTGGTCACCAAGTTCCCCAATATCTTTTCAGTTATTCAGTGCCTTTAAGGTAATTTTTAAAAACTATATTTTCCAGCAGCACTTTTCATTATCTTTTTTTTTTTCAGCAGGAGGATTGATCCAAATAACCTAGTCAACTATTATGGGAAACAAATCTGTTCTTTCCACTGCTATTTTTCAGGATTTATTCAGAGGACTCAGAGTTCTAGATATCATTTAAACATGACTTATATAGATGATATAACTAGGGAGAGAAGGTCTGGAATCTACATAATTATTTTCAATAAAGTGCTTGCAATATATAACTATGTTCAAAAATACATTTTATAAAATGAAATCAGGGAGGCGGGGCAAGATGGCAGACTGGTGAGCTGTATGTTTTAGTTACTCCTCCAGGAAAGTAGGTAGAAAGCCAGGAACTGCGTGGACTGGACACCACAGAGCAATCTGACTTTGGGCTTACTTCATACAACACCCATGAAAACGTGGAACTGCTGAGATCAGCGAAATCTGTAAGTTTTTGCGGCCAGGGGACCCGCGCCCCTCCCTGCCAGGCTCAGTCCCGTGGGAGGAGGGGCTGTCAGCTCCGGGAAGGAGAAGGGAGAACTGCAGTGGCAGCCCTTATCGGAAACTCATTCTGCTGATCCAAACTCCAACCATAGATAGACGGAGACCAGACACCAGAGAATCTGAGAGCAGCCAGCCCAGCAGAGAGGAGACAGGCATAGGAAAAAAAGAACACGAAAAAACTCCAAAATAAAAGCGGAGGATTTTTGGGGTTCTGGTGAATATAGAAAGGGGAACGGCAGAGCTCAGGCCCGAGCTCAGGTCCTGAGGTGCATATGCTAATCCCGAAGAAAAGCTGATCTCTCTGCCCTGTGGTCATTTCCTTAATGGCCCTGGTTGCTTTGTCTCTTAGCATTTCAGTAACCCATTAGATCTCTGAGGAGGCCCCCTCCCCCTTTTTTTTTAATCCTTTTTTCTTTTTCTAAAACAATTACTCTAAGAGGCCAATACAGACAGCTTCAAAGACTTGCAATTTGGGCAGGTCAAGTCAAGAGCAGAACTAGGAGAGCTCTGAGACAAAACGCAATAACCCAGTGGCTGAGAAAATTCACTAAACACCACAACTTCCCAAGAAAAGGGGGGTGTCCGCTCACAGCCATCATCCTGGTGGACAGGAAACACTCCTGCCCATCGCCAGCCCCATAGCCCAGAACTGCCCCAGACAACCCAGTGTGACGGAAGTGCTTCAAATAACAGGCACACACCACAAAACTGGGCGTGGACATTAGCCTTCCCTGCAACCTCAGCTGATTGTCCCAGAGTTGGGAAGGTAGAGCAGTGTGAATTAACAAAGCCCCATTCAGCCATCATTTGAGCAGACTGGGAGCCTCCCTACATAGCCCAGCAGCCCAGAACTGCCCTGGGGGGACGGCACTCACCTGTGACATAGCACAGTCATCCCTCAACAGAGGACCCGGGGTGCACGGCCTGGAAGAGGGGCCCACTTGCAAGTCTCAGGAGCCATACGCCAATACCAAGGACTTGTGGGTCAGTGGCAGAGACAAACTGTGGCAGGACTGAACTGAAGGATTAGACTATTGCAGCAGCTTTAAAACTCTAGGATCACCAGGGAGATTTGATTGTTAGAGCCACACCCCCTCCCTGACTGCCCAGAAACACGCCCCATACACAGGGCAGGCAACACCAACTACACACGCAAGCTTGGTACACCAATTGGACCCCACAAGACTCACTCCCCCACTCACCAAAAAGGCTAAGCAGGGGAGAACTGGCTTGTGCAGAACAGGTGGCTCGTGGACGCCACGTGCTGGTTAGTTAGAGAAAGTGTACTCCACGAAGCTGTAGATCTGATAAATTAGAGATAAGGACTTCAATTGGTCTACAAATCCTAAAAGAACCCTATCAAGTTCAGCAAATGCCATGAGGTGAAAAACAACAGAAAATTATAAAGCATATGAAAAAAACCAGATGATATGGATAACCCAAGCCCAAACACCCAAATCAAAAGACCAGAAGAGACACAGAACCTAGAGCAGCTACTCAAAGAACTAAAGATGAACAATGAGACCATAGTACGGGAGACAAAGGAAATCAAGAAGACCCTAGGAGAGCATAAAGAAGACATTGCAAGACTAAATAAAAAAATGGATGATCTTAAGGAAATTAAAGAAACTGTTGACCAAATTAAAAAGATTCTGGACACTCATAGTACCAGACTAGAGGAAGTTGAACAATGAATCAGTGACCTTGAAGATGACAGAATGGAAAATGAAAGCATAAAAGAAAGAATGGGGAAAAAAATTGAAAAAATCGAAATGGACCTCAGGGATATGATAGATAATATGAAACGTCCAAATATAAGACTCATTGGTGTCCCAGAAGGGGAAGAAAAGGGTAAAGGTCTAGGAAGAGTATTCAAAGAAATTGTTGGGGAAAACTTCCCAAATCTTCTAAACAACATAAATACACAAATCATAAATGCTCAGCGAACCCCAAATAGAATAAATCCAAATAAACCCACTCCGAGACATATACTGATCACGCTGTCAAACACAGAAGGGAAGGAGCAAGTTCTGAAAGCAGCAAGAGAAAAGCAATTCACCACATACAAAGGAAACAGCATAAGACTAAGTAGTGACTACTCAGCAGCCACCATGGAGGCGAGAAGGCAGTGGCACGATATATTTAAAATTCTGAGTGAGTAAAATTTCCAGCCAAGAATACTTTATCCAGCAAAGCTCTCCTTCAAATTTGAGGGAGAGCTTAAATTTTTCACAGACAAACAAATGCTGAGAGAATTTGCTAACAAGAGACCTGCCCTACTGGAGATACTAAAGGGAGCCCTACAGACAGAGAAACAAAGAAAGGACAGAGAGACTTGGAGAAAGGTTCAGTACTAAAGAGATTCGGTGTGGGTACAATAAAGGATATTAATAGACAGAGGGGATAAATATGACAAACATAAACCAAAGGATAAGATGGCTGATTCAAGAAATGCCTTCACGGTTATAACGTTGAATGTAAATGGATTAAACTCCCCAATTGAAAGATATAGATTCGCAGAATGGATAAAAAAAATGAACCATCAATATGTTGCATACAAGAGACTCATCTTAGACACAGGGACACAAAGAAACTGAAAGTGAAAGGATGGAAAAAAATATTTCATGCAAGCTACAGCCAAAAGAAAGCAGGTGTAGCAATATTAATCTCAGATAAAATAGACTTCAAATGCAGGGAAGTTCTGAGACACAAAGAAGGCCACTACATACTAATAAAAGGGGCAATTCAGCAAGAAGAAATAACAATCGTAAATGTCTATGCACCCAATCAAGGTGCCACAAAATACATGAGAGAAACACTGGCAAAACTAAAGGAAGCAATTGATGTTTCCACAATAATTGTGGGAGACTTCAACACATCACTCTCTCCTATAGATAGATCAACCAGACAGAAGACCAATAAGGAAATTGAAAACCTAAACAATCTGATAAATGAAGTAGATTTAACAGACATATAGAGGACATTACATCCCAAATCACCAGGATACACATCCTTTTCTAGTGCTCATGTAACTTTCTCCAGAATAGATCATATGCTGGGACATAAAACAAGCCTCAGTAAATTTAAAAACATTGAAATTATTAAAAGCACATTCTCTGACCACAATGGAATACAATTAGAAGTCAATAACCATCAGAGACTTAGAAGATTCACAAATACCTGGAGGTTAAACAACACACTCCTAAACAATCAGTGGGTTAAAGAAGAAATAGCAAGAGAAATTGCTAAATATATAGAGACGAATGAAAATGAGAACACAACATACCAAAACCTATGGGATGCAGCAAAAGCAGTGCTGAGGGGGAAATTTATAGCACTAAACGCATATATTAAAAAGGAAAAAAGAGCCAAAATCAAAGAACTAATGGATCAACTGAAGAAGCTAGAAAATGAACAGCAAACCAATCCTAAACCAAGTAGAAGAAAAGAAATAACAAGGATTAAAGCAGAAATAAATGACATAGAGAACAAAAAACAATAGAGAGGATAAATATCACCAAAAGTTGGTTCTTTGAGAAGATCAACAAGATTGACAAGCCCCTCGCTAGACTGACAAAATCAAAAAGAGAGAAGACCCATATAAACAAAATAATGAATGAAAAAGGTGACATAACTGCAGATCCTGAAGAAATTAAAAAAATTATAAGAGGATACTATGAACAACTGTATGGCAACAAACTGGATAATGTAGAGGAAATGGACAATTTCCTGGAAACATATGAACAACCTAGACTGACCAGAGAAGAAATAGAAGACCTCAACCAACCCATCACAAGCAAAGAGATCCAATCAGTCATCAAAAATCTTCCCACAAACAAATACCCAGGCCCAGATGGCTTCACAGGGGAATTCTACCAAACTTTCCAGAAAAAACTGACACCAATCTTACTCAAACTCTTTCAAAACATTGAAGAAAATGGAACACTACCTAACTTATTTTATGAAGCTAACATCAATCTAATACCAAAACCAGGCAAAGATGCTACAAAAAAGGAAAACTACCGGCCAATCTCCCTAATGAATATAGATGAAAAAATCCTCAACAAAATACTTGCAAATCGAATCCAAAGACACATTAAAAAAATCATACACCATGACCAAGTGGGGTTTATCCGAGGCATGCAAGGATGGTTCAACATAAGAAAATCAATCAATGTATTACAACACATTAACAAGTCAAAAGGGAAAAATCAATTGATCATCTCAATAGATGCTGAAAAAGCATTTGACAAAATCCAACATCCGTTTTTGATAAAAACACTTCAAAAGGTAGGAATTGAAGGAAACTTCCTCAACATGATAAAGAGCATATATGAAAAACCCACAGCCAGCATAGTACTCAATGGAGAGAGACTGAAAGCCTTCCCTCTAAGATCAGGAACAAGAGAAGGATGCCCGCTGTCAACACTGTTATTCAACATTGTGCTGGAAGTGCTAGCCAGGGCAATCCGGGAAGACAAAGAAATAAAAGGCATCCAAATTGGAAAAGAAGAAGTAAAACTGTCATTGTTTGCAGATGATATGATCTTATATCTAGAAAACCCTGAGAAATCAAGGATACAGCTACTGGAGCTAATAAACAAATTTAGCAAAGTAGCGAGATACAAGGTTAATGCACATAAGTCAGTAATGTTTCTATATGCTAGAAATGAACAAACTGAAGAGACACTCAAGAAAAAGATACCATTTTCAATAGCAACTAAAAAAATCAAGTACCTAGGAATAAACTTAACCAAAGATGTAAAAGACCTAGACAAAGAAAACTACATAACTCTATTAAAAAAAATAGAAGGGGACCTTAAAAGATGGAAAAATATTCCATGTTCATGGATAGGAAGGCTAAATGTCATTAAGATGTCAATTCTACCCAAACTCATCTACAGATTCAATGCAATCCCAATCAAAATTCCAACAACCTACTTTGCAGACTTGGAAAAGCTAGTTATCAAATTTATTTGGAAAGGGAAGATGCCTCGAATTGCTAAAGACACTCTAAAAAAGAAAAATGAAGTGGGAGGACTTACACTCCCTGACTTTGAAGCTTATTATAAAGCCACAGTTGCCAAAACAGCATGGTACTGGCACAAAGATAGACATACAGATCAATGGAATCGAATTTTTGTTTCTCGTGAAACATATGACAATATGGATGTACCTTGAAGACATAATGCTGAGCGAAATAAGCCAGGCAAAAAAAGAGAAATATTATGTGCTACCACTAATGTGAACTTTGAAAAATGTAAAACAAATGGTTTATAATGTAGAATGTAGGGGAACTAGCAATAGAGAGCAATTAAGGAAGGGGGAACAATAATCCAAGAAGAACAGATAAGCTATTTAACGTTCTGTGGATGCCCAGGAATGACTATGGTCTGTTAATTTCTGATGGATTTAGTAGGAGCAAGTTCACAGAAATGTTGCTATATTAGGTAACTTTCTTGGGGTAAAGTAGGAACATGTTGGAAGTTAAGCAGTTATGTTAGGTTAGTTGTCTTTTTCTTACTCCCTTGTTATGGTCTCTTTGAAATGTTCTTTTAATGTATGTTTTTTTTGTTTTCAACTTTTTTTCATACAGTTGATTTAAAAAAGAAGGGAAAGTTAAAAAAAAAAAAAGATAAACAAGGAAAAAAAAAGATGTAGTGCCCCCTTGTGGAGCCTGTGGAGAATGCAGGGGTATTCACCTACCCCACCTCCATGGTTGCTAACATGACCACAGACATAGGGGACTGGTGGTTTGATGGGCTGAGCCCTCTACCACAAGTTTTACCCTTGGGAAGACGGTTGCTGCAAAGGAGAGGCTAGGCCTCCCTATGGTTGTGCCTAAGAGCCTCCTCCCGAATGCCTCTTTGTTGCTCAGATGTGGCCCTGTCTCTCTAGCTAAGCCAACTTGAAAGGTGAAATCACTGCCCTCCCCCCTACGTGGTATGAGACACCCAGGTGAGTGAATCTCCCTGGCAACGTGGAATATGACTCCCGGGGAGGAATGTAGACGTGGCATCGTGGGACGGAGAACATCTTCTTGACCAAAAGGGGGATGTGAAAGGAAATGAAATAAGCTTCAGTGGCAGAGAGATTCCAAAAGGAGCCAAGAGGTCACTCTGGTGGGCACTCTTATGCACACTTTAGACAACCCTTTTTAGGTTCTAAAGAATTGGGGTAGCTGGTGGTGGATACCTGAAACTATCAAACTACAACCCAGAACCCATGAATCTCAAAGACAGTTGTATAAAAATGTAGCTTATGTTGGGTGACAATGGGATTGGGAAAGCCATAAGGACCACACTCCACTTTGTCTAGTTTAGGGATGGATGAGTAGAAAAATAGGGGAAGGAAACAAACAGACAAAGGTACCCAGTGTTCTTTTTTACTTCAATTGCTCTTTTTCACTCTAATTATTATTCTTGTTATTCTTGTGTGTGTGCTAATGAAGGTGTCAGGGATTGATTTGGGTGATGAATGTACAACTATGTAATGGTACTGTGAACAATCGAAAGTACGATTTGTTTTGTATGACTGCGTGGTATATGAATATATCTCAATAAAATGAAGATTAAAAAACAAAAAAAAAAGACATAATGCTGAGCAAAGTAAGCCAGGCACAAAAAGAGAGATATTGTATGTTACCACTAATGTGAATTCTGTGAAAAATGTACAATGTTTTATACTGTAGAATGTAGGGGACCTAGAGATACCAATTACTGGAGGGGGAATGATAATCTAATAAGAACAGATAAACTATGGAGGGTAATCTCAAGGTTATGGGAATGCTCAGGAATGATTATGGTTTGTAAACTTTCTTGGATATAGTAAGATCATGTTGGAAGCAATAGAGGTATTTTAGGTTTTTTTTTTCTCGTATTCCATTGTTTTCTTAGGGGTTGTTAATTTTCTTGGGTTATGGTAGGAACATGTTGGAAGCAATGTAATTATTTTAGATTATTTGTTTTTCTTACTCCTCTGTTTGGACATGATTTATTAATTTTCTTGGGGTATGGTAGGAACATATTGGAAGCAAAGTAGTTATTTTAGGTTATTTGTTTTCCTTAATCCATTGCTTTGTTTGAAATGTTGTGGGGTTTTTTTGGTTGTTGTTTCCCTGTTTGTTTTTAATTTTTTGATAAACAAAGTTAAAAAATTGAAAAAAAATCAGTAGAAAAATGGGAGTAAAAACTAAATGACAAATAGGGTGGGATGGGGGGATGGTTTGGGTATTCTCTTTTCACTTTTATTTTTTATTCTTATTCTGATTCTTTCTTATGTAAGGAAAATGTTCAGAAATAGATTGTGGTGATGAACGCATAACTATATGATCATACTGTGAACAGTTGATTGTATACCATGGATGACTGTATGGTTTATGAATATATTTCAATAAAACTGAATTAAAAAAAATGTAGCTTATGAGGGGTGACAATGGGATTGGGAAAGCCATAAGGACCACACTCCACTTTGTCTAGTTTATGGATGGATGAGTACAAAAATAGGGGAAGGAAACAAACAGACAAAGGTACCCAGTGTTCTTTTTTACGTCAATTGCTCTTTTTCACTCTAATTATTATTCTTGTTATTTTTGTGTGTGTGCTAATGAAGGTGTCAGGGATTGATCTGGGTGATGAATGTACCACTATGTAATGGTACTGTAAACAATCGAAAGTACGATTTGTTTTGTATGACTGCGTGGTATGTGAATATATCTCAATAAAATGAAGATTAAAAAAATAAAATAAAATAAAAAAATGACATCAGTAACAACACAACATCATCATGAAAAAGACTTAGAAATCACTTTCCTCCTGCTTATGCTTTAACTATTTCTTGAACATTAGACTAAAAGACAATGCAAGATGGCAGGGTGGTGGTACTTCCTCTGTTTGGGCGTATGTCTCCTCATGTGTACAATGATGACATCACAGTTGTATCCTAAATTTAAGAATATTTTTGGAAAACAAAAAGAGGTGATCTAATAAAAGAGATTAAGAAATTCCTTATTTAGTGAGAAAGATAGGTGAAAAAGCAGTTATAAAGGTCTATGGCCTCAATGTAATTGGTTTCTTTTAGGTAGGTTCAAGTACTTCTGGGGGAATTGGTACAATACCTAATGGTTATTTTTTGTCACAAGAAACATAACTCAGATATTAACTTATCTCTTTGGCAAAAAATTTCTGGTATTTTGCCAAACTACTGACAATGGTAAGGTGATCAAAAAATTTCAAAACATAGTTCAACTAAGGAAACTGAAAGAATAATAGCAGAAATCATTTTTTGCCAAAATACAGTAGTCTGTGACTCTTTATCAATCCCTCTTATCTCAGTTAATAACAGTGCTTAAAAACCCCTGTCCAACTTTAACCTCACTTTAAAAGCTTAAACTTTCTAACAGAAAGTTTTTAAAGAACTGGCAAGGCAAAGAACAAAGATTTTTAATGTTTTTCTCTTAACAGTGAAACACGTTTTATCTTCAAATACCCTCAGTGATAGTACATCACTGAATTTGAGTTTTTTGCTGGTGATGGAGTGGAATGGGGGAAGTGAGAGCATGGGAAGGAGTAAGGAGAGGGTACATTTAAAAAAAACTGTAATACTAAAAGGACTGAAACAGCATATAGGAGCTGAGTGCTTTTTTCACAGCTCTGCTAGGAGTCTGTGATGTGACCTGGGGCCAGAAACTCAGCTTCTCTCTAGGCCTTCCTTTCCTTAGATGTAAAACGAGGAACTGCGTGATGGTCCTTTTACAGTACCTGACTCTAAGGATCTCACTAACTGCAGGGAATTTAGAATTCTTAGACAACTAATTTGAATTTTGTTGTTAGTAAAGCAAGGAATATACCCAAAGACATTTTACACAATAAATCAATAATATAAAATTGAAAAAACATATGGGCAGGGCTTCATTTTTATCATAAAGCAAAATGAAATAAAAAAAAACATACCATTCCTGAAGTTCAGGAGAAGGAATGAGACCTGCAGTTCCATTTTTGGAATTTTCCAGTTTACTGTGCCACCAATTGTGATCATCCTTACTAATAAACTGGATAATGTCACCAACTCTGAATCAAATGCCAGCTTCTTTGCAGGGGGTGAGGTCGTCTTTGGCTGGATCATATTCAAATTGTGCTCTTACATAGATCTATAAAATAGGAGTGTGTAAGAAAGGATGCCATAGTGATGTGAAAGAAAACAGCTCTAATTTTCTAATAAACACACACCAACACTTACAATACAAACAGAACATCAGATGATGAAAGCAAAAATGATGCATGGAAATACAACAGAAAAAACTCCTACCACTAGAAACAATGTACTATATGTTTGATGTGTAAAGGTTCAAAACCTTGCTGTTTTTATTTGGAGGAAACACTTAAGATACATGTTTAATAAAAGTAAAGCTAATTTCTGCTTTTACTACAGCAGAAGAGGCTATAATTACAGAGAAATATGCTTACCATATTTAAACCTGAATATATTTAGTTGATATTATGGCTATGTTGTCATGACCATGTGGGCAGCCTTTAAGCCATAAATACCAGCATGCAGGGTAGGTTTTAACCCTAAAGCAGAACATGATGTGAAAATAGCAAGAACTCTGGGTTGGTATCTTGCTGTAAAATGTCTACATGACAACTGGCAGTATCTACACACAATGATAAACTTAAACACAATTCAGACTACTTTTCAAAAATGTTATTTTAAATAGTTTTATTTTTTAAGTGACTTAGGCTTTATGTTTAGTATTTAACTCTTCTGAGAGAAGAAAAATGAATTTGAATCCTAGCTTTGCCATATAACACTTGAAATCAGTACAGAGCTTCAAAATATGCATAGTTTAAGGCTCTTTTATGGTATATCATAAAAGTAAACAGATTAGCATACAAGGGGTTGCCATATGGCAGTACTTTATGAATCACTGGATTTCTAAATGCTTTAATAAGATACTAGATATTCAGTATTCCAAGTATACAAGTCTCAAGACTAAACTGTGGATGAATTCTATCAGATGTTAATTCATACAAATGCTAAACCCCCAAAATCTGAATATTTCTTAACACCACATTTCAAGAAAAGATCCCATAAAAATTTGAATAGTAAAGCTTAAGTCACTGTAAAACCAACCTGAAGGCTTTGGAATCATTGCATAATTTTTCTAAGTTTATTTTCAGAAATCCAGCCTATAAAATTAACAGGTCTCTACATTTGCACCTAAAATTCATACTTTAAAGTGCTGGCAATTTGAAAGTTACTTGCTAGTGTTAGGCAGCACTTAACTTCATGTTTGAACTAACACAGGCAACTTCAGGATGTAAAGCCAGGATATTTATGTTCTTTTTCTTATTTTTCAGTATAAATGCCTTTCAGAAATGTACATACGAATACGAACTTAAGAAAAAGCTTTCAAATTTCAGAAAACTATTGCTTAAAAATGTTCATCAGTACGTACCTTTTAGTTGTTTTTTTTTAACCTTTGAAATTTTTTCCACCCCAGAGGCAGGCCCATAAGACCTCCAAAGATTGAATTCTTAACCATCAACACAGAATTATCAGGTTGAAATTACAATACCCATCACAGCCATAAAGATGCGAGGAAAAATTCTTTATAGAGAATTAGTCATGTATACTGTGTTAAAATGAAATGATACAAGCTCTCAATGCTCAAATGTTATGGTCCAAAATGCAGACATTATGGGATGGAAAGGGTTAATAAAGGATTGGCTATTAGCAGCTCAATTTAGAGAGTATTTATAGAGTATATCTATTCACCTGTCATCCTTTTGGTTGGGTAGTTGATGGCAAGTCCTGTAGAATAAAGCCAACCCAGGAGTAAAATTTTCATTTACTTTTCAAGAGTACAGGTAATTTGTGTGTTCTGTTACAATATGCTTTAAAAATGAGTTAGATTTAAGTTGTAGAGAGATCATATACATTATTCCATTTCTCAGAAATGTTGAGTTATCAAAAAATCAAACCCAGGCCATTTAGCAGCAAGCTGAAGAAAGCAGGTAAGTTTAAGCAGAGAGAAAATGTATTCTTAAGAAACAACTCAGCATCTTCAACACAAAAGCCACTGCAAGTGAAATAGCCTATTTTTTAAAAACCCTAAAACTACAAGTTGCCCTTTTCAACATAGTCACTATAACCATTTAGATTTTGAAAAATTCAATGGCTATATGGATTTTCACCATCTTAAAAGTATTAAATGTTAACTGCCATAAATGAATTCCTCTGGGTAGCCTATTTTGAAGTTCAAAATAAAGTCATAGAAAATTTTCTTCAATAATTTCTTTTACTGATATGCTTAGAATATCATTCCCTTGGAAATGATTTCTAAATTATTTAAGATTTTGCCTGATAAAAGTTGATATATATTTTAAAGGGCAAATTAACAGCCAGAAAAAAAGTGATACTACTGTATTATTAGGACTCTGAATAATTTTAACTGGGTGATAAACAGCAGTATCAGCAACTTAGAGAACATTCTGTTACCCCAAAATATTGCAAACCTGAACCTATAAGTGCTTCCATTTGTATAAATAAAATAAAAAAACATTTTCTTATATATTGCAAAATGGATTTTTCTGCAAAAAATATAAAATTCCAAATTCAAATTAAACATTAAGTACTTTGTGTTAAAGATGTGATAACAGCGTGGCTTAAGTGCAGTATGAAGCCAGTTCCTTTTGCTTTTCATATCCAGGCAAGGCTTATAATTCACAAAAATATGCACACGTACCACAATAACAGAGGGCACACCAATTCGTAAACTTAGCGGAAACTAAGAAATGTTGCTGATATCACTCAGATTAGAAAACTACAAAGCCCGAGAATACCCAAATGTCTGCTCTGCAAAATCCTTACATTGCTTCATCTTTATCAAATTAAAAAAATATTTAGGCATTTAAACAAATTTTCATTTATATCCTTTGGATAGGTTTGAGCAAAGTAATAAATACTAGTGAGGTAGCAAAGAAATATTTTTTAAATGACCAGAGCAGTCTTGAACTAACATTTCTTCAAACTTAACTAATGAAAGGGATTTTTAATGAAAAGAAAATGCTGAAAAAGGGTTTCCAGGGGTAAACTGCAATGTGGCTGTAGTAGCCTTGTATATTGGCAGAAGACAATATTTCCACTGAACATATGTCACTAGAACACTTATGGCAGGTGAGCACCAACAAACTTTTCACACTTTTGCTTTGTGGAGCTAGAGTTCTTACTGAAACAGAATTGTTAGTGCTGCTATGACCATTAGCTGGAGACTGTCTGGAAGTGGAGGGGGAATCTCTCTGAAATAAGACACAAGGTTCATTAACAGACCACCAGCACAGAAACACAGATATATTCACATCAACAGTTACAAACAGTCTGACAAGCATTTCCTTTGAGGTTTTAGCTGTAAAGGTGTCACACTGACTTATTTGCATGATTTCACAGAAGTATGAAAAAAATTTGCAGTTTGAAGAGTCATATATTATAAGTGAGGACCATAGCATTCATTAGTCATTTCTCTCCTATCTCCAACATTCTATAACCTTTGCTTTCTTTCAATGAGATCCAGAAGAGTGACTTCATATTAAAATCCTATCAAGTGCCATAAATTGACAAATATTACTATAAAATTATTGTCCTGAAGATCCCGACTGCCTAATTTTTACTACAATTTTTTTTGAAAAGTATTTAACATTTTTTAGGTTCCTCAGTAACGATAATTACTGAATGACTCAATTTGAAGTAAAATGAACCTAAAAAAACAAAAGGACTTCTCATGTTTTAATCACTTTAGAATTTTTCCAGGAAAAATATTACTAATAAGGATAAAGGACAGATAAATACCAGAGAAGAAATCTTTACTCTTTAAATCATTTTAGCATATTGTTTAAAACAATAATCTCAAGCCCATAAAAATATTACACTTCTGGCAAAGATCCCAGCAGTAACAGCTACTCTCTATATATCCATTCTCCTCAATTGCACTCTCTATTCTATTAAACACCCTCAAAATCCCTTCCAGACTCCATTCCCATATTGCCCAAATTAACTTTAACAATAAGAACAAGGGGAGGAAGAAAATGAGTATTTTAAAAAACTTTGGTTTGACAGAGTCCTTTTCAGCCTTTGAAAGTACATGTCTGCTCAAAAGAGAAAAAATTTTTTTCTTCATTCAAAGAATATTTCTGGAACTTGTTAGGTTTAAAAATAATGGGACCACAGACATAGGGGACTGGTGGTTTGATGGGTTGAGCCCTGTACCATAGGTTTTACCCTTGGGAAGATGGTTGCTGCAAAGGAGAGGCTAGGCCTCCCTATAATTGTGCCTAAGAGCCTCCTCCCAAATGGTTTATAATGTAGAATGTAGGGGAACTAGCAATAGAGAGCAATTAAGGAAGGGGGAACAATAATCCAAGAAGAACAGATAGGCTATTTAACGTTCTGGGGATTCCCAGGAATGACTATGGTCTGTTAATTTCTGATGGATATAGTAGGAATAAGTTCACAAAAATGTTGCTATATTAGGTAACTTTCTTGGGGTAAAGTAGGAACATGTCGAAGTTAAGCAGTTATCTTAGGTTAGTTGTCTTTTTCTTACTACCTTGCTATGGTCTCTTTGAAATGTTCTTTTATTTTATGTTTGTTTTCTTTTTAACTTTTTTTTTCATACAGTTGATTTAAAAAAGAAGGGAAAGTTAAAAAAAAAAAAAAGAAAACAAGGAAAAAAAAAAGATGTAGTGCCCCCTTGAGGAGCCTGTGGAGAATGCAGGGGTATTCACCTACCCCCACCTCCATGGTTGCTAACATGACCACAGACATAGGGGACTGGTGGTTTGATGGGTTGAGCCCTCTACCATAAGTTTTACCTTTGGGAAGACAGTTGCTGCAAAGGAGAGGCTAGGCCTCCCTATCTTTGTGCCTAAGGGTCTCCTCCTGAATGCCTCTTTGTTGCTCAGATGTGGCCCTCTCTCTCTGGCTAAGCCAACTTGAAAGGTGAAATCACTGCCCTCCCCCCTACGTGGGATCAGACACCCAGGGAAGTGAATCTCCCTGGCAACGTGGAATATGACTCCCGGGGAGGAATGTAGACCTGGCATCGTGGGACGGAGAACATCTTCTTGACCAAAAGGGGGATGTGAAAGGAAATGAAATAAGCTTCAGTGGCAGAGAGATTCCAAAAGGAGCCGAGACATCACTCTGGTGGGCACTCTTACGCACACTTTAGACAACCCTTTTTAGGTTCTAAAGAATTGGGGTAGCTGGTGGTGGATACCTGAAACTATCAAACTACAACCCAGAACCCATGAATCTCGAAGACAATTGTATAAAAATGTAGCTTATGAGGGGTGACAATGGGATTGGGAAAGCCATAAGGACCACACTCCACTTTGTCTAGTTTATGGATGGATGAGTAGAAAAATAGGGGAAGGAAACAAACAGACAAAGGTACCCAGTGTTCTTTTTTTACTTCAGTTGCTCTTTTTCACTTTATTATTCTTGTTATTTTTGTGTGTGTGCTAATGAAGGTGTCAGGGATTGATTTGGGTGATGAATGTACAACTATGCAATGGTACTGTGAACAATCGAATGTACGATTTGTTTTGTATCACTGCATGGTATGTGAATATATCTCAATAAAATGAAGATTAAAAAAAATAAAAAATAATAAAAATAATGAGTTCCCTTAGATCAGCATTTTCAAACTTGAGTGAGCAGACTGATCTCCAGGTGCCACGCCCAGACACTGAATTTGGTAGGGGCAGGGTGAGTCTCAGGAGTCCACTCTTTTACCAAGTGATGGGCAGATGCTGATGCAGGTAGCCAGAGAGCCTTTCTTTGGGAAGTACTGCCCTAGGTGGGAACAGTCCCAACAATGGGCTGGAATTCTTCCAGAGCACAGGAGGGTCAAAAAGGCTGGGGGTGGGGATAGGAGGGGAAGTATTATTTTTTTTCCTACCATTCCAAGGTAAGGAATGTAAAGGCAGGCAGGGATGGGGGTGTCTTCTTACTCAAGAGCACAGAATTTACATGTATAACACTGGTCCCACCCCAAAACTCGTTCAACCACTTTAAGAGCAAAAGAGAAACTCATGTTACATTAATAACTAAGAGTGTCTTCTGGTTAGTTAGCTACAAAGGAAAAAAATCAATTGTATTTACTGAATCTCTTCAAAGATAAGAAAGGGTATGAGGAACATCTGTGATTTCAGAATATTATAATTGCATACATAAAATGCATGTTGACATTCTCTCATTTCCAGCAAGGTCTGTGCTCTAGGAAACAAACTGCAATACTCTGAATTCTGGAGCAGAAGCAGTTCTGCATTTTCTTTCGAAATACTGTATAGTAATAATTGAAGTTCCATAAAAAGCCACTGAGAGGCGCTCAAGACCTAATATACCAGAGACCCCAATTGTCATGGCTCAGTAAAAATACTTGAGAAAATGACATTCTTTTATATATCTGTTATGTATTTACATATATATGTCTATACATATATATCTTCAAAGGGATTAGAAAAAATATGAAGTCTCATTTTTATTGTGAAATTCACAGTATTACTAGAGCTGGAAAGAAGCACCATAATTTCTCCCTCAAATTCTCTTAAGTGTGAATTCAATTTTCTAGATGAGCTCCAATAAGATACTTTGTTAGTCTTAAAAATTAACTTTAGAAAATGTGTACTTCATATTGATATACACCTACTTGGAAGATGCACATAAAAGAACAAGTTTCAATAAATAATACTCAAGCTGAATGTGCAATGTGCAATGACCAAAGAATGATATTATTTATACCAGTTTATATTTCCAAATATAAAAAGGATAGACTTTTGAATCTCATTTAATAATCAACATAAAATTGAATAATATAGGTTGGAAAAGTTACAATTTCTGAAGGATAAGCCTATTGTAAGAAAGAAACTTAGGGGTTGTATTATTTTAGAAAACTTATTTTTTAATCAATCATATAACATTCCAAATTTAAACAATTTCACAAGAGGTCATAAAAGCCTATATTCCTCTAGTAAAATAAATTGCCAGTTCCTCATGGACCTTAGCATTCATCTAGTGAGAACTATTATAATTATTTGAACAATTCTATCTTGATAGGAATAGATAACTTCTCAGATTCTTGGAAAGAAGAACTATCCATGTGATTTCTTAACAAGAGGGAAGTGAATGTACTTCCTGGAAATATGATTGCAATTACGGTTTTTATGTTTTCCCCCTCAGACTCCATCTTTTCTTTATTAAGCCTTATGTCATTATTTGTAGCTTCTCTATATTTTGCTTAGATTTTAGCCTACAAAAAGTTAAAGTGCTGAGGAGATCTACATGGAAGCAGAGCTGAGTAGGTGGATGGGACCTACTCTGTTCTGTTATCTTTGTTGTAAAATTGGTGTGCAGTGATCTAACAGCACAGGCGGAAACAATTTCCCAGAAAGCAAAAACATCCAACCATCAGCAGATAATTAGTTAAGAACTCAGAGGAGATGGGGGTGGTTTGTTAGAGTCATTACCTCACAGGATGAAGACTGAGTGCGGTAACTTGGCACAATCTTGAAGGTAATACTCCCTCGCATTTCCCTCTGGAGAAAAAAAAAGAGTCATCTTACAAACAAATGCTGCACCCCAAACACATAAGAAACCACTCAAAACATATGGGACAATTAGTGCAAGCCATCTGAGAGCACAGAGGCCTAACATGAAACCTAGCTAGAAAGTAGCGAGTGCTTACATTTACGGTAGGGGAAGTTCCTGGGAAAACCACTGCGAAGTCAAGGCTCTTCATATAGCAATGATATAACATAGCTCCGACGCCTAACTTTTTATAAACAGGAGTACAGAAAACTCAGTGTGATATGCCTTTCAAAAGCACATATGAATTGCACAAGACAACAGAATATGTAATAACATAAAATTACATTTAGTATGCTACATTATGATGGTGTACTCCACAACATTTGCTCTTGACTTAATAATTTTGGCTTAATTTTTATTGTAGTGAGTCTGTGGTGCTTAGTTCATACTTAACAGATATTCCTAACATGGGAGGCTGCTACGTCATGGTGGGAAGAGGAACTAGAGATCAAAAACAACTTCCTCTGTTCACCATACCAGTGAACATGACAAGGGACTGTCATTCTTTTTTTTTTTTTTTTTCATAATTCAAAGGCCAATTTAAAGACAGTTTTTGGATATGCATAGTCAAAAATGGCCTGGTCTATTATATCTTTCCTCCTCTCTGTGCTGTAGGGAAATTCGGTACAGCTGGCTATGACTCAGCTAAACAGGAAAGAGGTTTCTGATATCGCTGATGGCAGTAGAGCTGAGGTCAGTGAGAAATTTGTTCACATGTACACACAACTGGAAAGGTTTTCCTTAAAAATCTGCTTGATAAGGAACAAGAGAAAAAGAAGGAAAGAATATTAAAGCCCATCTACAATGGGGAAAAAGTTTCCTAACACTACTGAATATAAACATTTTCCTAGTTGTCAGCTTTTATGAATACTGAATAAGTTCAAGTCTGCACAAATGATGGTACCAGAAATACAATGATTACAAAAGAATACCCCTTATTTGTGCATTAAAAAACAAGTTAACGAACTGAAAGTCAATCTTAGAAAAACAGAAAGGAAAACTTTCATTTCCTTACAAGCATTTTTTGCAGCTGTTCCACTGTCTGGTTAGCTACACTGATGCCACTGATTTCTCGAATTTCATCACCAACATGAAGGGTACCTAAGAAATTACATAAAATTATAAACATGAAATGATATACATTTTTATAATAATAAAATCCAAAGTGAGCAATGCAAATAATTTACAAAAAGTTGAAGGCCAACATTTCAGAAACAGGTACAAATTTGGCTGCAGAATTATTTAACTCACGTAATAAATGCACCTAAACAGATACATCTACTTGTGGAAGGCATGGTTTTGAAGGATGGCTGTGGAAATCTGTTTATTTTTCTGAGAAGCAGTATGTGTGGTGGTGTGTATGGGATCCAGAATGTCTGGTTTCAGATCCCAGCTTCATCACTTAATAGCTTTAAGAGCTTTGGTAAGTGACTGAAACTCTCCATGCCTCAGTCGTCACATTTGTAAAATGGAGACGAAAACAGTATCCAACGCGTACTTATCTCTTAGGATTACTTTGAGCATTAAATGAGTTTCACAAATGTAAAGGGCTTAGGACTATTCTTGGCACACAGTAAATGCTATGTAAGTGTGTGCTGCTAGTATTATTATCATTATTATTTACCAAATATGATACACATGTGGTACACTAAAACTGTATTAAACATAATTTAATCTTTTAAACAGGCATTTTACGGTCCTATAATACTTCAAATGGAAAAAGTGACCAAGAATGAATGCTTAGAGAGTAGTTTAAACTTTTGCTTCCTTATTTAAACATTATGTACAGGTTTACATACTGTCCTGAGTTTGTTATGAAAAGCTCACAGTTATTATGGGTAGAAAATACAGAGGCCTCTTTTTCAGACTGAGAAACTGAAGCCTTGAGGAAGAACACATCTGAACATGACGTGTGAACCTGCATTACATCAAATCAAGCCTCTAAATCTAACTATAGTTTACAGGAAATGAGGAGGCCAGAGAAAATATTAAACAACCAGACATGGATCTAATCGGCAAAGTCCAGAATGTGGTAAGCTCTATAGGACAAATGACTGTGTTTCTCAACAAATTACAAGGGGGAGAGGAGGAAAAGTGAGGGAGTACCTATAGATTAAAGGAGACTTACGAGAATATCAACTAAGTGCAAAGTCTGTACCTTGTTTGGATAGTGATTCAAACAAACCAATTCTAAAGAAAAATTATGAGATAGTCAAAGGAATTTGAACACTGAATGAATATTGGGAGATATGGAATTGTTGTTTTTTAGGTAATATATTGGTATTGTGGTTATGTTTATAATGAGTTCTTATCTTTCAGAGGTATATACTAAAATACTTGTTAATAATGTGATAAAACGCCTGGGATTTGCTGCAAAATAATCCAGTGAGGAGGCAATAGGGCAAATAAAGATACTGCTTAACTTCAGTATATGTAAAGCTAAATATGTATGATAAAACTGCAAGGCAACCACTAAAGAATAGAAATAGAGCACTAAAAATTCTAAACCATCAGGGGGGAAAACGGAACAAAAAAATGAACAAGAAATCAATTTAAAAATGGAATAAATATAAATAAGAATGCAAGATGGTAGAAATCACCACAATAAATATAATGGAATAATCTTATCCAATAAAAGATAGAGATCATCATCATCATATCCAGCTTTGGAAATGTTTGCAGGAGATGTGCTAAAGCATACAGGTACAGGATGGTTGGAAATAACAGGATAAAAGAATATATGACAGAAAATACTAAAATAAGGCTGGAATAGCTACACTAATATTAGATAGACTAGTTTAAGTACAAAATATTATTAAGAATAAAAATGGTCACCAGCCACTGGTATGCACCTAATCAAACAGTTTCAAATATAAGAAGCCAAAATTAAGAGATCTATGGGTATAAATTGAAAAACTCTACCACATAATGAAATATTTCAACATCTCTCTTTCACTTATTGACAGGTCAAACAGACCAAAAATTAGTCAAGATATAGAAAATTTAAACAAGAAAACTAATAAGCCCAAGCCAATCATCATATCAAGAACTCTGCATCCAACAATTAAAAAATAAACAATGTTCTTAAGTACACATGGGCCAGTTACAAAAATGACTAAAGTACTATATCATAAAGTAAGTCTCAAGAAACCTCAAAGAGATGGGGTTGGACCACATTCTCTGACCAGAATGCAATTAAGTTAAAAGTAAATTACAAAAAGATACAGAAAAAATCCCCGTATATTTGGTCATTAAAAACATTTCTAAATAACTTAGGGGTAAATGAAAAATATCATAGTGGGAAATAAAAAAGACAGAACTGAATTGTAGTAAAAATGTTACATATCAAAACTGGTGGGATACAAATAAAACAGTACAGGGAGATTTTAGCCTTGAGAGTAGAAGGAAAGAGATAATAAAGATTAGGCAGAAATCAATGAAATAGACAATAAAACACAATAGTGAGAATGAATAAAACCAAAGCAGGTTTTTGAACAAACCTCTGTTAAGGTTGATCAAATAAAGGGGCACAATTAAGCAATATTAGGAATGAACAAGAAGACATAGTTACAGAGATGGCAGAGAATATAACAAGATAAGATAATACTATGAACAAGCTTATTGCAGTAATCAAAAAAACCCCTAGATGAAATAGATACATTTCTAAAAATGTAATTTATTAAAACTCAGTCAAGAAACAGAAAACCTGAATAGCCTTATGAATGCTAAAGAAATTGAAGCAGTTGTAAAAGCAAACAAAAAACTTCCCTCAAAAAAATAAAACACCAGGCTCAGATAATTTTATAGGCAAGTTCTATCAAACTTTCAAAGTACAAATCATTCCCAAATTTCTTTACAAAGGTTTTCAAAGAATTGATGAAGAGGGAAAGCTCTCTAAGACATTCTATGAGGCCAATATAACTTTGAAACTAAAACCAGACAGAGAAACACAAGAAAAAAAATTAACTACAGACCGGTCTCATATATAATAAAAAATACAAAAATTCTAAACAAAACATTAGTGCACAGAATAGAGCAATATATAAAAAAGATAAAACACAAATGATTAAAAGCTGAGAAACACAAGGGTGGTTTATCATTAGGAAATCTTTATGCCATTCACCATATTAATATATAGGTTAAAGGACAAAACCAAATGATCATCTCAGCAGATGGAGAAAAAGCATTTGATAAAATTCATAACCCAATCATAATTAAAAAATGCTCAGCAACAAAGAATATAAGGGAACTTCCTTAGCCCTAATAAAATGTATCTACAGTAAATAATATTCTTATATTAATAGGGCAAGGGTGTTCACTAAACCACTTCTATTAAAGACTGGCGGTCCTAGCCAGTGCAGCAATATAAGAAAAAGAAATAATGACATTTACTGAATTTACAGCAAATTATTAAAAATAAAGAAAAATACATACTAGAATATAAAACTGAACATCCTCTTGTGAGTACTGTACACAGGCAGTGTGCTAAGACTACAAAGATTTTCCCAAAAGCAGCAATGAAGCTAGAAACCATCTTGTGTACACAGTGATCTTCCTTAAAGAGGAGAGTAAGACCCTAAAATGCTTATAGGATGCTACTTCTTGCTGTCTGAGGGTAAGGAAAGGTGTAGTAAGTATAAAAATAAATCCTATCTCAAAGAAAGGGAGTGCACCAGGAGAATAATATTTGGAGCAGCCTTGAAATACTAGTGCATATTATAACTCAGTAATTTAAAAAAGGAGCTGAAATCTACATGTCTTTCCTCTACCTGTTCAAATCTTGCCCATCCTCTAGAGTTAACTAAAGTTCCACTTCCTCAAAAAAATCTTTGTCTACTCCAGTTCTTAGTTGAATTCCCTGCTCAGAATAACTGCACTTACAGTAACAGGCACTAAGAACTTAATCATAGATTTGATATTTCTTATTTTACCATTTATGTTTTGTTTTATTATTTATCTAACTCAATAATTTCCTAATTTATAAATAATGTATAACATTCTTGAATGAATAAGAGAGCAATTCTTAAACTGTCATTTAACTTTTTATATATAGGTCTTGTCTCCCAGAGCAGATATCTTCTTTACATCCTGGAGCCTGATGTGATACTTTGCTTTGTCTCCCATGGTCTCTAGTAAGTCAGGATCCAAACAGTGGTCCAGAGATGCTTCAGTAACAGAACTCTAATATACTCTCCTTCTTCCATTATCCATAGGCTGGAGCATACAGATATGTGTGAGAACAAATGGAGTTCAACAGTGATTAAGACCAAAGTTAACTTTATGAGACCCACTTTCTTCACTAGGCTATAGGAAAAAAAAAATGAGGAAGGAAAGAATTATATATATAACTTACCTTGCCTATGAATCATGCCCCCATGCATAATTCTTGCAACAATACAATGATTTAGCTCATTCATTTTTAAAGTGATCCCCTGTAAAAAGTTAAGTAAAAGTAGAATTATTATAAGAGAACAGTTCTCCTTTTCATATTTTTGATGTTGATTTAGTTAATTTTATTTACAAGTTAGGAAAACATTAACGAAAATATGAAAAATGGAGGAGAAAAGCATCCATTTATCTACCATGCCATGGCAAAAGTAGTATTTTTGGTTTTTGATGCTACAATAGTAGTATACACCCATTTTATACAATGCTTTTTAATCTTCTAATTATAATTATTTTCCACATTGCCAATCATTTTTGTTTTGTTTTTTTCCATCTTTGAAAGAATTTATGAAATTTTGAGGAATTTCCACTTAAATATGAAACAGGAAATGGCTTAATCATGCCTTGAAAAATATGTTATATGCCCTTTTATTATTATAATTTTATTATAACTTATTATTTGCTTTTTTAAAATAATTCAATTTTATTGAGATATATTCACATATCCTGCAGTCATACAAAGCGTACAATCGTCATTTTTTAAAAGTTTTTACTGATGTGGAATTGACACATATTTATAGTGTACAATTTGGTAAGTCTGACATGTATGCACCTATAAAACCATCACCACAATCAAGACAATGAAGACATCACCCCCAAAGTCTCCTCATACCCCTTGGTTATACCTCCTTCTTATCCCTCCATGCCTCCCACCATCCCCAAGAAACCACTGATCATCTTTGCTGAGTACAAATTAGTTTGCATTTTCTAGAATTTTAAATAAATGGTATCACATAGTATATACTCCTTTGTCTGTTTTTTTTTACACTTGGCACCATTGTTTTGAGATTCATCCACATTGTTACATGTCAATAGTTCTTTTTTTTTTTTTTTTTTTTTTTTTTGCTGAGTAGGATTCCATTGTATGGATCTATCACAGTTTATTCATTCATCCATCAAATTGCTTCCAGTTTTAGGCTATTATAAATGAAGGTACTATAAACATTCATATACAAGTGTTTTAAACGGAGATATATTTCCTTTTCTCTTGGGAAAATGCCTAGGAGTGAAATGACTGCATATGGCAGGTACATGTTTAAGAAACTGCCAAATGGTTTTTCAAAGTGGTTACACCATTTTACATTCCCACCAGCAATGCATGAGAGTTACAGTTGTCCCACATCTTCACCAACACTTGTATGGTCAGTCTTTTTAATTTTAGTCATTTTATTAGGTTTGCAGTGATTATGATTTGCATTTCCCTACTGAGTAATGATGTTGAGCATTTATTCATGTGCTTATTTGATATCAGTATATCTTCTTTGTTGAAGTATCCAAATCTTTTGCCCATTTTAAAAACTGGGTTGATTATTTTCTTATTGTTGAGTTTTGGGAGTTCTTTATATATTCTGGATGTAAGTTCCTAATCAGATGTATGATTGGCAACTATTTTATCCTAGTCTGTGGCTTGCCTTTTCATTCACTTAGAAGTTTCTCTTGAAGAGAAAAAGTTTGAAATTTTGATGAAGTGGAATTCATCCATCTGTTCTTTCAGGGATCATGATTTTGGTGTTGTCTCTGGGAAATCTTTGCCTAGCCCAAGGTCAGAAAGATTTTCTCCTGCTTTCTTCTGAAAGTTTGTTTTTGGTTTTACAGTTAAGCCTATGATCCGTTTTGAGCTAACTTTCACATGTGGTGAGAGATATGGATACAGTTTAATTTTTTCTTGCATATGGACATCCAATTGTTTCACTACCATTCGCTAAAAAGTCCAGCCTTTCCCCATTGAATTCCTCTTGCAACTTTGTTGAAACTCGGTTGTACATATATGTGTGGGTCTTTTTTGAAACTCTATTCTGTTTCATTGATCTATTTGTCTATCTTTATGCCAATACCACACTGTCTTGATTACTATAGCTTTATAATAAGTCTCGAAATTAGGTAGTGTTAGTGCTCCAACATTGTTTTACTTTATCAAAATCGTTTAGGCTTTTCTTTTGCATTTCCATATGAATTTTAGATTTAGTTTGCCAATTTTTGCAAAAACTATGCTGGAATTATATTGAACATAGGCAGTTTTCACTTTTGTGTGGTACAGTGTTAACTGAAACATGTGCATATTGCAACCAACACTTTGCTTGCACAGCTCTGACATGGGCATATTTCAGTTAACATGGTACTTGGCAAAGTGAGGACTGCCTATACATATAATAATTTGGGAGAACTGACATACTATCAATATTGAGTCTTTTGATCCATCAGCCCTATATCAGTCTTCTTTTATTTGGGCTTTAAAAATTTTTTCTCAGCTATATTTAGTAGTTTTCAGTGTAGATGTCTTTTACATATATTTTTTAATTAAATTCAGTTTTATTGAAATACATTCACACACCATACAATCATCCATGGTATACAATCCACTGTCCACAGTATGATAACATAGTTACGCGTTCATCACCACAATCTATCTCTGAACATTTTCCTTACATCAGAAAGAACCAGAACAAGAATAAAAAAATAGAAGTGAAAAAAGAACACCCCAATCATCCCCCCATCCCACCCCATTTGTCCTTTAGTTTTTATCCCCATTTTGCTACTCATCCATATACTAGATAAAGGGGGTGTGATCCACAAGGTCTTCACAATCACACTGTCACCCCTTGTAATCTATATTATAATTTTCTTCAGGAGTCCAGACTGCTGGGATGTCTTTTACATATTTTGTCAGATTTATCTCTATATAGTTCATATTTTTGATGTTATTGTAGATGGTATTTTTAAAATTTAAATTTCCATTGTTTCTGCTATAATGTAGAAATACAATTGAGTTTTATGTATCAATCTTGTATTCCGCAATCTTACTAAACTCACTTAGTAGTTCTAGTAGTTTTTTTAAATTATGTCATTTACAAGAAAGATAAATATTGTCATTTCTAATCTGGATTCTTGTTTGGTTTTCTTGTACTGTAATTCTTTTAGTAAGACAATTAAGCAAGCAAATAAAGCTGTATTAAATGTAACTGAGAATTAAACACCATTATTGAAAATTTTATATTTATATAAAACAGTTCCTGTTTTTATGGTGACCAGTAAAAAGGAGCAGGAACAACACCTTCACTAGGATCACTGAAGAGAGAAGGCCTTCTTTAGGAGAATTTTATGGGAGACTCAAGGACATTTTAATGCTTTCTGCAAAAGGAACTCAGGTATGTAGTTTTATGCTTTTTCTCAGTCCATGTTTCTGTGTAATAAGCCTTCATATAAAAGAGCAAGCAACTGTCAGCAGACTGCTTCACAGCATGATGATCACAAGACACTTTTGGGCTTCCCTCCCTCCTTTTTTTTAAGTTCATGGAAGAATATGCTTATATTTATATTATTAATCACAGTCATAATCCACAAGATTCACTATATTATACAGTCCCATGTTTTACCCTCTAGCTTTCCTTCTAGTGACATATTCGACCCTAAACTTCCCCTTTCAACCACAATCACATTTAGCTTCCTTCTTAATCCTTTCCATCTTCCTGTCTGCTTTGCTTGGCTGAACATCTGAATATCGCTCCTTCTTCCTGCCTCTGTGACAGCCTTCTCTCCTCTATAACTCTGTTGTAACTGTTCTCGTTAAACAAACTGTGCTAAACTGCATATTTATTTGTTTAATGTAGGCAGCACTGTGGCAAGTGAGCTCTAGGAAAGCAGGGGCCATGTCTGTCTTATCTGCCACAATGTCACTGGCATCTAAGTAGGCATGGTAGGCACTTAAACATCTGTTGAATGAGTGAATGAATGGAATAATAGACTTTCAGACCTAGGTGGGATCTTGGGGGTCATTTAGTCAAATAATCTTTTAGAGATGTGCAAACTGAAGCCCACTGACATGAAGTGAGTTGCCCAAGGCAATCAAAGGCTAATGCTGCCCATGCTCTTAAGCCAAGGAGTTACTTGGAGAGCACTGGAAGGCAGATCTGAGGTGCTCTGTACACCCCCTGCCTGCTGCAAGTGCTGGGATAATATGGTATAACAGGCACTAACAGTGAATGAGAATTACAACTGAAAACATCTAGAGTTGAGGGCTTTCTGGGAGTCATGATCATAGGATCACTGCTCTGTAACTCCTTTAATTTGGAAGGCAATTGGGCAAATTTCTTCAGTAAGTAATTTGTTTCTCTATATCCCAATACCCCTTTTCTATGGTTTGAATAAAATATATAAATGAATGGCTCTTCTTTCCTAAAGAAATGACCACCTCCCCCACCACTCCCCATGTAAGAAAAGATGTGTTTTCCCAAAGAGGAATGGCCTTTGTCCTGGGTAAGGGTAATATCTAAATCTTTGGAATTTCCCATGATGGGATGATCAGGGGTGGGAGTGGGGGGCTGGTCACACCAGAAAGACCAACCATGTGATTAGGGATTTGGAACTTTGAGCCAAGTCTTATCAGCCTGAAGTTCTGGAAAGAGGAGGGAGGCTGGAAATTGAGTTCAACCATGTGGGTACTGATTCCACCAATCATGCCTATGTAATAAAACTGTGGATACTCGAAGCTTGGGTGAACTTCCATGATTGATAATGACATCGCTGTGCTAGAAGGGTGATGCATCCTGACTCCATGTGGAAAGGACATGGAAGTTGAGTTTGAGACCCTCCCAGACCTTGCCCTATGCATCTCTTCTTTTGGCTTCTTATTTGTATCCTTTTCACTATAACAAACTATAATCATAAGTATAGCGCTTTCAATGAGTTTTGTGAGTCGTTCCAGTGAATGATCGAACCCGAGGGGGTGGTGTCAACTCCTGAATTTGTAGCCAGTTGGTCAGAAGTGCAGGTGGCCTGGGCCTCCAAACTCGCACTGGTATCTGAAGGGCAATCTTGAAGAGGACTGCAAGTCTGAAGCTCAAGGGTCATCCTTGATACTTGCTTCTCCCTCAGTCCCACTGTCAATCCATTATCCAGGCCTATTGACTTTTACTTCATCCTTATTTCTGAAATCTGTTCACTTGTTTTCATCTTGACATCTAGCCCTCTAGTTTAGAGTACTATCATCTCTCTCCTGTACTACTGCAATAACAGCCTCTTAACTGGTCTCCTGCTAGCCACTCTTGTCTCCCTCTAATCCATTCTCCAGAGTGATATTTCTAAAATGAAAATATAATCTTATCTCCTTGTTTAAAATCCTTCAATAGCCTCCCACTGTTTTTAAGATAGAGTTCTTAACATGTCTTTCAATACTTGTGTGGTCCAGTTCCTTCCACTTACCTTGCTCTCTGTAGTCCAGTTCCAGTGCCTTCTTTTCACTTTGAAACTATGCTAAGAGCCTTTTTACTACTCGGTCTCTGCACATGCTATTTGGTTTGACTGAACAGTCTCCCACTGACCCCCTTGCTTTTGTTCAGTTAACAATAAGGTGCCTTTTCCTTGATCTTTCCAATCCATAAGAATCCTATGAGAATGAGGCAGGGTTCAGGATCAATTCTATTCCAACTCTATACCTAAGCACTGAGAAAATTTATTCATATTACATAGGTAGATGTGAATGGAAGGAATTTTATTTTAGCAGCATTACTCAATTCTTGGAATGCCTTCTGAATTAAGTCTTCTTCTAATTTTGTTGAAGGCAAAAGATCTGGAAACCACCAGACTTATAAAAAAAATTTTTTTTTACACAATGTCATTAGACATTCACTTTCTCAA
Source organism: Choloepus didactylus (assembly GCF_015220235.1). Lineage (NCBI taxonomy): Eukaryota > Metazoa > Chordata > Mammalia > Pilosa > Megalonychidae > Choloepus > Choloepus didactylus. Next base: position 653,902 of record NW_023637624.1, on the reverse strand, counting down.
TACCAATACCAGTATTTCAAATTGTCCCTTTCTTTGCTGCTGCAGAGATTTTCACACTCTGGGGTAATGTAACAGGTATGCTTTTCATTTTTAAAATCAAAGGGCAATAGTGAAAGGAGAGGTGGGAAAGAGAACCAGCACTAAGGCACTGTGTTAGGTAGAGCAATTCTAGGGAAGAGTACTTGAGGGGGAAATTGAGGATCTGGAAACTGTTATCTTTAAAACTATCCATGTCCTTCTTCCCTCTCCACCCTCTAGTAGTACAAGTTGATGTTAGCTGATCTAACTCACGCTGGGATTTTATGAGGCTAGAGAGAACTTTCTTTCCTACTTAACATTGGTTCATCTGTGTTCTTTTGGAACTGTACCAGCCAAACTCTGGTCATATTTTCAATATCCATGTCTCCGTTAGCGCTTTCTGGAGAATCGCCATTTAAATAAGGAGAGGTGGGAGGAGGTGTGACTCTCAATGCTTCATCACTGTAAACTTCATGTGCCACTACGTCATGAGTCTGAAGTAAGGCCTATTATTTTATGAAAATATTAGTATATTACTATTTCAGCAGAAATCTATAATATAAACAAATAAAATTATTCTTTGCCTCCCAAGGGTATTTTTCAGCCAAAGAGAACTCAGCATTACATCTAGATACAATACCCAAATTTCTTTATAACAAATAATCATATTAAATGGATTTTTAAAAAAATGAATGAATGAGTGAGTGAATCGAAGGCATGGGCTTGTTGATTACCTGGGTTAGAGGCGTTGTCTGATGTTATGAAAGAGTTTCCAGCCAAATTGTTCAAAGAAAGGCTGATTTATAATGCAATTTCAGGTAAGTTAGCAGAAAGAATTATTTATACACAGAGCTGGCAAATTTGTTCTGGGGCTTAAAATTGTATAGTAACAATAGGAAATAGTTCAATAATTGGTGTATTGAGCAAATATCTTTCACAGATGGTATTAACAACACTTTTATATAACCCAAAGGTTGACTATAATTTATAACATACAACTTAGTAAAAAAAATAAACAAACATACAACTGTATCTGAAAAATGTAATTTTCCAAAACATCACATATGATATGGAACTCTTAAAATCTAAACCCATTTAATGTTTTCATTCATTTCTATCTTTTGGAGCACTTGCCTAAATGAAAAATAAGTTGATGATGATTATTATGACTTCCTTTTGCAAAGCCCTTTAACTAAGAAAAACCAATTTTTTTGTATTGATATCTGCCTGTCATCTGGGTGAACTTGGATAATAAATGTCCCTTATTGCCTTCCCCCTAAAAGGATATCCTTCCACTCACTGCACTTTTTGTGCTATCCTAAAAAACAGCTTTTAATAAGCTTGAACATTTGAAATTTCTATCTCAAAGAGAATTTATGGCTGAGTATCAGTATGTCTGGAACCTTGTACAGCTTATATTTTCTTGCATGTTTACTACACATTTATTCTATTTATTTTGATAGAATAAGTTCCATTTTATTCTATGATCTTCATGGAAGTGAAATATCTGGAGAGCATGAAATGAAATTAAAGTTGCTTTAAAAGTATAACCTTCTGCATCTTAAGTTACTTAATTAAAGGCACATCAGTCATGACTAGGCTCTTTCAATTTTAAAGGCATGCATATAAGGCAAAAATAAGATAACAATGTGGTAAAATCATAGATGACAATGCTGATTTGTTATCAATATAAAGCATAAGTTTTGAGTAACGTATGTGTTTGGGTGTCTAATGGAAATGGTGGACATTTCCAGATGTCTGGTCAAAACTGGGGTTTGGGTGAGGGGGGCAGAGGAGCATTAAGCAGTGTACAGCTTGAGAACAGGGCTCTACAATGTCTCTTGGGACCTTGGCTCCCTCATCAGTGCTCTGACTGTACCTTGAACTGGCCCCAGAGCCCAAGTGTGTAGGCTGTGCCATGTGGGCAAATCACTGTCTTCCCGGTTTAATCCCGTCCACTTAAGAAACTAAGCTTTAAGGCAGAAAGCAAAAATCAATAACAGACAACCTGAAAAAGATCATCTGCCAGAATTAGGTTCATCATATCAACTATAGATGTGTCTTCCATAATTACAGATTTTTAAAAAACATGCTTTGCATGGCTGGAGGATATATAGCTAGGTAAACAGACAACCAAGCTTTCATCAGGAAGATGCCAATCTTTGAAGTTACAGGGTTGGAGAGAGTGTTCATGTTGCTTTTTGCAAATGACTTCCAGCTATCCAAAAAATATACATAAGTAAACACTTGTATTTAGTGTATTATTTATAAGGAAGGGTAACCCCATGATCACAAAATAATACCCAAATTGAACTTTAAAAGAAAAATGTTCAAATTATTTCACCGAATAAGGTCATACTCAAGTTGTTAACCACAATTTCCAACTGCCAAAGGTAAGGGACTGCTACCACAGGATGAAACTTAATCTAAAGCTCAAATTCAACAAGGGAAAAATATTTTAATGGGATAAAAAAGGGGCCATTTACAGATTGTAAATTAAAGCCATTTGAAGTAGCTGTTATTTTTATAATTACTTAAGAATCATGGAATAGGATAGAAATACCTTTTGTACTGTAGTAAGGATATGCATGAAACAACTAATAACCTCAGGCTGGAGTAAGAAAAAAATCTGACTATTTAAAAATGAATAGGAAAAATATGAATTTTAGGTGTGAAAAGCAATTCCTCTGACTTTCTAATTACAAATCATGAAATTTGTCACTTAAAAATGGAACTTTATTGACAACTTAAAGTGATTTTAACCACGTTTTTGGAAAAGTAGGATGCAAAATTTTTAAAAAAATTTTTCTGTTCTAGATCCTATTTGTTAAAGAGAAAATGAAAACATTAGCTTTCTATTCTAATGCATAAGAAACTTCTCTTTATCCATAAAGTTTCACATTTTACAATTAAAATAGGCAGGGGGTCTTCCAAACAGAATCATTGAAAACAGGATTAGTCAGATAATATTTTTTATCATGACCTCTTAAAGATAGAATACAGATTTTAAAAACCATTTAAATCTACACTTATTACCCTCCTTGTAATTACTGTAAATATTTTTACGTATCTGTATTTTAAATTTCAGACAATTCAATGTTAAATCATTATATTATAATGATCACAAACCAAAGCCAAATAATTGAGCAAATAAGTGCAAAATTATAAATACACAAAAAACAATTCCAAAACTTCAGTTTAATAAAAAATATTATAAGAATTAAAATACTTCCTGTCAGCTATTAATATTTCTTTAAAAATAGCAAGATTTTGAAACCATGATTTTACAGTACTTGTAAGATATAAAGCTCCAGCATTTAAAAGTTTGTTCATTTAACGTAATATATACAGCTCAGAATTATATTTTCCACATAGGACATTATACGCACATATGCTTATTTGGGAATGAGTCAAATGAGTCAATGGGTTCAATTAAAATTCATAGAAAAACTGACAGTCATTACATATCAGCCCACTTTTAAGAGCATGGGCTTTGGAGCCAGCAAGATGTGGGTTTTGAACTCCAGCACTGCTACTCATTAGGTGGGCGATCTTTTTATTTATTTATTTATTTTGAAATAAATTCAAAGTTACACGAATAGTTGCAAAAACAATACTAGCCCCATACATGGAATTCCATCATACCCTGACCCCCCTCCCCCGATAGCTCAATCTACCAACTTTAACATGCTGTCACATCGCTATTTCTTTTCATCCCTCCCTCACTCCCTATCTATCATCCATCATCTATTGCTCTGTCTTCTGAACATAAGAGTTAGCTGCACACATCCTTGAACATACACTATAATTCACATATATACTTCCCATGAACAAGAACATTCTTTTATGTAATTCCATTAAGTGCAGCTAAGAAGTATAAGAGATTCAACAATGATACAAAGCTTACATTCTATATTTCCTTTTCCTTATGTCTCAACTGTGTCCCTTTGAGTCAGCTGTCCTCCATCCTCCAATCCCATCCAAGTTCATCCTTAGCATTCAACTGTTGTCTAGTTAGACTGTCTTTTTTTTTTCTTTTTTCAGTTGTGGAAACATATACACAGCCTAAATCTTCCCATTCCACCCCCTCCCTAGCCTTCCAATAGTGGGATTAATCACATTTAGAATGTTGTACTGCTCTTTCCCACCATCCATTACTAGAAATTTCCCTTCTAGGTGGGCAATCTTAAGCAAGTCTCTTTACCTTTCTAGGACTCAGTTTCCTCATGGAACTGTGGCTAACCACACCACCTCACAACCCAATCATCAGCAGATTCTGGTGTATCCAACCATCTTCAGAATAGAGCCCCAAGCTCCACTTCTCACCATCCCCATCCTTCTCTAAGCCTCCACCACATTTCACAATAGTCTCCGAATTGGTCTCCCTCCTTGAACTCTTGCCATTCTCTACACATCAGCCCCAGCGATTTCTAAAGCACAGACTGGATATTTTCTTGTTTGCAATCACTTAGTGGCCTCCTACTGCAATCAGGAGAAAACCCAGACTCTGCACCACAGCCTGCAAGGCCCTACTTGGTCTCATCTCTGCTAAGCTATCTGCTAAGCTATCTGCTAAGCTATCTGAGCTCCTCTGGCACCACTCTTTCCCTTGTTTACTACATCCCAGCCACAATGGCCTTATTTCTGTTCTTTGAACTTACAAAGCTCTTGCCTGCCCCTGGGCCTTTGCATTTGCTCTCTCCAAAGCTTGGACATTCAGAAGGCTGGTTCTTTCATACAACTTAAGTCTCAGCCAAAGAGTTAACTCCTCAGAGGGGCTTTCCCCTGACAGTCTAAAGCAGTTCCCACTGTACTATCATCTCTGTCTCATTATCCTTCTTTTCTTCACAGTTATTATCACTGTGTGAAATTATCTTGTTACAGTTTACTTGCTCACTGTCTGTCTCTACTTTACCTACCCATCATCTCCCACACCATCCCCAATAGAATGGAAGTTTCATGAAGGCAGGGATCTTGTTTGTCCTAGTCACCAGTATATCTTTAGTGCCTAGCATTGGGCCTGCCATATAGTAGGCATGTATGTAGTTGATGAATGAATAATGTCTTTTAAGCACTTAGTTTGGTATTCAAGAAATTGTAAGATTTATTATTTCTGAAAATGTTTGCTTAAAGCAATGCATGTATTAACTGCAAGCTCTGACTTCAAAAAAGCAAAATAAATCAAGGCTTAGAAGGTAGGCAAGTTGTGAGACACAATGACTATCTGAGCTTTATTGATTTTGAAAAAAACCTTTACTTCAAACATGGCAAGCTGTTTTTATTTGGCTATGTGCTAATTTATTTATTTAGCCTATTTCAAAGTTGAAAGATCTGCTGGTCTCAAATGGCTCTATATCATTCTCTGAATTGAACTGGGCTTACTTAGCAATTTATAGATAGACATGTCTGTCCAAAAATGTATGGGTTTCTAGCTAAGGAAAACACATTGCACAGAATAATCAGATGAGGAGAGGCTAACTTATCTGCAAATGGGCATGTTTCTAATCAATTCAATGTTTTACTGAGAACTTACTATGTGCCCTATACATGACAGACACGATGAAGTAATTAATAACATTCACTAACATTTATTAGGCATTTAGTGTATGTCAAGCACTGTGCTAAGTACTTTGCACAGATTGTCTACTTAATTCTTATCCCAACTCCATGAGGTTGGCTCAGAGAGCTTAATTTGTCAGAGTTCACAGAACTTAGGTGGCAAGGCTGGGTTTCAATTCCATCTGAATCCATGGCTTTAACCACTTGTACACTATATAAGACACAAGGTCTAAAGGGGACTTATTTATAATTTGGGGAAAAATGGACCACACATTTGAAATAATCAGTGGACAAGACAATATTAAGGGTAGTCAACTCATGATTTGAGGAATTTGTGATTCCTCAAATTTGGCTGTGTGCTAACTTATTTATTTAGCTTATTTATTTAATCTGTGAAATAGAGATAATATTAGTGATTAAATGAGACCAGAAATTCAATGATAACAACGCTGAGCTGAGATGTAGATAGACATAGAACTGCTGCCCAGACCCATTTACTAGTGAAATGACCTACTCCAGCAGGCCAGCCTCCTGCATGGGGGCATGTATTAGAATACTAAGCAGGTGAATACAAACAAGTACAAAAAAGAGTTGAAAAGAGAAAGGTCAATGTGGATTTTAGAGGTGTTAGGAGAGGTTTTGACAGCAGAGGTGGGATTTGAGCTGAGTTCTGTGTTTACACACCTAAGTTGTAAAAAATGCCTCACTCAACAGGCATAAAATCTGATTTCCTACTATAACTCACTGGATACTTGCTGCTATCATATGAATAAAATCAAATTGGCTGCAGAATCATGCTATTTCAGCCTATAATGTTTGGGTGGGAGAGTTAGGGTGGTCACTTTGAGGATAAAACTATTTCAGTGATTTGGTCAAAGTTGTAAAAATATTGTATCCACACACATCATCTATGTCAAAACTCACAGGTAATTGACATGATACACACATTACACTGTTACTATTATTTTTAAGTACCACCTGCAATGGTAGTAATAAAAACAGTTTTTAAGTCAGACTTTCTCCCAAAGGACAGTGTGCTGGTTTGGATGTATTATGTCCCCCAAAATGTCATTATCTTTGATACAATCTTGGGGAGGCAGACATATTAGTGTTGATTAGACTGGAATTCTTTGATTGAGTGTTTCCATGGAGAATTGTGAGTGAAATGTTCGATTGGATAATTTCCATGGAGGTGTTACCCCACCCATTAAGGGTGGGTGTTAAGTGGATCGTGGGAGCCTTGTAAAGGAGTTCACAGGCAGAAGGAGCTCATAGCAACTAAGAGTGATATTTTGGAGAGCAACTGAGAGTGACATTTTGAAGAGCAGCTGCATCTAAGAGAGGACAAAACGCCCCAAGAGCAATACTTTGGGGAATGCCATTTTGAAATGCAACCTGGGAGCAAGCAGATGCCAGCCATGTGCCTTCCCAGCTAACAGAGGTTTTCCAGACACCATTGGCCATCCTTCAGTGAAGGTACCCTTTGTAGATGCCTTACCTTGGACACTTTACGGCCTTAAGACTGTAACTTTGTACCCAAATAAACCCCCTTTATAAAAGCCAATCCATTTCTGGTGTTTTGCAAAAGGGCAGGCAGTCAGCTGGATTTACCACTCTCCACAAACATTCCACTTACACCAATGTGGCTAATGTTTTTAAAATGTTACATATTTTGACATGAATTTCTACCTGTAATCATGCTTTTGAATTGCAGTCAAGTACATGACCATAAACCATTTTCTACAGACAAGTATCTTATTTTGTTTATTTATAATTAGTTAGCATTATAATAATTGGCTAAATATAGGTGCTATCCTCATTTTCCATACAGTAGAAATGAAGAAAGTATAAGAGTTCTGCATTGTCAAAAAAGAGATGTAATTCTTCTGACATACCACCTCAATTCAGAGAATTCTTTATTAGAGAAAATTGTCTTCAAGTTTAGTTGTCTGTGGTTTAAGGAACATAAAGAGTTTCAGTGACTCAAGGACTTTTATATAATAAGGAAGCAGATCTCTTGTCTGATGGCTACAGTCCCTGAAGAGCCATCTCACAAAATGGCATCTTTACAACTGACACAACAGAAAAAAAAGAATCTTAATGTACTTGGCATTACCTAGTATTGAAATCTTAACAGTCTGACAGTATATGGATAAACTAAAAATTTATTTGATGAAACTATCCATATTTTATGGGGGTTATTAAAAACTTCCTTTGAAACTGAGGTCTTAGTTTATGGAAGTTTAATTGTTACTTACCATGAAATGAGGTTGTGTTAAAATACGCTTTAGTTCTTTTGCATAATTATTCTCAGGGTAACATGAAATCTCTTCCAACACCTAAAAAATAAACAAGATATAGAATACTGTAAATATAACACAAGATTTAGAAGATATAAAATTCTGTTAAATTAAAAAGTTATGAATGGATTTTGATAGCAGACAAAATCATTATTTTGGAAAACATTCATCATTTTATTCATAGGTCATTAATATATAAAAGAATTGCATTGATGTTAACAAAAGATAAATTGCTATGATAGTCTCTGCCTACTTTACCCAATAATAAACCAAGAGGTTACAGAAAAATGCAAAACAAAATGACAAGCCCATAACACAGATTTATTACAGGGTAAGGCAATTTAATTAATTTATTGGCAAAATATCTCTGGAAATATTTTTCAAACTCACCATTGAAATGAATCTGTAATAAAAGTTAATAATAGCTTTCTTTTATATTAACAGAAATGTCAATTCTTTTTATGAAGTGCAAAATGACCTAGTCTCAAAAAAAAAAAAAAAAACCCACCCCATTTAAAGAAAAAAAAAGACTTGAGTAATTTTCCTTGCAATTTGACAGGATCAATGTTAGTTTCCACATTCATCTCCCTAGTAGAGAAAACCACACCTCTGTCAATGGTTCCTAGGATTAATTGCCAGGGAATCCAAGAGAACAATTAAAAAAAAAAAATCTCCCTCCACTCAAATTTTCTTCACTAATCAGTGCTTAACATTCTCTATGTAGCAGTAAAAATGGCTGTTTTCAGACAATCTTGCCTTTCAAAAGTTATCCCGTGTTATCAGGATAGATTTTACCCACAGAAAACTTAATTATGCAACATAAATCAAGGAAAAAAAATCTCTGTTCTTTTTCAGAGTAAACAATAATGCTCCTGCTCTGTTTATGGATGCATTCACAGAGCAGTTTTATACATTGCACTCAGATTAATTTCAAACATTTTGCCAATCAAGGATTCCTTCAATAGGACTGGATGCCAGGAGCACACGAGTCATCTACCCATTAGGAATCTCTCCAGCCTCATCTGTGAGAATCTTACCAATGCTTCATACTGGGGCAGGAAGGGAAGCTGTGAGGTCACTTGGTTTAAAGTTTAGATTTCAACATCATACCTCCAATGTTCTGTGCTCCTCAACCACCTCCTCTGGGAAAAACAAACAAAAACTACAAGGTTTCTTTCTTATCCAAATGTCCTATTAAACAGAGCTGGTTATGCTGTTTAATGATGATAAACCAATTTGCCTTAGGTTATTTTATGCTTCAAGTTTCTCTGCCAGTGAAATGAAAGGATTAAACTATATACTCTCTCTGAGTCCCTTACTACTGTCACAGTCTATGGTTTTAAGTACAGAAGTGTGGTCTCCTACCTATGGCTAGGTTGAACCCTCTAATAAGTTTTCATTGTCCAGTTGAGACAAAGAATTGTCCCCAGAGTGTCTCTGCTTCTACTTGGCTATTATGGTGGTGACTCACAGAACCTGTTGGTGATAACTTGACTCCTTTCAAAGAGCAGTTTGTGGGCAAAGTCAGAGATAACATCTCCTAGCTGGTACCCTGACCCAGTGAGCAGGCCTGGCAACCTCCCCATTATCTGTCTTGTTTCTCAGTCAATGCACTAGACATTCATTTACAGGTCTTGTGTTTAAAATCTGGTAGGAAAGGGATTATGTCTCTTAGTAATCTTGCTTTACAAGTAGTTTTTTAAAAAGGGGAAATGTTTATTTGCATAGAGGCTTTTGTAACATTATCCCCCCACAAAGAAACAGAGGTGTGTAACAATGGAAGAATCACTAATTCATTATAATAGCAAAGAAAAACTACACAATCATTAGAATTTATATTTATGACCAAGTAGAAACATGGAAAAATGATTATATAACATTAGGTATAAAAATAGATACATTTTGATTGCAATGATATAGAAATTATCTGCAAATGGATAGTGGCTGGAAAAGATATGTGAAAGTGAAAATTACTGTGTTAGAGTGAAGTGATTATAGACTAATTTCTGTTTTCTAAAATTTCTGCAATGTTATGTCTATGATAAAAAAGTTTTTTAAAAAAGTTTGACAGATACAGCCATGTACACTAACTGACAATGTATAGTTTCTTTGAACTCAGTATATTTAATTGCCATAAATATTTAACTTTCAAACATTGCCAACTTTTAAAAGAAACCCAAATTTTCATAGCATGACTATTTCTACAAAGTACAGTAAAAGAACTTAAAAAAAAAAGAGAAGTAAAATTGATATGTTACCATACTCAAGTTTACAACAGCAGAAACAGAACTAGAAACCTGCTAGGCAAGTTTGCTGCTGACATTTTTTTTCCTTTCTGTGTGTAAAATGTTCAGTGATAAACTTAGAAATACCAAATTTGAGTATGATGAGTCAAACTGTGACTCCAAGGAAACTGCCTCTCAATGTGCAGCAGAAATGTTTTCAATATGACACCCCCAAACTTTTACGAACTGTATCACTTCCCTCTTTGGCTCGCTGTACTGCATCACTTGGAGGATTCCTGACTTGTGGCGAAGACTTTGTGCTAATTTTGTCATACAGCTAAAAACAAAGAAGAAAATCCATTCAACACTCATAATCCTTTGCTATAATTCAGAGCTTCATATTTAACATTTCACTAACCAATATTTTCCACTTAAAAAGGCAGGCTGATGATTTCAGTGGGATCCTCTTGTTAATGATCTCTTATTCATTCAACAAAACTTGTGGGAAGATGAGTCTTACACGTATCTTTTTTTTTTTGTTGTTGTTGTTAATTTCTTTTTTTTTATTAAATTCAGTTTTACTGAAATATTCACACACCATACAATCATCCATGATATATAATCCACTGTCCACAGTATGATAACATATATCTATCTCTGAACATTTTCCTTACATCAGAAAGAACCAGAACAAGAATAAAAAATTAAAGTGAAAAAAAAACACCCAAATCACCCCCCATCCCACCCCATTTGTCCTTTAGTTTTTATCCCCATTCCTCCACTCATCCATACACTAGATAAAGGGGGTGTGATCCACAAGGTCTTCACAATCACACTGTCACCCCTTGTAATCTACATTATTATATAATTGTCTTCAGGAGTCCAGACTGCTGGGTTGGAGTTTGGTAGTTTCAGGTATTTACTTCTAGCTATTCCAATACGTTAAAGCCTAAGAGGTGTTATCTATATAGTGCATAAGAATGTCCACCAGAGTGACCTCTCGACTCCATTTGGAATCTCTCAGCCACTGAAACTATTTCGTCTCATTTTGCATCCCCCTTTTGGTCAAGAAGATACTCTCAGTCCCAAGATGCCGGGTCCACATTCATCCCCGGGAGTCATACTCTGCATTGCCAGGGAGATTTACACCCCTGGGAGTCGGGTCCCACGTAGGTGGGAGGGCAGCGAGTTCACCTGTCGAGATGGCTCAGTTAGAGAGAGAGAGGGCCACATCTGAGCAACAAAGAGGTACTCAGGGGCAGACTCTTAGGCACCGTTACATACAAGTTTAGACCCTCCTTTGTGGTAATGAGCTTCATAAGGGCAAGTCCCATGCTCGAGGGCTCAGCACATCAAACCGCCAGTCCCAATGTTTGTGACAACATATGCTAGGGGATCAGCATCTCAAAGTTTAGAGATAGGCCTTACACTTCAGGGATAGAGTTAACTGCTGTAAGAGCTTACAATCTAGGGACTATTACAATTATTGTGTCCACGTTAGGCTATGTTCTAAGATTCAATTCTGAGTTTACACATTGTAGTTAGTCCATATTGGTGAGGCATTATCCCTCTCACCATGTTTTCTCCAACACTTTTACTCCTATATATATATTTTCCTACAATTTTATAGAGTTATATTCACATACCATACATTTATCCACAGTGTACAATCAGTTGTCCATGGTATCATCATAAAGTTGTACACTTATCACCACAATCAGCATTTGAACATACGTATTACTACAAGAAAAATTGTTTTTTTTGTTTTTTGTTTTTTTTTAGCAATAAGAAAAAATGATAAAAAGAAAAATAACATGTCATACAATACAATATACTACTAAGGACAGCAAATAACACCACTACCAAGAATCCCATATTACTCCCCTATATCCCCTTCTCATATACATTTAGCATTGGCGTATTGCCTTTGTTACATTTAATGGAGGTATATTACAATGTTACTGTTGACCATAGACTCCAGTTTGCTTTGATTAAGTTTTTTCCTGAATACCATCCCTTTTTCAAATTTCTACATGGTTGACATTCATTTGCTTTCCCACATGCAAAAACATTTTTATATTTGTATATTTAGTAATAGTCATTGGCCACTCCAGTTTTTGCCACGTTATACAGTCCCAGTCTTTATCATCTATCTTTACCTCTGGTGTCATACATTCTCCTATCCCACCTCTTTCAGCTTTACTCACAGACATCTTTGTTCAGTGTACTTACAATACTGTGCTACCATCACACAGTATTATCCTGTCTATTTCTGGATCTATGCAATCAATTCTAAACATTCTGTAGTCCTTCAGCATCAAATGGCTCATCTCTGCCCTCTTTCTATCTCCTGGTCGCCTGTGTTGTCAGCTTTTAACTCCCAAAGTTTGTTCATTAATGTCTGTTCATATTAGTGAGACCATACAGAATCTGTCCTTTTGTTTCTGGCTAACTTCACTCAACATAATGTCCTCAAGGTTCATCCACATTATTACATGATCCATGTCTTTGTTCTGTCTTACAGCTGCATAATATTCCATCATATGTATATACCACAGTTTGTTTATCCACTCGTCCTTTGATGGACATTTGGGCTGTTTCCATCTCTTGGCAATTGTGAATAATGCTGCAATAAACATTGGTTTACAAATGTCTGTTTGTATCTTACGTTTCAGTTCCTCTGAGTATATACCCAGCAATGGAATAGCTGGGTCATATGGCAAATCTATATTTAGCTTCCTGAGGAACCTCCATACTGTCTTCCAGAGTGGTTGCACCATTCTACATTCCCACCAACAATGAATAAGTGTGCCTCTTTCTCCACATCCTCTCCAGCACTTGTCATTTTCTGTTTTTTGGATAATGGCCATTCTGGTAGGTGTGAGATGATATCTCATTGTGGTTTTGATTTGCATTTCCTTAATAGCAAGTGACGTTGAGCATTTTTTCATATGCTTTTGAGCCATTTGTATTTCCTCTTCAGAAAAATGTCTGTTCATGTCTTTTGCCCATTTTTTAATTGGATTGTTTGTCTTTCTGTTATTGAGATGCAGGATTCCTTTATATATTCGGGATATTAAACCCTTATCTGATATGTGGTTTCCAAATATCATCTCCCATTGTGTAGGTTGCCTTTTGACTTTTCTGACGAAGTCCTTTGATGTACAAAAGTGTTTAATTTTGAGGAGATCCCATTTGTCTATTTGTCCTTTGGTTGCTCGTGCCTTGGGTGTGAGGTCTAAGAAACCACCTCCTTTCACAAGATCTTTAAGACATTGCCCTACATTTTCTTCTAAGAGTTTTATGGTCTTGGTGCTAATGTTTAGGTCTTTGATCCACTTTGAGTTAATTTTGGTATAAGGTGTGAGATGGACATCCTCTTTCATTCTTTTGAAAATGGATATCCAGTTCTCCAAACACCATTTATTGAACAGGCTGCTCTTTCCCAGTTGCTTCGGCTTCACTGCCTTATCAAAGATCAGTTGTCCATAGATGTGAGGGTCTACTTCTGAACACTCAATTCGATTCCATTGATCAGTATATCTGTCCTTATGCCAGTACCATGCTGTTTTGAGCACTGTAGCTTTGTAATATGCTTCAAAGTCAGGTAGTGTGAGACCTCCCACTTCACTTCTCTTTCTCAAGACATTTTTGGCTATTCGGGGCACCTTACCCTTCCAAATAAATTTAGTTATTGGTTTTTCTATTTCTGTAAAGTAAGTTGTTGGGATTTGAATTGGTATTGCATTGAATCTGTAAATCAGTTTAGGTAAAATTGCCATCTTAACTACATTTAGTCTTCCAATCCATGAACATGGTATGTTCTTCCATTTTTTCAGGTCTTGTTCAGTTTCTTTTTGCAGTTTCTTATAGTTTTCTATGTAAAGGTCTTTTGTGTCTTTGGTTAAGTTTATTCCTAAATACTTGATTCTTTTGGTTGCTGTTGTAAATGGGATTTTTTTCTTGATTTCCTCCTCTTGTTGCACATTACTTGTGTATAGGAACACTACAGATTTTTGCGTGGTGATCTTGTAGCCTGCTACTTTGCTGTATTCATTGATAGTTCTAGTAGCTTTGCTGTAGATTTTTCTGGATTTCCTACATATAGAATCATGTCATCTGCAAATAGTGAAAGTTTTACTTCTTCCTCTCCAATTTGGATGCCTTTTATTTCTTTTTCTTGCCTAATTGCTCTAGCTAGAACTTCCAGCACAATGTTGAATAGCAATGGTGATAGTGGGCATCCCTGTCTTGTTCCAGATCTTAGAGGAAAAGCTTTCAGTCTCTCCCCATTGAGTGTGATGTTAGCTGTGGGTTTTTCATATATTGCCTTTATCATATTGAAAAAGTTCCCTTCTATTCCTATCCTTTGAAGTGTTTTCATCAGGAAAGGATGTTGAATTTTGTCAACTGCCTTTTCTGCATCAATCGAGATGATCATGTGGTTCTTCTGCTTTGATTTATTGATGTGGTGTATTACATTAATTGATTTTCTTGTGTTGAACCAGCCTTGTATACCTGGAATAAATCCCACCTGGTCTTAGTGTATAATTATTTTAATGTGCTGCTGGATTCGATTTGCTAGTATTTTGTTGAGGATTTTTGCGTCTATATTCATTAAAGAAATTGGTCTATAATTTTCTTTTTTTGTAGTATCTTTGCCTGGTTTTGGTATTAGGGTGATGATGGCTTCATAGAAAGAGTTAGGTAGCTTTCCCTCTTCTTCAATTTTTTTGAAGAGATTGAGCAGGATTGGTACTAATTCGTTCTTGAATGCTTGGTAGAATTCACATGTGAAACCATCTGGTCCTGGGCTTTTCCTTTTTGGGAGCTTTTTGATGACTGACTCAATCTCTTTACTTGTGATTGGTTTGTTGAGGTCATCTATTTCTTCTTGAGTTAATGTTAGTTGTTTATGCTTTTCTAGGAAGTTGTCCATTTCATCTAAGTTGTCTAGTTTATTAGCATATAGTTGCTCATAGTATCTTCTCATTATCTCCTTAATTTCTGCAGGGTCGGTAGTTATATTTCCTTTCCCATTTCTGATTACATTTATTTGCATCTGCTCTCTCTTTTTTTTTGTTAGCCTAGCCAGTGGTCCATCGATTTTATTGATTTTCTCAAAGAACCAACTTCTGGTTTTGTTGATTCTCTCTATTGTTTTCCTGTTCTCAATTGCATTTATTTCTGCTCTAATCTTTGTTATTTCTTCCCTTCTGCTTGCTTTGGGGTTAGTTTGCTGTTCTTTCTCTAATTCCTCCAGGTGAGCAGTTAACTCTTCAATTTTTGCTCTCTCTTCTCTTTTACTATAGGCATTTAGGGCAATAAATTTCCCTCTCAGCACCGCCTTTGCTGCATCCCATAAGTTTTGATAAGTTGTGTTTTCATTGCATTTGCCTCGAGGTATTTACTAATTTCTCTTGTAATTTCTTCCTTTACCCACTGGTTTTCTAAGAGGGTGTTGTTAGCCTCCATATGTTTGTGAATTTTATGACCTTCTGCCTTTTATTTATTTCCAACTTCATTCCATTGTGTCTGAGAAAGTGTTTTGTATAATATCAATATTTTTTAAATTTGTTGAGACTTGCTTTGTGACCCAACATGTGGTCTATCCTAGAGAATGTTCCATGAGCACTTGAGAAAAAAGTGTATCCTGCTGTTGTTGGATGTAGTGTTCTATAAATGTCTGTCAAGTCTAGTTCATTTATCATACAATTCAACATCTCTGTTTCTTTAGTGATCCTCTGTCTAGATGTTCTATCCATTGATGAGAGTGGTGTATTGAAGTCTCCAACTATTATTGTAGAGGTATCTATTTCTCCTTTCAGTGATCACAGTGTTTGCCTCATGAATTTTGGGGCAGTCTGGTTTGGTGCATAAATATTTATGACTGTTATGTTTTCTTGATGAATTGACCCTTTTATTAATATATAGTGTCCTTTGTCTCTTTTAATTGTTTCGCTTTTGAAGTCTAACTTGTCTGATATTAATATAGCTACTCCTGCTTTTTTCTGGTTGTTGTTTGCATGAAATATCTTTTTCCAACCTTTCACTTTCAGTCTATATTTGTCCTTGTGTCTAAAGTGAGTTTCTTGTAGACAGCGTATAGATGGGTCCTGTTTTTTAATCCATTCTGCTAGTCTGTATCTTTTTATTGGGGAGTTTAATCCATTCACATTTAGTGTTATTACTGTAAGGGTAGTACTTTCTACTACCATTTTGTTTTTTTGGAATTTATATGTCATATCTTATTTTTTCCTCTCCTTTTACCTTTCCTGATAATCGTCATTTCTGCACTCTTCTCCAACTCTCTCTCTCCTGTCTTTTCCTATCAGCCTGTAGTGCACCCTTTAGTATTTCTTGTAGTGCCGGTCTCTTATTCACAAATTCTCTCAGTGTCTGTTTGTCTGAAAATGTTTTAATCTCTCCCTCATTTTTGAAGGAAAGTTTTGGTGGGTATAGAATTCTTGGTTGGCAGTTTTTCTCTTTCAGTATCTTAAATATATCATGCCACTGTCTTCTTGCCTCCATGGTTTCTGCAGAGAAATCTGTACATGCTCTTATTGACTTTCCCTTGCATGTGATGGATTGCTTTTCTCTTGCTGCTTTCAGAATCCTCTCTTTGTCTTTGACATTGGACAATCTGACCAGTAAGTGTCTTGGAGTAGGTCTATTGGGATCTATTCTATTTAGGGTACGTTGTACTTCTTGAATCTCTAATTTTCTGTCTTTTATAAGAGTTGGGAAATTTTCAGTGAATATGTCCTCTATTACTCTTCTGCCACTTTTCCCCTCTCTTCTCCTTCTGGGATACCCATAACACGTATATTTGTGCGTTTCATGTTGTCACTCAGCTCCCTAAGACCCTGCTCATACTTTTCCATTTTTTTCACCATCTGTTCTTTTGTGTGTATGAATTCGAATGACCTGTCTTCCAGTTCACTGATCCTTTCTTCTGCCTGTTAAATCTACTGTTGTGTCCCCTTCATTGTGTTTTCATCTCCTCCATTGTGGCCTTCATTCCCATGAGTTCTGCCATTTGTTTTTTTTTTTTTTTTTTAATCATCATTTTATTGAGATATATTCACATACCACGCAGTTATACAAAACAAATTGTACTTTCGATTGTTTACAGTACCATTACATAGTTGTACATTCATCACCTAAATCAATCCCTGACACCTTCATTAGCACACACACAAAAATAACAAGAATAATAATTAGAGTGAAAAAGAGCAATTGAAGTAAAAAACACTGGGAACCTTTGTCTGTTTGTTTCCTTCCCCTACTTTTCTACACATCCATCCATAAATTACACAAAGTGGAGTTTGGTCCTTATGGCTTCCCAATCCCATTGTCACCCCTCATAAGCTACATTTTATACAACTGTCTTCGAGATTCATGGGTTCTGGGTTGTAGTTTGATAGTTTCAGGTATCCACCACCAGCTACCCCAATTCTTTAGAACCTAAAAAGGGTTGTCTAAAGTGTGCGTAAGAGTGCCCACCAGAGTGATCTCTCGCTTATTTTGGAATCTCTCTGCCACTGAAGCTTATTTCATTTCCTTTCACATCCCCCTTTTGGTCAAGAAGATGTTCTGCGTCCCACGATGCCGGGTCTACATTCCTCCCCGGGAGTCATATTCCACGTTGCCAGGGAGATTCACTCCCCTGGGTGTCTGATCCCACATAGGAGGGAGGGCAGTGATTTCACCCTTCAAGTTGGGCTTAGCCAGAGAGAGAGGGCCACATCTGAGCAACAAAGAGGCATTCAGGAGGAGACTCTTAGGCACAAAATATAGGGAGGCCTAGCCTCTCCTTTGCAGCAAACCGTCTTCCCAAGGGTAAAACTTATGTAGAGGGCTCAACCCATCAAACCACCATTCCCCTATGTCTGGTGGTCATGTTAGCAACCATGGAGGGTGGGTAGGCGAATACCCCTGCATTCTCCACAGGCTCCTCAAGGGGGCACTGCATCTTTTTTTTTTTCCTTGTTTTCTTTTTTTTTTTTAACTTTCCCTTCTTTTTTAAATCAACTGTATGAAAAAAAAAGTTAAAAAGAAAACAAACATACAATAAAAGAACCTTTCAAAGAGACCATAACAAGGGGGTAAGAAAAAGACAACTAACCTAAGATAACTGCTTAACTTCGACATGTTCCTACTACTTTACCCCAAGAAAGTTACCTAATATAGCAACATTTTTGTGAACTTATTCCTACTATATCCATCAGAAATTACAGACCATAGTCATTCCTGGGAATCCCCAGAACGTTAAATAGCCTATCTTGTTCTTCTTGGATTATTGTTCCCCCTTCCTTAATTGCTCTCTACTGCTAGTTCCCCTACATTCTACATTATAACCATTTGTTTTACATTTTTCAAAGTTCACATTAGTGGTATCATATAATATTTCTCTTTTTGTGCCTGGCTTATTTCGCTCAGCATTATGTCTTCAAGGTTCATCCATGTTGTCATATGTTTCACCAGATTGTTCCTTCTTACTCTGCCCGCGTAGTATTCCATCGTGTGTATATACCACATTTTATTTATCCACTCATCTGTTGAAGGACATTTGGGTTGTTTCCATCTCTTGCAATCGTGAATAATGCTGCTATGAACATTGGGTGCAGATATCTGTTCGTGTCACTGCTTTCCGATCTTCCGGGTATATTACCGAGTAGTAGTGCAATCGCTCGATCGAACGGTAGCCTCTATCTCTAGTTTTCTAAGGAACTGCCAGACTGACTTCCAGAGTGGCTGAACCATTATACAGTCCCCACCAACAATGATAAGAGTCCCCAATTTCTCCACACCCATCCAGCCATTTGTAGTTTGCTTGTTGTTTTAATGCAGCCATTCTACCCGGTGTTAGATGGTATCTCATTGTGGTCTTAATTTGCATCTCTCTAATAGCTAGTTGAAGCTGAACATTTTTTCATGTGTTTCTTGGCCCATTTGTTATTTCCTCTTCAGAGAAGAACTGTCTTTTCATATCTTTTGGCCCATTTTTATACTTGGGCTTGTCTGTCCTATTGTCATTGCGGGGGGGGGGGTTGTAGGATTTCCTTTGTATATGCAGATATCAGTCTTTTGTCAGATACATGGTTTCCCAAAAATCTTTCCCATTGAGTATGCTGCCTCTTTACCTTTTTCAGAAATTCCTTTGAGGTGCAGAAACTTCTAAGCTTGAGGAGTTCCCATTTATCTATTTCTCTTTGGTTGCTTGTGCTTTGGTGTAAAGTCTAGGAAGTGGCCGCCCTAATACAAGGTCTTGAAGATGTTTTCCTACATTATCTTCTAGGAGTTTTATGGTACTTTCTTTTATATTGAGATCTTTGGTCAATTTTGAGTTAATTTTTGTGTAGGGGGTGGGTAGAGGGGTCCTCTTTCATTCTTTTGGATATGGATATCCAACTCTCCCAGCCCCATTTGTGTGAAAAGACCATTATGGCTCAGTTCAGTGACTTTGGGGGCCTTATCAAAGATCAGTCGGCCATAGATCTGAGGGTCTATCTCTGAATTCTCAATTTGATTCCATTGATCTTTATGTCTATCTTTGTGCCAGTACCATGCTGTTTTGGCAACTGTGGCTTTATAATAAGCTTCAAAGTCAGGGAGTGTAAGTCCTCCCACTTCGTTTTTCTTTTTTAGAGTGTCTTTAGCAATTCGAGGCATCTTCCCTTTCCAAATAAATTTGATAACTAGCTTTTCCAAGTCTGCAAAGTAGGTTGTTGGAATTTTGATTGGGATTGCATTGAATCTGTAGATGAGTTTGGGTAGAATTGACATCTTAATGACATTTAGCCTTCCTATCCATGAACATGGAATATTTTTCCATCTTTTAAGGTCCCCTTCTATTTCTTTGAGTAGAGTTATGTAGTTTTCTTTGTCTAGGTCTTTTACATCTTTGGTTAAGTTTATTCCTAGGTACTTGATTTTTTTAGTTGCTATTGAAAATGGTATCTTTTTCTTGAGTGTCTCTTCAGTTTGTTCATTTCTAGCATATAGAAACATTACTGACTTATGTGCATTAACCTTGTATCCCGCTACTTTGCTAAATTTGTTTATTAGCTCTAGTAGCTGTATCGTCGATTTCTCAGGGTTTTCTAGATATAAGATCATATCATCTGCAAACAATGACAGTTTTACTTCTTGTTTTCCAATTTGGATGCCTTTTATTTTTTGTCTTGCCGGATTGCCCTGGCTAGCACTTCCAGCACAATGCTGAATAACAGTGGTGATAGTGGGCATCCTTGTCTTGTTCCTGATCTTAGAGGGAAGGCTTTCAGTCTCTCACCATTGAGTACTATGCTGGCTGTGGGTTTTTCATATATGCTCTTTATCATGTTGAGGAAGTTTCCTTCAATTCCTACCTTTTGAAGTGTTTTTATCAAAAAGGGATGTTGGATTTTGACAAATGCTTTTTCAGCATCTATTGAGATGATCAATTGATTTTTCCCTTTTGACTTGTTAATGTGTTGTAATACATTGATTGATTTTCTTATGTTGAACCATCCTTGCATGCCTGGAATAAACCCCACTTGGTCATGGTGTATGATTTTGTAATTGTGTCTTTGGATTCGATTTGCAAGTATTTTGTTGAGGATTTTTGCATCTATATTCATTAGGGAGATTGGCCGGTAGTTTTCCTTTTTTGTAACATCTTTGCCTGGTTTTGGTATTAGATTGATGTTAGCTTCATAAAATGAGTTAGGTAGTGTTCCATTTTCTTCAATGTTTTGAAAGAGTTTGAGTAAGATTGGTGTCAGTTCTTTCTGGAAAGTTTGGTAGAATTCCCCTGTGAAGCCATTTGGCCCTGGGCATTTATTTGTGGGAAGATTTTTGATGACTGATTGGATCTCTTTGCTTGTGATGGGTTTGTTGAGGTCTTCTATTTCTTCTCTGGTCAGTCTAGGTTGTTCATATGTTTCCAGGAAATTGTCCATTTCCTCTACATTATCCAGTTTGTTGCCATACAGTTGTTCATAGTATCCTCTTATAATTTTTTTAATTTCTTCAGGATCTGCAGTTATATCACCTTTTTCATTCATTATTTTGTTTATATGGGTCTTCTCTCTTTTTGATTTTGTCAGTCTAGCTAGGGGCTTGTCAATCTTGTTGATCTTCTCAAAGAACCAACTTTTGGTGATATTTATCCTCTCTATTGTTTTTTTGTTCTCTATGTCATTTATTTCTGCTTTAATCCTTGTTATTTCTTTTCTTGTACTTGGTTTAGGATTGGTTTGCTGTTCATTTTCTAGCTTCTTCACTTGATCCATTAGTTCTTTGATTTTGGCTCTTTCTTCCTTTTTAATATATGCATTTAGTGCTATAAATTTCCCCCTTAGCACTGCTTTTGCTGCATCCCATAGGTTTTGGTACGCTGTGTTCTCATTTTCATTCGTCTCTATATATTTAGCAATTTCTCTTGCTATTTCTTCTTTAACCCACTGATTGTTTAGAAGTGTGTTGTTTAACCTCCAGGTATTTGTGAATTTTCTAAGTCTGTGATGGTTATTGACTTCTAATTGTATTCCATTGTGGTCAGAGAATTTGCTTTGAATAATTTCAATCTTTTTAAATTTATTGAGGCTTGTTTTATGTCCCAGCATATGATCTATTCTGGAGAAAGTTCCATGAGCACTAGAAAAGTATGTGTATCCTGGTGATTTGGGATGTAATGTCCTGTAGATGTCTGTTAAATCTAATTCATTTATCAGATTGTTTAGGTTTTCAATTTCCTTATTGGTCTTCTGTCTGGTTGATCTATGTATAGGAGAGAGTGATGTGTTGAAGTCTCCCACAATTATTGTGGAAACATCAATTGCTTCCTTTAGTTTTGCCAGTGTTTCTCTCATGTATTTTGTGGCACCTTCGTTGGGTGCATAGACATTTACGATTGTTATTTCTTCTTGCTGAATTGCCCCTTTTATTAGTACGTAGTGTCCTTCTTTGTCTCTCAAAACATCCCTGCATTTGAAGTCTATTTTATCTGAGATTAATATTGCTACACCTGCTTTCTTTTGGCTGTAGCTTGCATGAAATATTTTTTTCCATCCTTTCACTTTCAGTTTCTTTGTGTCCCTGTGTCTAAGATGAGTCTCTTGTATGCAACATATTGATGGTTCATTTTTTTTGATCCATTCTGTGAATCAATATCTTTTAATTGGGGAGTTTAATCCCTTTACATTCAACGTTATAACCGTGAAGGCATTTCTTGAGTCAGCCATCTTATCCTTTGGTTTATGTTTGTCATATTTTTCCCCTCTCTCTATTAATATCCTTTATTGTACCCATACCGAATCTCTTTAGTACTGAACCTTTCTCCAAGTCTCTCTGTCCTTTCTTTGTTTCTCTGTCTGTAGGGCTCCCTTTAGTATCTCCTGTAGGGCAGGTCTCTTGTTAGCAAATTCTCTCAGCATTTGTTTGTCTGTGAAAAATTTAAGCTCTCCCTGAAATTTGAAGGAGAGCTTTGCTGGATAAAGTATTCTTGGCTGGAAATTTTTCTCACTCAGAATTTTAAATATATCGTGCCACTGCCTTCTCGCCTCCATGGTGGCTGCTGAGTAGTCACTGCTTAGTCTTATGCTGTTTCCTTTGTATGTGGTGAATTGCTTTTCTCTTGCTGCTTTCAGAACTTGGTCCTTCTCTTCTGTGCTTGACAGTGTGATCAGTATATGTCTCGGAGTGGGTTTATTTGATTTATTCTATTTGGAGTTCGCTGAGCATTTATGATTTGTGTATTTATGTTGTTTAGAAAATTTGGGAAGTTTTCCCCAACAATTTCTTTGAATACTGTTCCTAGACCTTTACCCTTTTCTTCCCCTTCTGGGACACCAATGAGTCTTATATTTGTACGTTTCATATTATCTATCATATCCCTGAGGTCCATTTTGATTTTTTCAATTTTTTTCCCCATTCTTTCTTTATGCTTTCATTTTCCATTCTGTCATCTTGCAGGTCACTGATTCGTTGTTCAACTTCCTCTAGTCTTGTACTATGAGTGTCCAGAATCTTTTTAATTGGTCAACAGTTTTCTTTAATTTCCATAAGACTCATCCATTTTTTGATTTAGTCTTGCAATGTCTTCTTTATGCTTCTTCTAGGGTCTTCTTGATTTCCTTTATCTCCCGTACTATGGTCTCATTGTTCACCTTTAGTTCTTTGAGTAGCTGCTCTAGGTGCTGTGTCTCTTCTGGACTTTTGTTTTGGGTGCTTGGGCTTGGGTTATCCATATCGTCTGGTTTTTTCATATGCTTTATAATTTTCTGTTGTTTTTGGCCTTGTGGCATTTGCTGAACTTGATAGGTTTCTTTTAGGATTTGTAGACCAGTTGAACTCCTTATCTCTAATTTATCAGATCTACAGCTTCATGGAGTACTCTTTCTCTAACTAACCAGCAGGTGGCGTCCACGAGCCACCTGTTCTCCACAAGCCAGTTCTCCCCTGCTTAGCCTTTTTGGTGAGTGGGGGAGTGAGTCTTGTGGGGTCCAATTGGTGTACCAAGCTTGCGTGTGTAGTTGGTGTTGCCTGCCGTGTATATGGGGCGTGTTTCTGGGCAGTCAGGGAGGGGGGGGGTGGCTCTAACAATCAAATCTCCCTGGTGATCCTAGATTTTTAAAGCTGCTGCAATAGTCTAATCCTTCAGTTCAGTCCTGCCACAGTTTGTCTCTGCCACTGACCCACAAGTCCTTGGTATTGGTGTATGGCTCCTGAGACTTGCAAGTGGGCCCCTCTTCCAGGCCGTGCACACGGGGTCCTCTGTTGAGGGATGACTGTGTTATGTCACAGGTGAGTGCCGTCTCCCCAGGGCAGTTCTGGGCTGCTGGGCTGTGTAGGGAGGCTCCCAGTCTGCTCAAATGATGGCTTAATGGGGCTTTGTTAATTCACACTGCTCTACCTTCCTAACTCTGGGACAATCCGCTGAGGTTGCAGGGAAGGCTAATGTCCACGCCCAGTTTTGTGGTGTGTGCCTGTTATTTGAAGCACTTCCGTCATACTGGGTTGTCTGGGGCAGTTCTGGGCTATGGGGCTGGCGATGGGCAGGAGTGTTTCCTGTCCACCAGGATGATGGCTGTGAGCAGACACCCTCCTTTTCTTGGGAAGTTGTGGTGTTTAGTGAATTTTCTCAGCCACTGGATTATTGCGTTTTGTCTCAGAGCTCTCCTAGTTCTGCTCTTGACTTGACCTGCCCAAATAGCAAGTCTTTGAAGCTTTCTGTATTGGGCTTCTTAGAGTAATTGTTTTAGAAAAAGAAAAAACGATTAAAAAAAAAAAAAAAAAGGGCCCTCCTCGGAGATCTAATGGGTTATTGAAATGCTAAGAGACAAAGCAACAGGGCACTTAAGGAAAGGTCCACAGGGCAGAGAGAATCAGCTTTTGTTCGGGATTTGCAATATGCGCCTCAGGGCCCTTCCCCTTTCTATGTTCACCAGAACTCCAAAAATCCTCCGCTTTTATTTTGGAGTTTTTCGTGTTGTTTTTTTTCTATGCCTGACTCCTCTCTGCTGGGCTGGCTGCTCTCAGATTCTCTGGTGTCCGGTCTCAGTCTATCTGTGGTTGGAGTTTGCGTCAGTAGAATGATTTTCCGATAAGAACTGCCACTGCAGTTCTCCCTTCTCCTTCCCGGAGCTGACAGCCCCTCCTCCCACGGGACTGAGCCTGGCAGGGAGGGGCACGGGTCCCCTGGTAGCAAAAACTTACAGATTTCGCTGATCTCAGCAGTTCCACGTTTTCATGAGTGTTGTATGAAGTATGCCCAAAGTCAGATTGCTCTGTGGTGTCCAGTCCACGCAGTTCCTGGCTTTCTACCTACTTTCCTGGAGGAGTAACTAAAACATAAGCTCACCAGTCTGCCATCTTGCCCCGCCTCATAGGCTCTTTAGTTTAAGAGGCTCGGCAACCGGTTTTTCTCTGTTTTTAACAGTACTCCATACCTCGGCGCCTTAAAAAGCGTCAAAGAGGAAAACCATTCCAAGTCTGGACATCAGACTGGGTGAGTGAGTCAACAAGGTAAAAGTGGGTCAGGAAGTCAGTATGGCAGTTGAGTCCCCTCGACCTGGATTTGAGATCTGGGTCCTGCTTTCAGAACGATCCCCCTTTGCTCTGACCTCTAAACCTTTCTGTTGACCCCCAGAAAATAAGTTATCCAATAATTAATTGGTATTTAATGAAATTAAGTAAGTGTATGATGTCTGTTTAACTGACAATTGGTGTTTTACTTAGGTATATTAAGTGTTTTAATGTCTGTTTAATTGTTAATTGGTGTGTTTGGTCTAGTTATTAACTGGTGTGTTACCTAAATATATAGTAAGTGTTAGGTGTGTTTGTTAGTTGGTGTGTTTCTGCATTTGTATTATTCAAGTGTTCTTAATTAATGATTACAGAAATTCTTTAAAATAGGAAATTCTCATTCTAATAGCATTCCTGAATATCGGCCTTTGTGCTATATTTTGAGAAACTGGAAAGATTTTAGTGATGAGCTTATGAAAACAACAACAAAAAAGTTTATTTCTGTAACACAGTTGGGCCTCAATATGATTTAGAATCAGGAGAGAAAATGGCCTGAAAATGGTTCTATAGAAAAGGACATTGTGTTACAATTAGAGTTGTTCTGCAAAAGAGAGCAGAAATGGGATGAGATGATGCATATTCAATCCTTTATTTGTCCCTTTCAAAAGTGTTATTTCTATGTTTCTGTTTTTTTTGCATGTGTGCATGTGTGGCTAACTTTCTATTTGTGTCTGTCTGCTTGTTCAATGTATATTTTCATACTGCTGGATTGTAATAGCAAAGTAACAAAAATTTTTTAAAGAGCTCTATTCGAATTGTTTAAAGATAAATAAGTATTAAACACACACACACACACACACACACACACACACACACACACACACACACACGTATGTATGTATTATTGGAGTCCCAGAGAAAAAGAAAAAAAAATCCAGGCACAAGGGTTCAAAGCCTTAGTTTTTGTAATTACTGTAAAGGAATTGCCCTCTGAAATTTCCCAAAGCAAAGACTTTCTGGCAAAGACTTTCTCTATTATCCAGGTCACAGCTTTGAATGAAATAGATCTAATAATTGAAAACAACTAAAAGAAGGGCCTAGGAACTCTCATCAACACTACGGCCACCTTAGGGGTCTTAAATCCCATGGCCCTCATTTAAAACTTTTAAAACCAAGTTCACCAGACCAGGCCTCATTCTTTCTGTCTCACCTATCCCTACCCTCAGGGCCTAACCAGCTAAGGCAGCTATGAGGGAAGGGTTGGGTGCAGAAAGATGGGTGAGGGTGGGCTTCATTTAGAATTCTTTCCATGGGGCCTAGAGATTAGAAATGGAAGGCACAGAAGACATGCTGCAGCATAGGCCATGTTTTATTCTGAAGGAATTTCCCTATTAAAAATTTTTTTCTTCAGTAATACCTTTGCAATGGTAATGGTAGCAAGCAAATCATTAATAAAATATAAAAAGCCTGGGATAGGAGTAATTGAGAAGATTGTAATTGCTGGATTTCAGTAGTAAAAGAAATGTCCTTGAGAGCTATGGAAAAGTTTTCCTGAATTTTTGCTTGGGACAAATTAAACAATTGTAGTTTATTTTTCAGAGCTTGACAGTCAATATACTTTTAAGGTTGTTCATAATTTTAGGATATTATGAAAACAAAGAGAATTTTTAAACCTCCAATAGAAGGAATAAAAGAATACAGCTGTAAAAAACGCAGTGACAAAATCTAGCCCTATTCCTGTTTTTATGACTTTTTGAATGAAACCATTACAATTTTGTTCTACTTAAATATGTTCTCCCTAACTTTACACAAGTTTACCAATAAAATAAGCTAGTATTACATCTATTACATCTTTATTATGGTAAAAAATGTAAGTTGTATTTAATGTAATTAAGTTTTTATTTTTAACAAACTTTATTTAAAAATAATTATGTTTTATAAGATTTTTATAGGCAGTATCAAAGACCCTTTTTGGTAACAAAGTATGCAGGTATGTAAAATATACAAGATAGCTTATTTAAAGAAAAGTATGTAGTTTTATCCTTGAGAATGTATAGGACAAAGCCTGAGTGAATATGGAAAGTTGAAGAAGGTTTATGAAAGTGATACGTCTGTCATAGTCAATGCTGAGCAAAAATTGATAGTTCTGTTTATAATAGTTTTTAAGCAGCTTTTGTGTCATACAAAACTGGAGTTTAGTTTTCTCTCTGTTAAAATAATGTGGATTGTTTTAGTCTGCTCTAATGTAGGTTATAAAAAGTTTTTCTTAACCATCTGAGTACTCTGTACAGGAGACAAAATATTTTAGATCTTATCAAGAATAATATCTTTTGTTGATGTTTATGTTGACCTTATCATCCTTTATTTCAGAAGACAAGTCTTCTCACTTTTAAAGGAAAACTGTTGCAAAGGATTTGTTCTCTCACCTTGTAAAAGTGAGGTGCTAAAATAGTTTAACCTATTACATAGAAGTGTTTGGGAACAATTACAATAATTAAAAGGGATTTTCTATCCTTCAGTTAGCTAAATTTGTATGAGTGAAACATTATTCATATTTTTTAGAGATTGTATAAAATTACCAAAGATTTGACAATGTTCTCCACTGTCCATGTTATATTCTGATACTGATCTGCATGATGTTAGAACAACAGTATGATATTGTAAAAATTGTTTATAGATCATGGAAACAACCAAATTTACTTGCTTTAATGCTTCTCTCAAAAGTATATGTGGTCACCAAAAAAGGGACTTTAAAGGAGAAGCAAGGCAACAATATAAATTATGTTCTACCTATTAATTAACATAACCATGGTAAATGTGTAAAGGTAAGACAGGTCAAAATTCTGCTATGGTTTGTGCTTTATGACTCCAATATAAGTCAACTGTCAAATGTTTTATTTCTAAAAATAGCTTCATTTAGAAAATGCTAATAAGAAATTAGGGCCTATATTGTAAGCTCTCACAGCAGTCACATTTACTCCTGAGCTTTAATTGTTTTTTCTAAATTCTGACATGCTTTGCTCTTCGTGTATAACCTGGTCGTTCCCTGGAACTTGGAGTATCTGTGTGACACCTGAGACTCACAGAGAGCTCTCTAGCTCTGCAAATCAGCATTACTCCATGCAGCAAGTGTTAAAGAAGCTGAAAAAGAGATCAGACTTCAATTAGAAATGTGAATGAAGCTGATCTGGTTAGGACTAAGGTAAAGCAGAAAATAGGGTAAAAGATGACACTGTCTGTTTTTTAAAATTTTAACTTCTGTGTGAGACCAAAGGAGGAGATATTTATTTTGTCAGAAATTTAAATTTTCTGTAGCATACTATCTAATTTAACCTATCTGGTCAGTTTATTTAAACAATCTAATTCAGCTTTATTTGACATGGAACCTAGAATAGGGAATAAAATCTTGATATTCTGTATAGGTTAATGTAATACCCTGATGCATTCAGAGTATTTTGGGCAGAAATGAAAAAGTATCTGCAAAGTTTCCCTTGAGGGACTGGAGAAAAATGTGAAGCTATTCTTTTAAGCAATAGGGGTTCTCAATTGAATAAGCCAAGCCCTCGATCTTCAGGTTGCCCTCATGAAATGTTTTCCTGTAATGTCAAAACTAAGCCTACTTATAATTAATGCCTAAGAGTTACTCCTAGAGAACCTCTTTTGTTGCTTGGATGTGGTCTCTCTCTAAGCCAAACTGCAAATAAATTCACTACCTTCTCCTCTAAGTGAGACATGACTTCCAGGCTGTTAAGTCTCCCTGGTAACATGGGTCATAACTCCCTGGGATGAGCCTGGCCCTGGTGCCATTGGATTGGTTGACCAAAAGGAGGAAAAGAAATAAAACAATATAAAGTTTCAGTGGCTAAGAGATTTCAAATAAAGTCGAGAGGTCATTCTGAAGGTTACTCTTCTGCAAGTTTCAGCCAGATATTGCAAACTGCCACAGTATGCCAAGCCCCAATCAATAGTGTTCCTGAAAACTCTAAAGAATACCCTGGGCTCTATCTAAGACTCTATAAAAGTTTTACTTATTAAGTTTATTTTTCAGAAATTGAAAGCCTCTGGATTGTTCCTATGCCAGATAAGCCCTGAAACCCAGAGGTGCCAGTCTCTCTGAGAACAACAATCAGTTTCATTCCTCTATCCCACAATGTTGATGCCCATTTTCAGCATGAAGAAGTTGGAATGGTCATTGCCCAGATATCTCTCAAGACTGAGAGAATGATCAAATGAGACGGGGGAGTTGTAACCGAGAAGTTAGGATTTTAGAAAATGGTTATGACTATGGAATCATTTTTAAAGATGTTTCTCTTTACTTTCCAGTATATTAGAATAGCCAGAGGAAAATACCTGAAATTATTGAATGGTAATCCAACTGTCTTGATCTCTGATAACAACTGTATAATTACATAGCCTTTATTTTTTAATTGCAAAAACCTTGTTACTGGCCATCACTTATACCTCCTTATCCTGTTTTTCAACTTAGAGTCTTATGATCACTAAAGACAGCACCTAATGTTTATTAATGAAAGCCTTGAGTCGCCCAGAACTAACACCACCCCAATTCCAAATCATCTCTAACCTTGTCATCTTGAGCCACTGTGCTTGTTATCCTAAACTGCCATCTTTTAATGCTATAAAAACTATCAGAGTTACTGGAGTTTGAGTAGACAGATTTTTAGGCCGACAGTCATCTGATTTTCTGCTTCATACCTAGCAATGAACTCTTTCTCTCTTTGAAACGGTGTCTCAGGAATTGGTCATTTGAGCACATCAGGCAGAGAACCCACTGCTTTTGATCAGTATCATTTCTCTGATTTCCAAATTTTCTACAAATAACATACTACTTTTATAATTAGAAAAGAAGGTGTAAGGTTTATCCATCTATGGTATAATGAAAAATCTGGCTGGCCTTTGTCTCCAGTTCCTAGGGAAGCAACCTCTGAATCTTTGGAATTTCCCTTAATAGGAGTGTCTTATCTGTAATGGTTCCAAGAACAGGCCTGATAGTGCGTATGCTAAGGAGACCATGAGGAGGAGCCAGTCTCACTTCCAGTTTTAGGGTTGGGGCCTGACCACACCAGGAGACCAAACAGGTGATTAGGGGGTTGGGGCTTTGAGCCACAGCCAGGTCACACCCAGTCGAGGTCTCCGACCTCTGAGAGGTGAGGGGTGCTGAAGATTGAACTCAATCACATGGATATTGATTCTGTCAATCAAGCCTATGCACTGTTCCTCATATACATTCGGGACACTTGAAGCCATGAGGAGCTTCCACAGCTGATAAGATATATCTCTTGTCTCAGGAGGGTGATGCACCTTGAGTCCACACGGAGAGGACACAGAAGCTTGACTATGAGACCCTTCCAGACCTTGCCCTCTGTGTCTCTTCTTTTGGCTTCTTCTCATTTGTATCCTTTTACTATAATAAAACTATGATCATATGTATAGTGCTTTCAGTGAGTTCTGTGAGTCATTCTAGTTAATTATTGAACCCAAGGGGGTGGGAACCCCTGAATTTGTAACCAGTTGGTCAGAAATGCGGGCAACCAGGGCCTCCTGAGCTTGAGACTGGTGGCTAAAGGAAAATCTTGTAGAGGATGGCCCTTAATCTGTGGGATCTGGCCTAATTCCATGTGGTTAGTCAGAACTGAGTTGGCTGAGTTACTGCAGCATTTGCAGTTGGTATTGTAAGTTGTAGAACCCATAGAGGTTTTTGATACCTATATACCAAACAAACTTTACCTGGCACAGGAATCTGCCAAGTGGCCTATAAAACCCAAGTAGGAATATTACTCAGCCCTTCAAATCAATACATGTGTGGTACCTAGCAAACATATTCATTCATTCATTGAAAAGGTGTTACTGAGCACCTACTAAATGCTAGGCACAGGAATAACTTACAAAACATATTCCAGTGGGGGACACCAGACAATAAACAAATAAGATGCAATATAAAGCTACCCCTGAAAGAAAAATAATAGGGTAAGGGAATAAAGAGTGACAGGAGGTGCTATTTTCAATTGAATGATCAAGGAAGGCCCCTCTGGGGACCTGTCATCTGAGTAGTGTCTTTAATGAAGCAAGGGAGTGAGCTATGAGGCTCTTAGACTGAGCAAATAGCATGATGTACAATGGTGAGTACATTTTTGATGTGTTTAAAGAACAGCAAGGAGGCTAGCACAGAGGGTTAATTAACAAGGGGAGTAACAGGTACAATGGTTAGGGAGTTTGACCATTTAAAGAACATTGAATATTTATTTAATACATAGAAACCTGGTATTGGTTATAATTCAAAGAACAAATAAAATAAGTGAAATTTAAAAATGTTTTAATGATATGCAAGTTTATAAAAACAAGATTTCCGATTATGTGCTAAAGCAGTGGTTGTCAAACCTGAGAGTGCATCAGAATAACTGGGAGGGTTGGTTAAAACATAGGTTAAAATAAGTGCTCACTCTTAGAGTTTCTCATTCAGTTGGTTTGGGGTTGGGCCTAATAATTTTTTTAAACAACTTTGTTGAGATATTTTACATACATAAAATCCACCCAACATTGGGTGCATAATTCAATGATTTTAAGTAAATTTACCAATAAGCCATTTTTATCACCCTAATAAGATCCTTTATGCTTGTTTATCCACCTTTCAGCACCAGATAACCATTAATTTATTTTGTGACTCTACAGATTTGCCTTTACTAGACATTTCATATAAATGAAAACATATAATATAGAGTCTTTTATGTCTGGCTTCTTTCACTTAGTGATGTTTTCCAGGTTCATCCATGTTGTATCATGTCATCGGTATTCCATGACTTTTTAGTGCTGAATAATATTCTATTGTATAGATATACCACATTTTGTTTATCCATTCATTAGGTGAAGAACATTTGGGTTGTTTTCACTTTTTAGGTATGGTGAATTATACTGTTTTGAACATCTGCATGCAAGTCTTCCTCACAAGCATTTGTTATTGCCTGTTTTCATGAATATACTAGTGGAGGTGAAATGGTATCTCATTTTTATTTTTAAACTTTTCAATTTGAAATAATTCCAAACTTACAGGACAGTTGCAAAAATAATACAAACTCCACACAGAGAAATCCAACATACAACCATGCTCCAGATACCCAGAACCATCAATTTCAACATTTTGCCACTTTTGCCATATCATTCTATCATCCATCCATCCATCTATTTTCTGAACATCTGAGAGCAGGTTGCAGACATCATGTTCCTTGAACACAAACTTCCATGTACATTTCCTATGAACAAGGATATTCACCCATGTAATCACCTTAATGCACTTTTCAAGTTCAAAAAATTTAACCTTGATATAAAGCTTACATTCTATATTCCAATTTTTCCTTATGTCTCAATAATGTCCATTTGAGACTTCTCTCCTCCATTCTTAGATCTCATCCAGTATCATGCATTGAATTTAATTGTCATCTCTTTAGTTTTTCTTTTTTTTAAATTGTGGAAATACATATGCAATACAAATCTTCTCATCCCAACCCCTCCCAAGTATACTATTTAGTGGTATCAATCACATTCACAATGTTGCAGTACTCTCACCACCATCCACTGCTATAATTTTCCCTTCTCCCATACAGAAACCCTACACTCATTTTGCATTAACTCCCCATTGCCCCTTACCCCTACCCCTGGTAACCTGTACCCTACCTTCTGTCTCTATGAATTTGCATATTCTCTGAATATTTTCTTTGTGGTTACCATGGGGCTTAAATTTAACATCCTAAATGTATAACAATCTTGTTTTAGATATCAACATAACAATTTCAACAGCATACACAAACTATGTTCCTATATCTCTTCGTCTCCCCACCTGTATATGGTTCTTGCTACAAATTACATATTTATATGTTATGATTCCAAAACCATTGATTTATCATTACATTTTGCCTTTTAGATCCTGTAGGAGGAAAAAGTGGAGTTACAAATAAAAAATACCATAGTACTGGCATTTGTATTTATTCAGAGATATTTAAAAATAGTTACCCAGAGATATTTACTGGAGATCTTTATTTCTTCTTGTGCCTTCAGTCAATTCTCTAGTGTCCTTTCCTTTCAACCTGCAGAACTCCCTTTAGCATTTTTTGTGAGGCTGGTCTAGTGATGACAATGTCCCTCAGTTTTGGTTTATCTGGGAATGTCTTAACTCCTCCTCTGGTTTTGAAAGACAGTTTTGCCAGGTACAGAATTTACGGTTGGCCAATTTTTTGTTGTGGCATTTTAAATGTCTTCCCACTGTTTTCTTGCCTTCATGGTTTCTGATGAGAAATTGGCACTTAATCTTATTGATCTTCTCTTGTACATGACATGTTGCTTCTCTCTTGTGGCTTTCAGAATTGTCTACTTTTGGCATTCGGCAGATTATAACATGGCGTGGTGTGGGTCTATTTGGGTTTATCCTGTTTGGAGTTCACTGAACATCCTGGATGTGTATATTCATGTCTTTCATTAAATTTGTGAAGTTTTCAGCCATTATTTGCTTGAATATTCTTTCTGCCCCTTTCTCACTCTCGTCTCCTAGGACCCCCACAATATGTATATAGGTATGTTTGATGATATCACACAGGTTCCTCAGGCTCTGTTCATTTTCCTTCCCTTCTTCTTTCTGCTACTCAGAGTGGATGATTTCAATTGTCTTATCTTCAAGTTCACTGATTCTTTCTTCTGCCCAGCTCCAACCTACTCTTGAACCCCTCTATGGAATTTTTAATTTCTGTTACTGGGGTCTTCAGCTCTGTTTGATACCTTTTCATAATTTCCATCTCTCTACTGACATTCTCTTTGTGTTCATCTATCATTTTCTGATTTCCTTTAATTCTTTGACCATGTTTTCCTTTAGTTCTTTGCATGTTTAGCACCTTTTGTTTTAAAGTCTTTGGAATGTCTCAAGTCTGATCCTCCTCACTGATGGTTTCTAATACTTTAATATTCTCATTTGCCTGTTTCTTTGTATGTTTTGTAATCTTTCGTTGAAATCTGGACATTTTGATATTTTAGATTGTTATCACCATAATTTAGATTCTGAGGCATCTGTTCCTTTAGCTTGAATTCAGCTAATATTATGACAGAGCTGTTCTTGAATGCCAGGAGCTAATAACAATAATTAAAAAAAAAAAACAGAAGAAGAAGGAAAAAAGAAAACACCTCTCCCAATCTTGCGGATTGACCTGTGTGAATGCTCTCCTTTCAGGGCTTATCCAGAAAAGGATTTTGGAGAATAGCTCCAGGCCAAAGTGTAGGGACCTCCCTGATCCTTTCTGTGCTTGTGTCTTGTCTTAGGCACATGTGTGTGGCCCTAAAAATTCCCCTGTTTACAGGGATATGAATGCCTTCTTACCTAGGCAGCAGTTTCCTCATGGTCCCTCAGCCAGCAATCCTTTGCCCTAGGTAGCATGACTTGACTAATCTCCCACGACATTCTGCAGAAGGGTTCTGAAAGCAGACTTCTATATACAGGGCAAGTTCTGGGTTGGCAAGTCCCTTAGGCCACCAGACAGAGTGGGCCAGACATACATGCTCCTAGTATGTGCACGAGGGTTATTCTGCTTCCTCCAAAACCAGGACCAGAGATCTGCACTGGGAGCATGGGCTAGCTCCTATGCCAAACCATGAAGGGATGGGGGAGGGGCCAACCATGGCAGCATGAAATCCTACCATTTTTTTAAATAATTCAATTTTATTGAGATATATTCACATACCATACAGTCACACAAAGTGTATAATCAATTGTTCACAGTACCACCATATAGTTGTGTGTCCATCACCAATATTTTTAAGTTGACTTTACATTGATTTGGTACTTGTCCTGTTACTGCAACCCTTTAACTGTTTTCTGGAGCTTTTTTAGAAAGATGTTTCTACTAGTTCTTGCTGGTCATTCAAAGATTCTGTTGGGGGAGATGGAGCCCTGATGCACCTCACTCTACAGTCTTGATGGGATGGGGTCCTCAATGTCATTTTAATTTGCTATTTACCTGATGACTAATGATGGTGAGCATGTTTTCATGTGCTTATTGGACATTCATGTATCTTCCTCGTTGAAATGTCTATTAAAACCTTTTTTCTATTTTTAATTGGGTTGCTTGTCTTATTGAGTTGAACATTTCTTTATATTTTCTGAATACATATGTCAGATACATGATTTGCAGATATTTTATCGCAGTCTGTGGCTTGTCTTTTCATTTTGTTAATGGTGCCCCTTGAAGAGCAAAATTTAAAAATTTTAACAAAGTCCAATTTATCAAATTTGTCTTTTATGCCTTGTGCTTTTGATGTGGTATCTAAAAACTCTTTGCCTAACCCGAAGTCATAAAGATTTTCTTCATGTTTTCTTCTAAAAGTTTTATAATTTTAGCTCTTAAATTCAGGTCTATGATCCATTTTGAATTAACGTTTGTTTATGATCAGAGATAAGAGTCTAAGTTCATCTTTTTGCATTTGGACACCCGATGGTTCCAGCCCCATTAGTCTTTTCAACTATCCTTTCTCCATTAATTGCCTTAGAACTTTTGAACAAAATTAACTGACCATAAATATGAGTTTATTCCTGAACTCTCAATTCTGTTCCATTGAACTACATTTCTGTTCTTATACTAGCACCACACTGTCCTGATAACTGAGCTTTATAGAAATTGTTGAAATCAAAAAGTATGAGTCCTTCAACTTTGTTCTGCTTTTTTTCAAGACTGTTTTGGCTAGTCTATATCATCTGCATTTCCATATAAATTTTAGGATCAGCTTATCAATTTGTGCTAATATTTTGAAAGGGATTGTGTTGAATCTAAAAATCAATTTGGGAAGAACTGCCATCTGAACAATACTGAGTTTTCCATTCCATAAACCTGAAATATTTCTTCATTTATTTAGATCACCTTTAATTTCTCTCAGCAGTTATTTGTACGAGTCTTACATTTTGTTTGTTAAATTTATTTCTAAATATTTAATTATTTTTGATGCTATTGTGAATGAAATTGTTTCTTAATTTCACTTTTCAAGAGGCTCATTGCTCATATATAGAAATAAAATTCAGTTTTGTATACGGATCTTATATACTGGGACCTTGCTGACCCTGTTTATTAGATCTAATAGTTTTATGTGGATTCCTTAGGATTCTCTATATGCAGGAACTTGAAAGCTGTGAATAAAGGCAATTTTACTATTTTTTCCAATCTGGATGCCTTTATTTGCTTTACTTGCCTGACTGTACCAGGGCCTAAGAATTTACAGTTCTAATAAGTTCCCAGGTGATGCTGCTGCTACTGCTCCAGGGACTGTACTTTGAGAGCCACTGCTCTAAAGAATATATATTATATAACAGAAATGGTACTAGAGGAAATAATGGAAGGGAAGGGAAGTATATCACAAATATAAGAGTCTCTCTTTCTAGATATTGTGAGGGAAAATGATCAAAATGATGATAAAAGTCTAAGTATATTTACTTTGGAAGAAATACATAAACAGAAACTATTCAGTGAAATTTTTGGTGTTCTATAGATTTTTAAAAAGCTTTTAAGAGGTGAGGTGACGCGAGATGATGGCGGTGACCTCAGAGTCAATGCAATCCCAATCAAAATTTCAACAACCTACTTTTAAGAAATGGAAAAGCCAATTATCAAATTTATTTGGAGGGGTAAGGGGCCCTGAATAGCCAAAAGGAAGAATGCAGTTAGAGGAGGCACACTTCCTGACATTAAAGCATCTTACAAAGCTACAGTGGTCAAAACTGCATGGTACTAACATAAAGATAGATATACTGACAAATGGAATCAGATTGAGAGTTCAGAAACAGACCCTTACAACTATGGCCAACTGAAATTTAACAAAGCTTCCAGGTCCACTTAACTGGGAAAGAATAGTCTCTGTAACATATGGTGCTGGGAGAATGAAAAGAATGAAAGAGAACCCTTATCTCCAACTTCATACAAAAATTGACTCAAAATGGATGAAGGGCCTAAATATAAGAACCAGGACCATAAAATTCCTAGAAGAAAATGTAGGAAAGCATCTTCAAGATCTTGTGGTAGGCAATGGTTTCTTAGACTTTACACCCAAAGCACAAGCAACAAAAGAAAAAAATAGATAAATGGGACCACCTTAAAATTAAAAACTTCACAGGATTTTGTATGCACTTGCAATTCACAAAATAAAACTGACAGATTCCTGCCCTCATATAGTTTATATTCTAGTGGAAAAGATGAGGAAAAAAAAGAAAAAAAAATACTTTATATAGTCTGTTAAAAGCGCTATGGAATAAAGCAAAAAGTAAAGCAGAGTAAGAGGGAAAGCAGAGTAAGAGGGATTGGGTGGGTTACAATTTAAAATGGGGTGGTCAAAGTAGGCCCAGTTGAGAAGGTGACATCCAAAAGAGGTAAGGGAGTGGTCTAGGTAGAAAGAATAAACAAAGGCCCAAAGGTGGGCATGTGCCTGTCATTTTCAAGAAACAGTGAGGAGACCAATGAGTCTGCATGATATAACCAAAGGGAGATGGGAGTAGTAGTTCAGATTAGAGAGATAACAAGCATGGGGAAGACCATTCAGGGCCTTTGGCTTTTATTCGGAGTGGAAGTAGGAGCCACTGGGGTTTTGAACTGGAGTGATGTGATCTGACTTAATTTTAAAGGAATACTGTTGTGATGAGAACAGGTTGTATGGGGGGAACGGTTTACAAAAAAAGATCAGTTTGGAGGTGTAATGGGTTGAATTGTGTCAGTCCCAAAGGTTATGTTGAAGTCCTAAGCTCCAATACCTGTGAATATGATCTCTTCTGGAAATAGGGTCTTTGCAGATGTAATCAAGTTAAGATGAGGTTCTAAACCAATATAAGAAAAGAGACAGAAACACAGATAAACACAGAGGGAAGACCGCCAAGTGAAGACAGAGGAAGACCGGAGGCAGAGACTGGAATTATGCTGCCAAAAGCCAAAGAATGCTGAGGCCACTAGAAGCTAGGAGAGGCAAAGAAGGATCCTCTCCTAGAGACCACAGGAGGGATCATGGTCCTACCAGCACCCTGATTTTGGACTTCTGGCTTCCAGAATGGGGAGAAAAAATTTCTGTTGTTTTAAGTCACCCAGTTTGTGGTACTTTGTAATTGGAAGCCCTAGGAAACTAACAAAGGAGGATACTGGAATAATTCAGGCAAGAGATTATTTTGAACTACATCCAATAGTATTCCAGGCAGAAGCAATAAAAGGGGTGACAGGTAGATGGGCTCTGAATGTATTTTGTTTAGTTTTTTAGGTTGCTTTTCTTTTTTTACTGAGGTATTAATTAACATACAATAAGCTGCACATGTTTCAAATGTACAATTTGATTAAGTTTTTAAGTTTTGACATACACACACACACACACACACACACACACACACACACACACATATAATACCTGAAAAAACCACCACCACAATCAGGATAATCACTCCCCAAAGTTTCCTCATGCCCCTTTGTAATCCTACCCCTACCCTCAGGCAACCACTGATCTACTTTCTTTAATTATAGGTTAGTTTTTTATATAAATGGAACCATACAGCATGTGCTCCCTTTAAAGAAAAAAAAAGATTATTTTGAAATATTTTCAAACTTACAGGACAATTACAAAAATAATAAAAATCCCATACAGAGAACTCCAGCAAAGCTTTAACCCTGAAGATACCCAAGATACTCAGATCCACCAGTTTTAATATTTTGCCAATTTGCCATATCCTTCCTTCCTTACTTTCTTCCATCCACCCATCTATTCATTTTCTGAACACCTGAGTGTATGTACATTATGTTCCTTGAACTCCTAATACTGGCCATGCACATTTCCTAAGAATAAGTATATTCCCTTATGTAGCCACCTTAAGTGCAGCTATAAAGTTCAAGCGTATGTCCTAATAATGTCCTTTTGAGTCTTTTCTCCTCCCTCACTAGATCCTATCCAGGATCATGTATTGCATTTAATTGTCATTGTCTCTTTAGTCACTTTCTTAGAAAAATTGTGGCAACATACATACAACATAAACTTTTCCATCTCAACCACTCCCAAGCATACCATTCAGTGGGATTAATCACATTCACAATGTTGCAATGCCCTGCATGTACTCCTTTTTGTCCAACTTCTTTCACTCAGCATAATGATTTTGAACTACATCCATATTGTTGCATGTATCAATAGTTCATTTCTTTTTATTGCTGAGTAGTATTCCATACTACCCCAATGTGTTTATCCATTCACCTGGTGAATAAATACCATAATGTGTTTATTTATTCATTCACCTATTGATGACCTCTGAGTCGTTTCTGGTTTTGGGCTATTACACAGAAAATGGCTACGAATATTTGTGTACAAATCTTTGTATGGACATATGGTTTCATTTCTCTTTAGGTAAACGCTTAGGAGTGGAATGGCTAGGTCACACGGTATGTTTAACCTTTAAAGAAACTGCCAAACTGTTTTCCAAAGTGGTCATACCATTTTACTTTCCCACTAGTAGTGTATTAGTTCTCGTTGCTTTACATCCTCGCCAACGCTAGATATGGTTGGTCTTTTTTGATTTTAGCCATTCTAATCAGTGTGTATAGGTATCTCACTGTGGTCTGAATTGGTGTTCTCCTAATGACTGATATTGAGGTTCTATGCATGTGCTTATTTGCCACCAGGTTATCTTCTTTGTTGAAGTGTCTTTTCAAACCTTTTCCCATTTTGAACTGGATTGTTTGTTTTCTTATTATTGAGTTTTGAGAATTATTTATATATTCTACCTATAAATCCTTATCAGATATATGATTTATAAATTATTTACTCCCAGTCTGTCGCTTGTCATCTCATTCTCTTGACAGTGTCTTTTGAAGAAGAGACGTTCTTAATTCTGAATAGATTCTGAAGGTAGAGAGAAAAGGATTTTCTGACAGACTATATGTGGGGTGTGAGAGAAAAAAAAGAGTCAAGGATGGCATCAAAAGTTTTTAGCCCAAGCAACTGGAAGTCTCACACCAACTGAGATGGGGAAGACTACAGATGGAAAAGATTTTTTGAGGGGGTGGGGGAGGTAGGAGGGTTAATGAGGAGATCAGGAGTTTAGTTTGGACACGTTATGCTGGAGATGTCTAAAATGCAAGTGGAGATTCAAGTAGGCACTTGGATCTACAAGCCTGCAATTCAGGAGAGAAGTCTAGGCTTGAGATATAAGTTTTGGGGTAATTAACATTTAGATGGCATTAAGTCATAAATGAGTAGTTAACTATTTCTCAGGTTCTGAATTAGGGACTTTCACATGCATTACCACATTTATTCTTTAAAACAACTAAATAAGATAGTAGAGAAAACACTACATTTTAGTTATCTCAAAAGTGTAATGGCTCAAGCTGGACATAATTGTTATCATCACAGTTAGCATTTATTGAAGGCTTATTATTTGCCAGGCACTGTTTTAGTGCTTTATATGTATTATACTATTTATTCCTCACAATCCTATGAGGTATATAAGAAATATACTATCGTATAGTTGAGAAAAACTAGGTGCATTTTATCAGATAAAGATTACTTAATATGGAATAGAGTGGGGCCTCTTACTTCCCTTGATCTAGATACTGTATAATATTTATAAATGAAATCTAAGGTCAGATTATTATCATTATTTTATAACTAAAATTTCTGTTTGCATGTTGCTTCTCAAATCAATTTTTTTGGTATCAGGTACTTACAAAATTTATTTTTGAATTTAAATACAGGATTTTACAGCTATATCCTTCTCAAAATTTCACCATATTATCAGTGAAAATTCCTAAAGAATAAATAGAAACACTTTCAAATGTTATTTTTTATATTAATGACTAAATGTAACAAGAGTTCTACTGGACATCAAAATGGTATTTTTCTCTGAGTATACATAGAACACTGCATGTTGAAATTACTCCAGTTTTCATCTCTGCCAGATTCCATATGCTAAACATTTTGGAAATGATTTCATCTCTAGGAACTTAACTTTCTTTTCCTTCACTAAGCCAAAGCAGGTTCACCAATACGGAAGATAAAAGAATTTGATCAAAGAATTAAAATAGCAGAAAGCAAGATAAAATAATTAAGTTAGAACAAGCAATGAAATATTTTAATGGATTTTTTTACTGTTTGTGGATTACAAATTTTAATAGTATTATGTCTGGTGATGCTTAATTAACATATACTGAAAAACATTAAGATTGGTTTTACATTATCTTCTGAACAAAAATGAACTGTTTTGTATCGTAACAGAATACAGAAAAAAACAAAGAAAAGGAACTGTATGGAATAGAAGATGATGATGACTTTGGAGGCAGAAAGACTTGAGTTCAAATTCCAGGTCATTTAGTTACTAGCTGTAAGACCTTACATTCTCTCAGTTTCAGTTTTTTCCTTTGGTAAACTAATCTCATAGGGTTGTTGTATTAGTCTGGGTTCTCTAGGGAAATAGAACCAACAGGAGGTATCTTTAAATAACATGAGATTTTATAAAATTGTCTATTGCAACTATGGGGATACGTGAGTCCACATTCCGTAGGGAAGGCTGCAAGCTGGCACTTTGATGAAGGTTTTCAATGAATTCCCCAGGAGAGGCTGGCTGGCTGAAGTGTAGACGAAAGTTCTCTCTTCTGACCTCTGAAGCCATCACCCCCTCCTTAAAAGCCTTCAACTGATTAGATTAAACATCTCTGGCTGCAGAAGACACTCCCCTTGGCTGACTGCAGATGCAAATAGCCACAGATACAATCAACATACTGATGATTTAAGTCCACAAAATGTCCTTGCAGCAACAGGTAGGCCAGTGCTTGCTTGACCAGACGACTGGACACCATCACCTGGCCAAGGTGACACAGGAACTGAACAGTCATAGTTGTTATGAGGATTAAATGAGATGCTACATAGGTACATGATTGTTTTCCCTGAGTTTTGATAATCACTTTTATTAGTCAACATAGAAACTCTAATGTAAAATAATTTAGGAGCTCTTGTAAGTATGTATGAATGTGAGTGTGTGTGTTTATCAACAAATGGTTTATTATATAACCTCGACTACTTTCTAACTGAAAACATGTTCCTATTACATAAGAAAAAATAGAACATAGTGAAATTACAGAGGACCAAATCTGTAATTCGTTTCTAATCATCCTTCTTTATTCTGTTTCCAAAAAGGGTGAGCTCAGTGCCAGCATGTTTTTGAATGAAAGGTCTAAGTCTGCTCTACTGAGTAAATGGCTACATAAGTACAAAAGACTACTTAAATTTTAATTAATTAAATTTGAATAGAATTAAAAATTCATTAAATTAAAAAATAATCAGTTTCCTTATCATCATCAAAAACTCTGACAAAAAAGTAGACTTTGTAAAAAGGAGGGTTCATTCTGTTGAATAGGGAATGTTTTAAAAATCAGCTCCAGTGCCCATTTCTTCATCTAGAATCCAGTCATGGCATGCATTTTTCAGGCTGCCAGTCACACCAGCAACATTTCAAGTGCTCAACAGTAACATATGGCTGGTGGTTAATGTATTGGAAAGGGCGGATATAGAAACTGCCACGATGTCAGAAAGTTCTACTAGACGGTGCTAGTAGGGAATCTCTTTCAAATATCCCTATTACTGAATTGAGACTAAAAGCAAACTGAATTTTGCTTAAAATGAAATTGCTTATTGACATTTTAGGCAAATGTAACAGAAAAATTTTCTACTAGGATTTTGGTTCCCTGCCTCGGACCGTTTGTATTATTTGCACATAGGGTAGATCAACCATCTAGCCAAGACCTACCCTCTGGTTGATGTCTAATCTGGCTGGTGCCTAATCCGAGAGAGGAAGAAAGACATGGGAAAGCAGCCTGAAAAATGCATGCCATGACTGGATTCTAGATGAAGAAATGGGCACTGGAGCTGATTTTTAAAACATTCCCTATTCAACAGAATAAACCCTCCTTTTTACAAAGTCTACTTTTTTGTCAGAGTTTTTGATGATGCCAAGGAAACTGATGATTTGAAGGTGCAGAATTGAAATAACTACCCAGAGAGGAGACAGAGTAAGTGCATTTCACCTTATGCCTTCCACTAGTTACGCTAAAAACCCTGCATACAATATATAAAGTAACTAACAGGGACTCCAGGCGTCAAGGGGTGATCCCGAGGTGATTTCCCCGGGAATTTTTCTTCTGCCTCCTAACATATCTGGCCTGGGTGAGAGAAGCCTGCAACCTGGAAACACCAAGAAGCACACACAAAAATAGCCCCAAGGAGAGCCCGCTCTTTCTAGCCAAAGGAATGAGAAGACGGTGGCATCCCTGATATACCCACGTGTAAAATGACCAGTAAAAAGCTTTGAGAACTAAGCTATGGTATGGAATACTTCCAATTTTTAACTTGGCTTCTGGTAGCACACAAGTGGGAAGATCAGAAGAGCACTGCAAAAGCTTGAAAATAAAATTGGCATTTGAACCATAGCCCACCAAAGTAGGCCAGAATGTGTGTTCTGATTCTGATCATGTTGACTGCCTATTAAAATGTAAGATTTACATAAGAATCAGAATCTCATAACATAATACTCATAACATAATACTCAGAGTCATAATACTCTGACATACTATCCAAAATTACTCTTCAGACCAAGAACCAGGAAAATCTCAACTCAAATAAGAAAGGCAGTCAACAGACAACGACACCAAGATGGCACAGATTAAGAATAATCCGACAAGGATTTTAAAGCAGCTATCATAAAATGCTCCAAAAAGCAATTATGAATGGCTAAAATAAAAAATACTGTCATTACCAGTGCTGGCAAGCACACAGAGCAATCATACACTGCTGGTGGAATATAAAATGATACCGACACTCTGGAAAATGGTTTGGTGGTTTTTATAAAGCTTAATATACATTTATAAATTAGCAATCCTACTCACAGGTATTTATCCTAGAGAAATGAAAACCTGTATATACATATTCAGAGACACTTTATTTGTACTAGCCAAAAACTAGAAACAACCCAAATGTCCTTCAAAGGGTGAATGGATAAACAAACTGTTGGAGAGCCATACAATGGAAAAAGTACTCAGCAATAAAAAGGAATTAACTATCGATACATACAGCAACTTGCATGGATCTCAAGGTCATTATGCTGAGTGAAAAACACCAATCCCTAAAGTTTAATATTGTGTAATTCCATTTACAGAATATTCTCAAAATGACAAAATTATAGTGGTGGAGAACAGATAAGTAGTTGCCAGGGGTTAGGGTTTAGGGGGAGGGTGAGTATTAAAAGGTAGCACTAGGATTTTCTTTGGGATGATAGAACAGTTCTGTATTCTGATTATGGTGGTGGTTAAATCATTCAATACATATGATAAAATTTCATAGAATTATGCATCAAAAACAAAAAAAGGAAAAGAAAAAGAAAGAATACATGTAAAAAACTGGTGAAATTCAAATAAGGCCTACAGGTTAGTTAACAGTAGTGACCCCATGT
Source organism: Choloepus didactylus (assembly GCF_015220235.1). Classification (NCBI taxonomy): domain Eukaryota; kingdom Metazoa; phylum Chordata; class Mammalia; order Pilosa; family Megalonychidae; genus Choloepus; species Choloepus didactylus. The sequence goes on along the minus strand of NW_023637624.1, from coordinate 609,296 downwards.
TGATTTCCTAGTTTTGATAATTATATTATACTTAAATCAGATATTATCATTGGAAGAAGTTGGGTAAGGGTACATGAGAACTCTGTACTATTTCTGCAACTTCCATGTGAGTTTAAAAGTTAAAAAAATTACTCTCCAGTCTACATTTCTGACACTCCTATGGATTTTCTAATTCCAAATGCCTTTTGGACATTTCATCTTAGATGTCTTATGATTGTTTCAAACACAGTATGTCTTAAACCACACTCATACTCTATGCCCCTTTCTACCTGGCTTTTCCTTCTGAAGGCCCTATTTCTATTAGGGGTAACATCATTCTTCCAGTTAGTGTGAAACCTTGAATTAATTTTTCACTCCTTCCTAGGATCTAGTCACTGACTGAGTCTTATCACTTTTCCTTTCTTCAAAACGGCAGTCTTGGTTTTTCTTTTCTATTCCCCCTTTTACTTCCTGGTCCAAGCCTAGATCACCTCCTGACTGGAGAGTCACAGCTTTTATAAAATCCCCTTGTCTCTACTGCTTTCAGGTACCTTACCTCTAATAGGTACCCACTCGTACACAGTGTCCAAAGAATTAAATGAGCATGCTGCCCACATCATGTCATCATTCAAAACCCTGCAGGAGCTTTTCACTTTCTGCACTGTAATATTCAAACTACTTAGTTTGGCATTCTAGACTGAACACCTTCCTTCAAACCAATATTTCCAGCCAACTACTGCTACAATCCTTCAGATACCTGACATTTTGTTAAACCAGGTTGCTTCCTGGCCCCACCCCCAACTTGCCTTGAATAATTCATCTTATACTTTTTAATGGTTTTGCCTATGCTTATCTTCTACTTCCCATATGGGGTATGTCCCTTTTCAGCCCCACTAACACATGCAAGCCTTCCCTGGAGCTACAGCCTAGAACAGCCTTCTTGGACTTTTTCATTTAAGTTACTGGCATTCATTTGCCTTTTTGGTGTCAGAAATCTGTTATGTATTAAGCTCACGTTATTTAGAACAATAAGTATAATCAATGGTAGGGAAAGGGTTCTCAAAAATAAATATATTAGCCAAGATAAACTTTGATATTGAAAGCCACTGTAAACATGTAATGTATAATGCTAAAACATTTTCTAAAGGACATTTAAAATGACTAATATGGCTGCCATTTCCAATGCTACTTGTCACTTAAACTAGCTTCTAATGAACAAAAGATCCCCATTCTGGAGAAACTGAGAAAGGCAAAGAGATAAAATAGGAATCTTCATTTCTGTGGGGGAAAATATACCTAAGAACTATTTACCTACACTTCTGCCTTACAGATTATCAATGGGAAATCAAGAATAACTAGAACTGGATATTCCAAGTGAGGAATAATTAGAACTGAGTATCAGAGCGTAGAATGCATATTTGACAGGTAGCATTCTTAAGGAGAATCAAGATCTATTGGAATCTCAAAATTGTTCTATAATATCATTCAATGTCATTACTATTAAGACCCATTATTAATCTACGTTTTTAGATATCTTCTTAGTTTGCATAATCACTGGGGAAGTAGCATGGTATAATATAATGGCTATTCATTCACTTATTAACTTGTTGATATTTATTGAGTATCTACTATGTGTCAAACACTTTCTATGTGTCAGAGTGAACCAATAGCCCCAAATTCCTACCCTTGTGTAGCTTTATATTTTATGGGGTAGACAGAAAATAAAAAAGATAAGTAGAATATAAGTATATAGTATGGTGACAAATGCTATTTTAGTGGAGTGGGAGGATTGCAAGCCTGACTAGAGTGGGTTCAAGAGAAAGGCATGGGAGAAATTGGAGAAAAGTGAGTACAGACAACTCTTTCTAGGAGTTTTGCTGTCAAGGGGAGCAGTGAATAGAGGCAGAAGCTGAAGAGGGTTGTAGGATCAGAAGAAGGTATATATACATACACACACATATACATACATATAAATTACAGCATGTTAGAGTCAACACAGAGAGAAAACCGATGATGCAGGAAAGGGAATGCTAAAGCAATGTTCCTGAGTAAGTGAAAGGTATGGAATCTAGTATACAAGTGAAAGGGTTTTGGTAGGCTGGATTAAAATCTTTATTCTACCATGGACAACTTTTGTGACTTGGGACAAGATTCTTAACCTGTTTAGGAAATAAAAAGAATTTTTAAAATCTGCCTTTTCCCTAAACCACTAAACCTACATCTATTATCTATTTATATAAAAATAATTAATGCTATAAAGTACACATTCATAACCAAAATAAAGATAATTAATTTTTTTGTCATAACCGGGTACTATTTCAGTTTTTCACATTATATGTCTTTGGATGCCTTTCTCTCTGGTGTAGTCTTTCTGAATCTACTTTCATAGCCTCTGTCTGATAACTGAACATCACTTGCATGGTATATCTTTATAGTGGGTTTAATAGTGTTCCCTTAAAATTCCTGCCCATTTGGAACCTCAGAATGTGTCCTGATTTGGAAACAGGATCTTTGCAGATGGAATTAGTTAAGATGAGGTCATCCTGGATTAGGTGCGCTTTAAATCCAATGACTGGTATCCTTGTAAAAAGAGGAGAGAACACACAGAGAGACACAGAGAAGAAGGCTATGTGAAGATTGAGGCAGAGTGGAGTGATGCAGCTACAAGCCAAGGAATGCCAAGGATTGCCATCAACCACTGGAAGATAAGAGGAGGCAAGGAAGGATTCTTCAGATCCTTCAGTGGGAGTATGACCCTGCCAGCACCTTGATTTTGGACTTCTAGTCTCCAGAACTGTGAAAATAAATTTCTGTTGTTTTAAGCTAGTCAGTATTTGGTAATTTGGTATGACAGCAAAAGGAAACTATTACAATCCTGATGCAGATGTTTACATATGACAGGCAGAAACATCAAACAAGAAAGAGGAACAATACTGTAATGAAAAACACTAAAAAAAAAAGATGAAACAGGCCACTTTATAGAGCAATATATTCTTGCTTCTGGGAGTGTTCAAACAAAGTGTAGATGGCTGCCTATGAGCTCATGTACCTTAAGCCATGGGTGATTCAGTGCTTCATAAACAGTGATCCTTTCAGCTGGATCCAGCATCAGCATCCGACGTATTAGGTCTTTGGCACTTTCAGAGATATGGCTCCACTGCCTTGCATTCATCTGAAAAGGGAGAAAAGGAAAATGACATAGTTATCTTCAGTGAGAAGTTAACAGTCACCATTATTTAATATTTTTATGCTACTTTAATGTGATTAAAATTCTCAGAGCAAAGAGCAGAAACCTGAAGCTAACAGTTTGCTCTCTAAGGAAGAAGACTACAAACACAATTCTTTTTTTCCTTGTTGTATGAGAATTTTTGCATCATAAAAAGTCCTTACATATGTTTTTATTGTTATGTAAGTTATAATATTTTTAATAATTAAGAATATAATTTAATGATTCCCATTTCTGTCTTTAGAACCTCAGCTAGAGACTAGAAAAAAAGAGTTACTTAATCCAGAAAGAAGGACTAAAATAAAGTTTAAACATTAAAACTTTTAAAGAAATGAATTTAAAATTTTATTTTAAGTTGGGATTAGCTGTAATTGTGAACTCTGCAAAGTTATTAATAGGATATTCTGGTTACTGTGTATCAATTTCAGTATTTAGAAAAAGATATACTATTAACATAGGCCCTACAAAATAACAAATTCACTTGCATATTGCCATCAGAGAAGTTACTTTTGTCCCTTTTTTTAGAGATGAGACAACTAAGACACAGAGTAAACTGACAAAAGGCAAACAAAAACACTATGAATTGTTCAAAATGCAAAAGGCTTGTTAGAAAGACGGTAGGCCTGTGAAGAAATAGCCATAAGACTCCTGGAAAAAGGGATATGTGGGAGACCAGGAACCAGAAATAAATAGAAAGAGGGTGTTTAGCGTTTGGAGTTAGGAAGGCAGGTGGGTACAGAAGTGTAGAGATGGAGTAGGGTCATTCACATGGGTGAGCTTATGTGCGTTGCCCTGTGGTAGGCGATTTAAGCAATGCCATGGCTTTAACCAGCAGAGACCTATGTCACCATCTAAGGGACAAAGATGGAGAACAAACTCTACAACAATGTAAAGCAAAATTAAATCACAACTGGCATCCTTGTACATATAAATCATTACAATTTGGCCAAGGGGTATATTAGACTCTGAACTGTGGCAAATGTGAGGCTTTGTACTTTAGACGGATAGTGAAAAACATCTCTACTTTAGGATATCTCTTAAAATTGGATGGTGTTCCATTTTCTTTCTATTAACAGGCAGAACCCTAAAGAGTCACTTCTGCTTGTCAAATCCCATTGAAAGGAATGCCATTAGACTGCTTAAATTTCGTCATCCTTTTGAAACTGTGATAAGTTGATCAGCTTGAAATAAGGAAGCAAGTGATTAGATGGGGTCTGGATAGCCTTGCTCCTTCTTACCCATCCTGTAGCTGATGTGCTCTTTATAGTCTGAATGATTTTTCAATTGGGAAAGGGTTTGAGAAATCATCTGAAGTAGTGGTAAGATTTCTGAATTAAGTAGAGGTTAACCAGTTTATTCCCCTGCCCTTTTTATGAGGGTGTCCTATGTAGAGATTTCTCTTCCTTTGTCTGAGAAAAGCAGTTGAAATCCTTTGGGGAGGCTGAGTATATAAGGGGGAACAAAACACAGCCACAAAATTGTCTCACTCATTTGAATACCAAAGCCGTGGCAGTCTAGAATCCTGTTGTGTAGATACAAACTGACTACTTGTGACAGTAAGTTATATTCAAGGTTACTGTGGGAATTACATACTGTGAAAATTATATTCTTTTTGTCCTTTATTTAAAAAGTTAATTAAAATTAAATGTTAGCATATATTCCAGTTTAATAGTATTCTCTGACATCTATTTTAAAATATCAAAAGCTAACAATGAAAACGAAAAGTTAAATTAAAATCACTTAAGGCCAGTAGCAGTTTATGAACTATGACAATTTAAATGTACAGGCATACCTCGTTTTATTGTACTTTGCTTTATTGCGCTTCGTAGATACTGTTTTTTTTACCAATTGAAGGTTTGTGGCAACTGAGTCAAGCAAGTCTATCGGTGCCATTTTTCCAACAGCATATGCTCACTTTGTGCTCTGTCACATTATAATTAAGGTATGTACACGGTTTATAAAGACATAATGCTATTGCACACTTAATAGACTAGACTATAGTGTAAACCTAACTTTTATATGCACTGGGAAACAAAAAAATTCATGTGACTTGCTTTATTGTGATATTTGCTTTATTGCAGTGCTGGGGAACAGAATTTGCAATATCTCCGAGGTGTGCCTATACTACATTTTCTTGAAAATACCATAAAGATCAAAGATTTTGTTAACAGTTTGTTTGTTAAGAACCACCAGGATGATGAAATGATATTTTTGAGATATGCTTTAAAATAATTTAGTAGTGTGTGGGTAAAACAAGATTGGCTATATGTTGATAAGTATTAAAGCTGAGGCATCACTATGCTATTACCTACTTTTTTCATTTGTCTGAAAATTTCCACAATCAAAAATTTGAAAAAATTGACAGAACCATATCACGGTATACTAAAAAAAAAAAAGGCCCACCAGGTTCATTATTGATGGCAGAGCTGGATCTATACAAACTAAGCTGCTTAGAAACCTGGGATTTTGTAAGGAAAGCCACGAACATACGCAAAAGATTAGGTTAGACAAGTAAAAGAGTAAATAAGGTATTGACCTCAAAGCTTCAAATCCCCAGGTCAAGAATTGGTGATAAAGCTTCTACCATCCATCTGACTTACTATGATATTAAGAATAGGGAATTTTAAAAATGATTTAATTTTTAGACACATGTAGACACAGTCCGAGTTTCTTACCAAGCAACAAAATTAACTACTCAATGTTTTAAAAATAGACAAAATCAAATATCAGACGCCATCGGAATGAAGCACATTGCCTTGGAAACCAGGAAGTCTGCAACTGAGCCAACACAAAGAAATAATTCTATTATTAGTAAATGCTTAAAACTCGAAAAGGCAGGTTGAAGATTTTATTATATGGTACATATGTCATAAGCTGCTGTGAGGATTAAATGAATTAATATATGTAATATGCTTAAAATAGTTTGTGGAATATAGCAAGGGCTATGTATGAGTTAGCTATAATTATTGCTAGTATTGTAAGCATAATACATTAATAATCTTGTTTATTTTCACATTAGATCTGTGATTTCACTTGGAAAAATTCAACCAGAAAGCCATGGCTATACATTCCTGACAGCCACTCACAATTTCCAGGAATATAAAGGGATGATTACTTATAAGCAGTTTCTTGAGACATTTAGTTACCTTGAAAGTATTGATTTTATTCCCCAATGGCCAACTGACTCTAAGAGAAGCATAAAAACCTATACTTAAAACATTTTTCACTGTTAACAGAGTTTTGGCAAATTTCTTGGTTACATGCACTTACAAGTTGATGGTGCCAAGGACAAAGCATCATTTCAAAAAAAAAAAAAAAAAAAGAGGAATATTAGCCATTCTCACTAACAATTTAAAAGGGTAAGGTTGCAACTCTGAAAATACTTTACATTTTTCCCGCCTTTTCTTTTTTTTTCCAAGTCCCATACAGAAATGTAATATTACTGAGGAACTGAAAAGAAAATTTTAGGGGCCTCATACTTCTAGAGTCTAGTGTACATAAATAAACCCATGCTTGCTTTTATAGACTGGACAAAATAAACAGTGATTTTGTTGAATAGGAAGTACAGGTTTCCCAGCACAAACTGCCCTGAACCAATATCCAGAAATGTATTACCCCATGTTTCCCATACACAGATCCTATTCCGTGTCAGCCATACAAGGCAGTATAGGGTAAAAAAGGGTAAAAGCTTGGGTAGTAGAATCAACCTTAAGCTTATTTATTTCCAAGAAGTCCTTAGGTCTTTCTGATAGTCATTCATGGTGTCAGTAATGACTTTTTAATTTTTTAATAATGAAAGTAATAATTTATTAATCACAAGTCTGTGAATAGTACATAAGAAACACAGCCAAAGAAAAATAGAGACACACAGCCAAAGAAAAATATGAATGTGTTAAGTCACAACAAAATGGCTCTAAATTGTATTGAAATTTTGTGATGATATCAGCATTTCAGTTTATCCTGGTATGGAAATGGCAAATTTGTAGGCTGTGCTGGCTGACGACATAAAGTACAACAATATAATGGGGGTGGTAAAGCAAAAACAGATGCTAATGAAGACTAAATTAAAAATTAAGATAAAGAATGACTAACATTACCTGAATAAAATTTCTACTTTTAACTTCACAAATTAAGCAAAAAGCCTTTAAAAATGAATTACACAAATTATACAAAGAAAGGCCATATTAGTTTATTTGGGTCACCAGACAGCTAATGGATACTTTAAAATATGGGATCAGGTCTGTAAAAAACAGCTTACCTAGGGTAAAAAAAACCAATAAGGGTCAAATTCTATCATAATAAATTTCAAGGATCATTCCAAATTCTTTCATTGAATTAGAATTTTATTTGAAATAAGTGGGCATTAACCAAACATTTCTTTGACCCAGATAAATGAGGAGTTTTGCCATAACGTATGTGTGGTAAAATAATTTGATGTGTAGTGTGGCTTTGTGTAGGTCTTACGATCTGAGAGCCCAGAACTCCTGAATTGTAGACTTGTATGTGCAGGAAAGGGGACACATATCCAGTCTATAGTTTTTAAACTGCCCCAAAGAGGACTAGGATACCTGTTTTCAAGTCTAAAGACAAAGTCAGAATCCAAAGAACTGGTATAGACTTTAGATGTAGCACAGAGGGGAAGGAAGAAGGAGAGACAAAGCAATGATTGTTTTAAAGATAGCCTCCTTTCTTGACCACCTGGATGAAAGTTCAGCTGACAGCAACTCAGAAATTTACTTGAGGCCTATGTTGCCTGTGGTGGTTTGAAGCTGTATGTACCCCAGAAAAACGTTCTTAAATATAACGCATTCCTGTGGGTGTAAACCCATTGCAAGTAGGCCCTTTTGATGAGGTTACTTCAGTTAAGGTGTGTCTCACCTCAATAAGGGTGAGTCTTAATCGTATTACTGGAGTCCTCCATAAGAGAATGGAATTTGGAAACACAGAGAGAAAGCCACAGAAGCAAGAAACTGAAATCAACAAAACTGGAAAAGAAGGGAGAGACCAGCAGACACCACCATGTGCCTTGCCATGTGACAGAGGAGCCAAGGGTCACAGGCAGCTAGTCTTTGGGAAGAAAGCATCACCTTGATGAAAACTTCATTTGGACATTTTCCCAGCCTCAAAACTTGAGTGAATAAATTCCCATTGATTAACCCAACCTACTTCATGGTATCTGCTTTGAGCAGCCTAGGAAACTAAAACATGTAAGCAGAGAACATTTCTCTGACTGGGTACCAATATGACAGGCAATCAATAAGCAATCCAAAGATAGATAGTAACATTAAAAAACATTTTTCAGTAATTAGAATAGCAAATTTATATAGAGTCAGAAACTAGAATATAGGTTACCAGGGGGAGGGAATAGGGAGGTAATGCTTAAATTGTAAAGAATTTCAGTTTGGGGTAATAGAAAAGTTTTGGTAATGGATGGTGGTGATGGTAGCACAACGTTGTGCACATAATTAACAGCACTGAATTATATACTTGAATGGGGTTAAAAGGGGAAATTTTAGATTGTATATACCTAATTTTACATTGTATATATGTTACTAGAATAAAAATTTTTAAAAAAGGACTGTACCACACAGTGAACTCTAATGTTAACCAAAGATTACAGTTAGTAGCACAAGTATAAAAATGTTCTTTCATCAATTGTAATAAACGTACCACACTAACACAAAGTGTTAATAACAGGGTGGAATATGGGAACTCTGTATTTTATGCATGATTTTTCTGTACATCTACAACTTTTCTAATAAATTTAAAAAAACATTTTTTTCAGAGTAATTTAATCTCAGTGGAAAAATAAAATGCTCATAATACATAACATATTACCTTATATTTTCCTTTAATGATGCCTTCAAACAATCTTTCCTTGGTTCCATAAAAAGGTAAACAACCACTTAGCAGAATAAAGAGGATCATGCCACAACCCTAGACATCTACAGGTTTTCCGTAAGGCTCTCTTTTGACCACTTCTGGGGCCATAAAATGAGGTGTTCCAACACGCCCTATATTTAAAACAACATTAAGGAAAAATGTTTGCATAAAATGGGGTTTTCCTCTTGAAAACTGAAAATAACAGAACAGTAACAATCTGAATGAAAAATTTAATGGTATAAACATTGTCTCATTACCTCCCCTCTCCCCCATAAAACCAATGTCACAGAAGAAAAAAAATATTTATCTTAACACTTTTTGAAAATACTGAGCTCAGACTACTCTGTCTCCTAATACTGGTACTCCCTACTGATTTCAGCAAGCATAACATAGGCATTTACATATTCCTTGCTTCACAAAGAAGTTTAAAGTTTCCAGTTTTTCACATGATTGAAAATCACTAAAAGTATGGAGCAATGGCAGGTTGAAGAGTTAGCAGGCAGAGTCTGTAGCTGCCCAGGAAAGAGGTAGGAGGGCCTCCCCACAGCAGGGGCAGAAGCAGAGAGGCATGGAGAGGAGGAGCAGGAGGAGAAAAAGAATCTGTGGAAAAAAGATTGCGACTTTTGACTGCCAAATAGAAAACCCCAAATTAAAGCTATTGCTGATCATTTTTATTTGGAATATGAATTTGAATCTGAAATCCCATTAAGCTTATTTTAGCAGTAGGCTGTAGCAATTAAAAATGGGGTTTAAGAACAGGAATAGTATTTTAATGCTATTATAATTATTTTGTAGATTCCTAATTGTATTCTGGATAGGTGAGTTTTCCAAATAGCTGAGCTTCAGATATAAGTATAAATATATTTAAATAGTTTTTACTATGCTGAACACATAAAAGGAAAGAAACCCTTTCCACTTCAAGGACTGGGTGATCACAGATTCCAAAATGACAAGAAAATGGCTTTCTATTTTAAAGCAGATAAATATTAGTAATACAATGGGTAACATTTCAAAAGTACTTTAAACAACAGGAAAGCTTCCTCTAAGATAAATCATTTATCCCTTACTTACTTATAATGTATTTTTAAAGACATTGAAATACTCAAAGTAATTTCAAGACCATAAGTAAAAGTATGTAAAAAATGACAGTAATATGACCATCAGAAAGTATTTTCAATTCTAGAAGCACTGAGAAAATAAATTTAGAGTAACGGACACACTATGGATTCAAAATTAGCTTTAAAAATACACATTTTGGGGGAAGGGTTCACAGACTTAAGGAAAATAGATTAACATGGAGAAAATGTCCAGGTAAATCTAATAAATCTATTTTTCCCCTTCAATCAAGATGCACAATAAAATATGAAACCTATGACATTTTGAATACTAACAGACCCAGATCAACAGAAACAAAGTCATTAAACATAGCCAATACATAACATCTAAAGGGAATTTGCATTTTTCATTTCATTCCATTAGCCTTGGGGATGTAATCATCAGTCTTAACAAAGGGGCGATCTGTACAAATACTGGATTCAAGAAAGTTAGCTTAACAGCAACATTTGCTTAAAAATAAAATAAAAAACAAAACAAAATAACAAAACTTTAGGATTTTCAGTTGATTGCAAGATTAGTATGAGCCATGTGGTTGTCAAAAAAAAACAATGCAATTGAGAGAGCCCGATAAAATTTTTTGTTCTAAGACCCATAACAAAAAGAAATGACAGCCCATGCTATTGTGCACTGAACTGCCCACACCTGTAGTTATGGTGTTCAGTTCTGGCCTCATTCTTTGTGGATAGTCAGGAGATTCTGAATCAGTTTATATGAGGAATGGCTAAGTTAACTAGGGAAGCTAACTTGGATAAGACTTAGGGGAAACAGTAGTTGTCTTCAAACATCCAAATGGCTATTATGTGGAAGGGCTAAAAGTATTCTGAGTGACTTTAAAAGTTAGAATTAGGACCACTGGGTGGAAGTTACAGGAAGACAGATTAATGTTTAATGTAAGGATGAACTTTTCAATACTTAAGGAATTCTCCAAAAATGGAATGAACTGTCCTGGCATTATAGTGAATTATTTGCCACTGGAGGACTTAACTAGAGCTCAACATTTCTTTGGGAATTTTATGAGAATTCATCGTTGTTATAAGAATGGAGAAGTTAAGACCCTTTCAAATCCTGAGATTCAGTAATTTTATGATAAAATTATGCTTTACCATTTGACCCTTTGGTCGGTCTTGCAATCTTGGCCAAAAGTTATAAATTTGGGGAAAAATCAGCATTCTTGGTAACTATACTCAACTTGCAATTTCTCATATTTCTGGAAATGATTAGCTGAAAAAGAATGCAAAACTACAAGACAATTTAAACACAATTTAGTTTTAGAGGGCCTTGTAGTGAAATAATTATTTAAATAATACAACTATGACCTATTTTTTTTTTCCACAAAGGATGGTCCACGTTAATACTGCTTTGACTTAGCTATGGTGAATTATGTTAAATGCAATATCCTGGGTAACAGATTGTTATTTTGATATTTATCATTTGTCAGGTATTTGAATTTAAAGTAAGTACTCTTGAAAGATGACAGGTTTCACAAGGTACTGTTGATATTTTCCATAATTTTCCTCTTTGTGAAGACTGGCAGTACTTGGAGACAGAAAAGAGAAGGTAATTAACTAGGAGACTGATAGTTTATAAAACGGAGAACTAAGTAATTTGTAAAACTAAGGAACAGAACCAAAACTGGGGCAGCATTCTGAGCTGGAGTCTATTGAAAGAAATAAATAAAAAAAACAAATGCTTGAATCTGTAATTAACATCCACCTCTGAAGTCTGGTGAAGAAAGTTTCTATTTTAATGTTTCATCTTTTATTTCTGGCATGGGAATTTTCTAATTATGTTTTCTTTGGCTATTAATAAAACAAGCCTGCATTCACATCTGTTTGCTCTTTCCAAATATACAGATTGATGGCTTGAGAAGGATTCTTTGACAGACAGAAAGAGGAAAACAGCATGAAATTAAAAATTAGCCACAGATGCAAACCTGGAAGTGGATAATTCACACATTTTAGATTTGACTTCTTTGGCCATTTCCACTTTATAAGTCACTAGACCCTGAATATCATCTTCAAACACTGTTATAATATCTGTATGTAGGGCCTCTTCTCTCGTAAGTACAAAGAGTAAAAAGACAGCGTCTAGTCTTAAGGGAAAACAAATCTAGTTATGACTACAGAGTTATCAAATTTAAAACTAAATCTATATTATGGCTTCTTTCTGGGAGAGGTGGGGTGGAATGGGGTATGAAACACTGAGGTTGTGCTAATATTTAGTTTGAAAGTTTTACACCAGCTTGAAAATGACCTGGTTTTGAAAGAAATATATTTTTTAAAGTGGTCTTGCCTCCAGCTACAAGTCCAGACTCCCCTAACTGAATAGCCACCCCAAAGCCCCCAAGTTTAACAGGGGCTGAGTTTTCCTTTGAGGCGAGGAGAACACAGTGGGGCTGAAAAAGAAAACAAACAAATGAACAAAAAAGAAACCCAGAAATAAGGATTAATTGAAGATGAACAATTCAATTTACAAAAACTGAATAACATAATACAGTAACACATTAAAACATCCTCAGAAATTATTTTAGATGGCTGAATTATTTCTCCTATTCTCATTTCTGACTGATTTCTTCAGACTTACCTGTTCTATCCAAAATTATTCAGGAATTACTTGCTTTCAAGATTAGAGTATGATGCTAGCATCAGAAAGCATGGATGTTCGAGAATGACAGAAACATTTTTTGCCTTTCCATGCAATATTCTCTTCCAGTGATAGTCTAGATTTGTTTAAGGAAAAATATATTTTACACTTCCTGCCAAAATGTTTCTTGAAATCTAACTTTACCTATGGAGCCACTATATCACGGCCCTTAGCGGATGCTGATGATCCTTTCTTTGTCTACTCTCTGACCACCCCCTCTATTTTCTTAATTTTTTCCATCCCTATGTAAGAGGAGTGCTAAAATGGATGGGCCAGATTTTATGACTTTAGTTGAGCTTTGGTCTCAGGGAATTCAATGCTCTACTGGGGCATGTCTTGTTTTCTGGACCTGTCTTTTCTTTCTGTGGGAGTGGTAGGTGAGAAAGTGGGAAAGGAGACCACTTTGCCTGTCTCTAGCTCAGGACAAAGACATCCTCTACGAGGGGTAGCCTGCTTGACCAGGGCTCCCTAAATATCACATCCTTTATGGTAACAATGAGGTTTTTTTTGTACAATCTTGTCTATCTGCATCTGCAACACTGTTGGGGTTAGTGTCAGGAAAGAATTTAATTATGGGGAGCTCTGATCTCTGCTCAGATACTATCCTCCCCAACGTGACTAACATTATGCATGGCTCGCTCTCAAAATATGGGGTAGCAAAAAGGGCAAGCCTCTTTAGGTATGGAAGATAAAATTATTTTTTATTCTCTACTATACTTTCTCTTCATAAAATGACACCATTTTAGTTCAGGTTTAGCCTACTGATGGTGGGTATGAAAACACCAGTGTACCAAAAGCCTGAGCTGGCACAGAGGTGTTTAATGATGATAAACAAAAGAGGGGGGGATCCTTACTCTGCCCAATGAGAGCACCAGGATCCTCTTTGGAAGTTGCTCTTTTTTGTCCAAAGGAGTTTAAAGATCTTTACAATAGAGCCTAGCTCAGAAAAAGATGAGCTCTCAAATAGAAATGTGTATGAATGTGTGTGAGCTAGAGAAAGAGAGAAGAGAGGGAAAGCAAGTGCACACGAATGAACAGTGAGCAAACTACAGCATGACACGAAGTACTCAGAAGTTCACTGAGGAGTCTGGGGGTTTGAAGCTGTATACACCCCAGAAAGACAAGTTCTTAACTCTAATCTGTTCCTGTGGATGTGAATTCATTTTAAGTAGGAACTTTTGATGAAAATACTTCAGTTAAGGTGTGACCCATCCTATTCAGGATGGGTCTTATTCTATGGAGTCTGTTTACGGAGTCCTTTATAAACAGAATGAAATTCAAACATACAGAGAGAAAGCCACAGAAGCAAGAAGCTGAAATCAACAAAACCCAGAAAAGGAGGTGGAGACCAGCTGATGCCACCACATGGCAGAGGAGCCAAGGATCACAGGCATCTGGTCTTAGGAAGAAAGCATTACACCTTGATGATGCCTTGATTTAGTCATTTTCTCGGACTCAGATGGTAAGCTAATAAATTCCCACTGTTTAAACCAACTCATTTCATGGTATCTACTTTAAGCAGCTTAGGAAACTAAAACAGTGATTTCCACAGAAATCAACCAATAAAGACTGTACGTAGTGAGAACTTTAAGTTGGTGCAACTAGAGATCGATGCCAACAGACCTGAAAAAAAAAAAAACAAAAAACAGACGTTGCACAAGTCTAGTGTGGCACACAGCAAATGAATAAGCCTAGAGTGAGGCAAAGAGAAGGATGAGGTTGATGTAGAAGAAGAAAAATACAAATTAGACCCTAAAAGGCTCTCCTGGTCATGTCTGTGGAAGTGTTTTCATCACCTTCTTAATAAGGAGAAGCAGAAGCTTAAACTGGAACTTCAAGAATCTCCTTTATACTCTGTTGACTATATTTATGCTTAAATTAATGTTATTTGAAAATTTGTGCACTTCTCATTAGAGTGTAGATGCTTTCTCAATAAATTCTTAAGTCATAAAATTTTTAAGATAAATCATAAAATTTGGAAACTTAAGATAGAAAATAAGCAAAGAAAAAAATAAATATGAATTGATATAATGTAAAACCAGGTAGGTTAACTGTGATGAGGTAAAACTAAGCTGATAAGGAGGTTAAATTTTCCAGGTTTGGGGATTTCAGAGCTATTATTTTAGGGAGAGTGGTCACAGAAGGACTCTTTGATGGGGTAATATTTGAACAGAGACCAAATGAAGTGAAAGAGCAGGCCAAGCAGAAGCAAGATCCAGTTGTGGGTGCCAGTAAATACAAAGGCCCAGAGTCATGAAGAGAGTATGTTTGCAGAAAAGTAAGGAAGCCAGTGTTTCTGAAAAGGAACAAGCAAGGGGAAGAGTGGTGGGAAATGTGATGAGAGATGATCAAAGGCCTATCATGTAAGGCCTTAAAGCCATGGTCAGAACTCTGGTTTTTGTGCTTAGTGGCATGGTAAACCACTGGAGGTTTTTGAGAAGGGAATCAGTATAATCAGATTTAGGTTTTGAAAGTCTCACTCTGGCTGCTGCGTGAAGAACAGATTGCAGGGGCACGGGAGTGGAAGAAAGGACACCAGATATGGGATACTGTAGTTATCCAGGAAAGAGAAGATTGTGACTTGGACTAGAGTAGCATGATAGAGGCAGAGATGGCGAGAACTGGTCAACTATAGGGTATGTTCAGACTAAATTCCCGACAGCAATTGTTGCTGGATTGGATATGGGGTGTGAGAAAAAGTTAAGTATGACAACTAGGGTTTTGTACTGAGCAACAGAGTGAAAATGAGGATGCCATTTACTAAAACTGGGAACACTGGGGAAGGGGTTTGTAAGGGGGATCAAGAATTTGGTTTCATACATGTTGAACATGAGAGCTTATCAGATGTGGTGACAGGATGGGCTTAGAGATATAAATTTGGGAACCAATAGCATATAAATAGTATTTATAGCCAAGATAGTGAATGAAATTGCCTAGGGAATGAGTACTGATAAAGAAGAGAAGAGCTTGGAGGATTGAGCCCTGGTGCACACCAATATTTGAGGTCAGGTAAATGAGAACAATCTAGCAAAGGAAAGAGAATGCCTAGATAGTGAAACAGGAAGAAAATGAAAAGCAGAGGAATTTGGTATGTCCTGCAGCTAATCAAACAAACCTTTCAAGAAGGAATGATTAATAGTGTTCAATGCTGCTGAGAGGTCTTTTAAGATGGGAATTAAGAACTGATTATTACATTTAGCAAACTTGGATATCACTGGACTGGTAACCTTGATAAAAGAGGTTTTGGTGATATGATAGAGACAAAAATCCCCATTGGATCAGGTTCCAGAGAGAACGGGAAGAGATGATGTGGAAACAGTAAGTACAGGTATCTCTCAAAGTTTTACTGTACTAGTAATAGAGAAATGGGATGCAGCTGGAAGAGAATGTGAAGTCTAGGAAGATTTTTTTGGTTTCACACTTTTAAACATATACAAGTGGAGAAAAAAGATTAGTAAACACCATGTATGTATCATCGAGCTTTAACAATTATTGACATTCTGCCATTTTTGCTTAATCTATCCTTAACCATTTTAAATGCAATTTTATTGAGATACAGTCACACACCAAATAATCTAGCCAAAGTATACATCAGTGGCTCACAGTGTCATCAGATAGTTGTGCATCTGTCACTTCAATTTTAGAACATTTTCGTTACTCCAAGAAAAAAACAAAAAGAACACCCAAACCATCCCATACCCCTTATTCCCCCCATTATTTATTTATTTATTGTCTTTTTTAAATTACTCATCTGCCCATACACTGGATAAAGGGAGTGTCAGTCACAAGGTTTTCACAATCACAAGGTCACATGATAAAAGCTATATAGTTATACAATCATCATCAAGAATCCAGTCTACTGGATTACAGTCCAACAGTTTCAGGAATTTCCTTCTAGCTTTCTGAATAAACTAGAAACTTAAAAGGAATGTCTATATAATACATAAGAACAACCTCCAGAATGACCTCTCAACTCTATTTGAAATCTCTCAGCCACTGAAACTTTATTTTGTTTCATTTCTCTTCCCCCTTTTGGTCAACAAGTCTTTCTCAGTCCCACGATGCTGAGTCCAGGTTCATCCCCAGAAGTCAAGTCCCACATTGCCAGGGATATTTACAACCCTGGGAGTCATGTCCCAGGTAGGGAGGGCAGTGAGTTTATTTGCAGAATTGGCTTAGAGAAAGGGCACAACTGAACAACAAAAGAGGTTCTCTGGGGTTGACTCTTAGGCATAATTATAAGTAGGCTTAGCTTCTCCTTTGCAGGAACAATTGACCATTTTTTTTTCTGCTGAAGCATTTTAAAGCAAATAATATCATTTCACCTAATAGTTCAGTACTTCTAACAGAGGACTTTAAAAAAACTTAATATCATTATCACATCTTTAATATCATCTAATACCTACTTCACAATTATTCTTGAATGTTTCAGAAGTCTTTTTATACTCAAAATGCAATCCAAGACATATATATTGCACTTGGTGGTTATGCCTCTTAAATCTCTCTCACTCTATAACAGATATCCTCCCCTCCCCCCACCCAGTACCTTTTTCCGAAAGTTCATGCCATTGATTCATTAAGATATTAGGCAATTTCCCCAATGGAATTACCCATGATCTGGACTTGGCTAATGGTACCTCTTTAATATGGTCCTTAATCTCCCGACTTTTGTGTAAGTTGGCAGTTAGAGCTAGAAGCTTGATTAGATTAAGATTCAGTTTTAGGTTCTATATCTACTGTATCACACCAGGAGGAACATCATGTCTAGTTGTCTTACTTTTAGTGACAGGATTGATCAGTGAGTTCAGGTGTTGTCTGCCTGATCTAAGGTTCATCACCAACTTTTCACTCAGTGGATTTTAGCAGCCATTGATGACTAGATCCACAATTAGGGATTCCAAAATATGAGATTTTCTCAACATTTTACCAAAAAAATTAAAAATATACAGAAAATTGAAAGAATTGTAAGAAGATAATCATATGTCTGCCACCTAGATTCTACAATTAACATTTTGCTACATTTGCTTTATCACATGTCTATTCATCCCTCTAACTGATCACCAATCCATTTTATTTTTTGGTGCATTTAAAAGTAAGTTGTAGACATCAGCACATTTCACTACTACACGTCAGCATACATATTATGAAACCGAGTTTAAAATTTGTTTAAAATCTTTTCTCAGGTAAAATTTACATGGTAGAAACACACAATCTTAGAGTACCATTAGGGAGTTTTGATAAATGAGTACATCTGTGAAACCCAAATCCCTATCAAGATATTATCATCTCAGAAAGCTCCTGTATCTCTTTCCCATTGCCCGTAACTCCCCAATGTAAACCATTATTCTGTATTTTTCACCATGTTTGTTTTGCCTGTACTAGAATTTCATATAAATGAAACCATACAGTATGTACTCTTTTAAGTAAGGCTTCTTTCACTCAGTATAACACCTCTGAGATTTACTCATATTGTTGCAATCAGTAGTTCATTCTTTTTATTGCTGAGTAAGTATTCTATCATATTAATACACCAGCTTGTTCATTCTCCTGTGGATGGACGTCTGGACTGTTTTGAGTTGTCGGATGTTATGAGTTGTGCTGATTTGAATCTACTATGTCCCCCACACAAGCCATGTTCTTTAATGCAATCTTGTGGGGGCAGACTTATTAGTCTTTTGATTGGGGTGGGATCTTTTTTTTTTCACTTTTTATTTTGAAATAAATGCAAACTTACAGGAACAGTTGCAAAAATAATACAACCCCCATACACAGAACTCCAGCATGCCCCAACCCCCTCCACTGATACCCAGATCTACCAACTTTAATATTTTGTTGTTTTACCATTTCTTTCTTTCCCTCCCTCCCTCCCTCCCTATCATCCATCATCTATTACTCTGTCTTCTGAACATATGAGAGCAAGTTGCACACATCCTTGAACAAATAATATAAATCACATATACCTATCCTATGAACAAGAATATTCATTTATGTAATCCATTAAGTGTAGTGAAGAAGTTCAAGAAATTTAACATTGATATAAAGCTTACATTCTATATTTCATTTTTTCTTATGTCCTAATTGTGTCCTTTTGAGCCTTTTCTCCTCTATTCTTCGATCTCATCCAGGATCATCTATGGCATTTAATTGTTATTATCTATTTAGACTGCCTTTTTTTTTTTTCTTTTATGGAACCATACATACAGCATAAATCTTCCCATTCCAACCCTTCCCAAGCATTCCATTTAGTGGGATTAATCACATTCACAATGTTGCAATGCCATCACCTTCCCACCATCAATTACTAGAAATTTCCCTTCAGGGTGGGATCTTTTGATTAGGTTGTTTCCATGGAGGTGTGACCCCACCCATCCAGTGATTACTTCACTCGAGTCCTTTAAGAGAGCTCACGGAGAGGAGCTCAGAGAAGTTGAGAGACACATTTTGGAGAGAAGCTAACATATGTAATCCAGAGTCTGCCCCCAGGAGAAGCTGAGCCAACACAGACCCAGCTTGGAGATGCTGGGAGATGGAGACAGACGGATGTTGGAGATGCTAAGCTAAGCTAAGAGATGAAGCCCAGAGTTTGCCCCAGAGAGGCTAAGAGAGGACCCCAAGACACTTAGATGCAACAGAGCTGAAGAAGCTAAGAGAGACAGAAGTCCAGAGTCATTTGGGAGAAAGCCATTCTGAAACTAGAACTCGAGAACAAAATACCAGCAGACACCAGCCACGTGCCTTCCCAGCTGCCAGAGGTGTTCTGGACGCCATCAGCCTTTCTTCACTGAAGGTACCCTCTTGTTGATGCCTTAGTTTGGAACTTTTATGGTCTTATTTGTAAACTAATAAATCTCCTTTATAAAAGCCAATCCAACTGAAAGGAAAAAAAGAAGAAAAAAAAAGGAAAAGAAAAAAGAAAAAGAAGAAGAGAAAAAAAAAAAAGCCAATCCATTTCTGGTATTTTGCAGAATGACAGCTTTAGCAAACTGGAACATGAGTAAAGCTGCTATGAACTATTTCCAGAATAATGAGTTGGTTTCTAGGTAATCTCCAAAGGTAACCAATGAAAGCTTGCTTTTTTGTGATTATTATGAATTTACAGATTTTTGCATGTTTTTATTTTTATATATAGATTTTTATATCTATGTATATAAATCCAAAGATTTTTAATCAACTGTAGCCATTTTTTTGTGGTTGTTGCTCAAATTGTCCCATTTTTTGGCCCATGGGAACCCCAATAAGTTGGCTCTTAAATGTTTTTTAAGACCCTAAGGAGTCTCATAACTTCCTTGTTTTCAGATTCAAGAAGATGTCCCAGGCTCATCTTGTTCATTTCTTGCCCCAGATCTGGAATTGGCCACCTCTCCAAGCAGTTCCAATTTTTTTTAGTGGAAAAGGTATTTAAATCCATAATCTGGGTACTCTACCTGCTATTATCACTGGCACATCATTGCTTCAATTTTCAGTGGACAGAACTAAGATACACATGTTTTTTAGGAGAAAAGTAAACCATGAATTCATGCTGATGCTGCTTCTATTCATTTATAGGGTTTTTACTTTGCTTCTTTGATTTTGTAATCTTGGTACCTTATGACAATAATATAATTATTCAGTTGCTTTACCCTACAGAGTATGTACGTGTGCGTGTGTAAAAGTTTCAAAATAACACCACCAATACTACCGGTAAGAAGTCTACTACACGCTGTTTAAGATTTCTTTGTGCTTCTTTTTGTCCTTAGGGTATATACCGCTAGGTATGCCCAGTGGAGGAGAAAAAAAGCTTTTACTTAAGTAGCAAACCAACTAACAAACATAAAAGTGATGGAATTAGAACATCACTATATGACAGTTATCATCATAACTGATTCAGGTAAGAATTATCAAAGGATGCTAAAACTGGTTAGCAAAAGTTTGAGTATTTATATAATCTCAAAGTCTCTCCCCACAAGATACTTACTAATTACAAAGGGTAAAATAGTAATTTTTCAGGGGAGAAACCTGGCAGACACAACTATGTAAATTAACATCACTAACAATGGGACTAATCGATAGCACGTGATTCCTGATATGATGCAATACTCAGCAATACTCTGGAACTCAGGAATACTGTGTGGTATTCCTGACAAAGTACATAAGTACATCTAATCATAAGAAAACATCAGACAGACCCAAACTGAAAGATATTCTAGAAAGTAACTGGACTATTTTCTTCAAAACTGTCCATGCCATGAAGTAGAAAGAAAACTCAGGAACTGTTCCAGATTAAAGGGATTAAAGGAGACTAAAGAAATATAACTAAATGCAATTCATGACCTTGTTTTTATATTTGTTATAAAGGATATTAGGAGGACAATTGGTACATGGTCTGTAGACAAAATAACAGTATTCATTCAATATAAATTTCTTGATTTTGATAACTAGAATATGGTTATATAAGGGAATTCCTTATTTAGAAAACATATAGCTATAGACAGATAGATAAAGAGATAGACAGAGGGAGAGATTGAAAGGGATAAAGCAATTGTAGTAAAATTTTAACATACGGGGAAATCTGAGTGAAGGGTAATCTGGAATCCTTTGTACTTTCTTGTTAGTCTTCTGTAAATCTAGAATTACGTCAAACAACAACTCCACTTTAAAGTCGCTTAAAATAATTCTTCTCCTTCTGGTTATGCTTTCAATTTGTTACACAGTGAGACTCATTTGTTTTAATTTGATTTTGACTTAATTTGATGTTTCAGTTATACAAAAAATTTACATGGTTCTAAAGTCAAAACTACAAAACAAATTACCATTCCGAGAAGTGTAACTTTTGTAAAACCCCTCCCCCCACCATCCATCTCTTACCACTGGTAATGATTTTTGTTAGTATTTGGTTTATCCTTCTATTGCTTTTTTTTTAAATAAGAAAATGCGTATAAATATTCAGAATTTTCACACAACAATATATCCTATATGACTCCATAGCAGCACCTAGAGGATCTTCAGGGAGGTTTTTTGTTTTTGTTTTTTTTCCCTTAAAGAAAGAGACATTTGTGTGCTGATGGGAGGGAAAACTTCATAACCCAGGAGAGGGGATGGAAAGTAATTGTGGTGGTTTGAAACTGTATGTACCTCATAAAACCATGTTTTTAAAGCTAATCCTTTCCTGTGGCTGTAAACCTATTTTGTAAGTAGGACCTTTTGTTGAGGTTATTTCAGTTAAGGGGTGGCCAAGGGTGGGACTTAATCTTCTTACTGGAGTCCTTTATAAAAAAGATGAATAGAGAGGGAGAGAGGGAGAGAGGGGGAGGGAGGAGGGGGGAGAGGGGCGGAGGGAAAGAGGGAGAGAGGGGAACAGAGAGGAAGAGAGAGAGATAGAGAGAGAGGGAGGGAGGGAGGGGGAGAGGGGGGGGAGTAGCCACAGAAGCAAGAAGCTGAAAGTCATGAAACCTGGAAAAGAAGGAGAGATCAGCAGATACCACGTGCCTTGCCATGTGACAGAGGAGCCAAGGATCACTGGCAGCCAGTCTTCAGGAAGAAAGCATTGCCTTGATGATGCCTTGATTTGGGCATTTTCACAGCCTCAAAACTGTAAGCTTGTAAACTAATAAATTTCTGTTGTTTAAAGCCAACCCATTTTGTGGTATCTGCTTCAAAGCAGCCTAGGAAACTAAAACAGTAATATACAGTGAAAGCAGGGTACAGGGGTACCTGTAGATACAGGTAGATGTGGAGGTAGGAAGTCAGGAAGCTTTCTTCTAAGTGCTTCTATTTCTTCAGTGAAATAAAAAATGATCATCAGTGGGAAAAGGGAGGGGATTCCTGTAGTTTGAGAAGAGTGAAGGTGTGAAAACGTCTTTTCAAAGACTAGGAGAATGAATCGACTAAGGCAGTGGTTCTCAAACTTTAATATTCAGAATCACACAGATTGTTGGGCCCAACTCCCAGAATTTTGGGTTCATAGGTCTGGGACGAGGTCAAGAATGCGCATTTCTAACAAGTTCTTGAGTGTTGTTGATGCTGTTGGTCTGGGAGCCATGCTTTGAGAACCACTGGACTAAGGAAATATAGTAAGACTGCTGGTAGCACTTGAGGTTTGTGGTCATGAATTTAAAGCAAGACCAATCAGCATGACTATGCATTTGTATCCAGCAGTCATCACTTCAGCTGGCAGGGTTCAAACCTGGAGTAGGTGGTGAGCTGGATTTAGTCAGGTTTGGGATTTAGATGAAAAGAGGATGATGATATTAGTGATAGAATACACCAAACAACCATATATCTTTATTTTCTTCTTTTCTATTTCTAGCTTTATATAAATAAAGAAGCATTTTCTTCTTTTCTATTTCTAGCTTTATATAAATAAAGAAGCTTAAGATACTAACAAAGGAGAAAGAAGAAAGGTGAAGGGAAGAGTAAGATAAGAACATAGGAAAGAAAGTAGAACGTTCCGATTGAACAGGAACAAGCTCATATAATGGAAGACCTAGAAAAAGTTTATATGGGCTGATCATATTCAGATCTGGTGGTAGCTTTGTTGACTCATATTGAAGAGAAAATAGAATCAACAGTTACAGTAGGGCTACCAGGGAACTAAAGGTTAAAGGAGAATTAGTATTTTGAAAAGAGATGGCTAAGGTGTGAAAGAATAGCTAGCATAATAAAAGTAGTTACAATGGAGTTCATGAAAAAGAAAGCTAATAGGTAAACACCTATTTAGTCATGAAAAATTATACTGCCAGACCAATACAGTAATCACCTTTCATCTCAGAGGTTCTAGGGGGAAGCAAGGGCTGAAGAATATTTTTATTCTAGCAATTAAAAAATATTCTGTCCCAAGTGTCATATATATATAAAACAAAAAGCTCAGAAGAGTATCTGGAGAAATAATTAGAATGTTAGATAAGGTCCAGTGATTTAAACATTATTTAGGGTAAATAAGTCTGCAGGGTAACAATTATGGGGAGGACAAAAACTAACTGGTTCTTCATGTCAAATGACAATGAAAAAAAGGGAAATGACACTAAACTGCAGGGCCAGCAGTTATAAAGACTGATAGTGGTTAAATATTAGAATAGGCCCCAAACAAACCACAGAATCCCTTCTTTATTTTCTTTAATTATAGGAGATATTTTAATTTACTTGAGAGTGTTTATTGCAGTGATGAAAAGGGGAGAATATCATCACAAATCTCTTCTAGTCCTAAAAGTATAAGATTGTTTTAGAAAATAAAGCCAAGGTCTTGAAGGAATACATGAAAATATACTCAAATAATGAACAGATAAAATAAAACAACTTAAAATAATTAGAGAATAAAATAATTTCACAACTCATGGCAGTATAATTCACTACAGGAATGCCATTTTATGTGAATAACTTAATTTCTAAAACTATCCAAAAAGAAATGGAAATTCAATGCTTGTGCTTTGAAAGCCCATACAGCCTCTTATGTATCATTTCTTGGGAAAAAAAACCCGAAAAGGTGTATTTCTGCTTATTACATATGAAAATTCTTTATTTTGGGGGGTTAGGGAAACTTTCCAAAATTGTTAAGTTGGAAGGTAGTTTTATATATATGTATATATATAATTTCCTAAACTTAAGTGTTGACTGAGTTTAAACATAATGCTGTTACATGGTGGTATGGCCTTTTAATATTTTCCAAAGGAGCCTGAGGGTTGTCATACTGAAAACAGAAAGAAAAAAAAATTTTACCACCACACATGAATATAAAGGAGAAGAAAACCCCAACCAATTGCACTACAACCGGATGGAGGAACCCAGCTGACACAAGCAAGACAAATTTCTGTGTCTAGGGAAGCTTGGGGGCTCAGCTCCTTTTACTTCAGGAGAGACTGAACTGTGAGTATTCCTTGATTTCAGGTAAATAAATGATCCTTTATTTCAACTAAAATTTGATTAGCTGAGCACTAAAAGTGAAACCTGACTCATGGTGATGAGGCCACTCTAATACCAGCAACACTTTGCTTTTAGAATCACTAAAGTAAACTGCTTGAATGACACCACTGACTCGATGAAAATGAGGCCATGTCATTTTAGTTACTTGAAGAATTTTAGGACATTCAAGGTATTTAGACTCATACTGAAAATCACATTGTTTATACTATATTTTGTATATTGCCAGGCAGATCTACTTGCATCAATTAAAAGTTATTTTCATATGCAACAAATTTTATTTCCAATGTATTATAAATTATCTGTAACTTATTAACTTTATTAAGCTATGTGGTCTTTCTCTTTTCAATTACAGTATTTTCTTCAATACATTGTTACTATTTTATTGTAATTGCCAATTAAATTTTAAATTTGGGGTTTCAGAAATAAATAAGGTGAATATTAGAGGAAAGAAAAAGCAAAATACACTTTAGCTAATTCTACTAACTAAAATAAAAAAATTGTTTTTTTAACACAAGTAAGTTTATAGCAAAACCTAATATAATTGCTAAGAGCATTATTCCCAAAGTAACATGCTTTCAATTTTCATTCTGTATGCAGCAATTAATGCAGTTTTAGAAGCATGGCCTAAATGATTCAGTCATTATCAAGTCAAACTAAAAAACAAAACGGTGAAAGGCTGCTTCCCTTACCAAATAGGTATGTATTTTAACACGGCAATTGATGTTTTCACAAACATGCAAAACTGCATTTAAAAAGCTTCTGCTCACCTGAAGCCATAGGGGAATCTGTTGGATCCTGCCCTTCAGTGCAGTAGCTCCTCCATGAGCCAGTTAAAATAAATTCGTAGGGGTAGGGTGGTGGCGGTGGTGGGCACTAACTTAGGGTTGTGAATGTAATAATTTGCCATGTAACAACATTACAAAAACACTTACCATGTATTAGCAGAAAACCACTGAGACCCCTTCAATATAACAAATGGGTCACCAGTCATGTTAACTGGGAAATTAGTCCATTATGTGAACACAGGGGTTTGTTTCTTGTCTTCATGGGCAATTCTAAACCTATCAAGCAAGTCGTTTTTACAAAGTCAATAAATGGCCTTAAGAATAATAAGCAATTGGCACGTTGTAATGTGCTAACTGACCTTAAAGGAGGCAGAAACCAGAAATTAAGATTAGAACAGAATCTAATCTGTTAATTTTTTAATAAATAATTGGACACTAGACATCTAACACGTGGTTCTAAATGGTGGCTACTGTTCTATTTAAACAAGTGCATTGCTTTGCTTTATTATTAAGTTTGAGAATAAAGCAAAACCAGAAATGTTTACTGTGGATATCTTGTCCAACTATTATTTGTTTATTTTACTTGCAGATTAGGGCTGAAGCAAATGGTTTCAGGATATGTACTTTGTGCTAACAGCTTTCTAGAGACATCCTTATTACAGCTAACTGGTCTAGAAGGAAGTTTGAAAAGATATGCTCTAGAGGGTGTGCTGAACATTCTGATGAATGATTTGTGGTTCTGTAAACTTTGAACTTAGATAGTATAATGGACATGCCAAATAAAAAAATTAGTACCTTTTCCATAAAAGTAAAACTAGATGGCATTATCTCTTTTTAAAAATGAGATGTGGATAATGTTAAGTCAATCATGCCAAAACACTGTTGATATAACTCAACATTCTTAAAGAAAATGCTGATCATATCTGATAAAGAGTGAGGTTTGGTGAAAAGGATCCTGGGCTCTAAAAGTCAAGACATATCTCGGCCCCAACTTGGGCACTGCCTTTTAAGAGCTGTGTGGCCACGGGTAGGGGTCATACCTCTTCTGTGATACCTACATCTCACACATTTATTGGAAGGATTATGTAAATGAAATAATATAAATGTGCTTGACACAGTGTCTGGTAGACAGCAAGTGCTAAATAAATAGTAGTTAATGATTTGGCCATCTAGCTCAAGTGTTCAATTCTGTCTGCATATTAGAATCCCTGAGGTGCTTTTTAAAAAAACCATTGCCTGAAGCCCATTCCAGACCAATTAAATCAGAATTTCTCAGGATGGAGCCAGGCACTGTTATGTTTAAAAAGCCCTTAAGGGGATTCTAATATGTAGCCAGGATTGAGAACCACTGAGACTCCTTCCTCCAAAGATTCCAAAGTCTCAAAAATCTCTAGCAGTAAGACCCTATTGCCTCCCAAGATAGATTGTTCCCTTCTAAAAAAGCATTTCCTTAAAAGGAGACAACATCTGTCTCTGCAATTTCTACTCAGTGGTCCTTGTTCTGCTTTCTGAAGACACACATAACAAGGTGGAACCCTTTACTTCATGGATTCGTCGTAAAGCATTCACATCTCCAGGGTAAGGTACCTATTTCAACTTGCTCTTCAGACTGACTTGAGCTCTTCTCCCCATTTGGTCTGTGGCCTTTTCTAAATGTGCTGCTCAGGATGAAACACTGTATTCCAGGTGAGACTCCACCGACTTGGAACGGAGCCAGATTAGTAGTAATAGCCTTCATTTAAGATACTACAGATCGATGACTTCAACCAAAGATGGAGTTGCTTTTTGTTACAGTCACATTGCCCGACTGATAAAGTGATTGCAGTGAATTGCAATTGTGTTTTTATTAATGCAACTGAAGCCCTTCCTGTACTTGTACAGTTGATTTTTGATAGCTACACTTAGAACTTTATACAGATTTCTACTAAATTTCATCTTTCAGTCACAATATTTACTGTGCTAATTGGTATGCATAGGCAAACAAAAAAGACCTGGTTCTTACCCTAAAGGAGCTTAAAATCTAGCAAGGGAGAAGAAGAAAACAAATACTACCTACAAATGAGTTTTTAAAGTCATTTGCGCTATCTGAACTCTTAGAATCACATCATCTCTTGTGCCTCATCTCCCTTTCATCAGGAGATATACTTTTATACCTGAGCCCTTTGAGGGTTCCCTATGTAGTCACACCACACAAGTCCTTCTATAGAACCCCTTTTCCTCTTCCTGGTAGTTCAGATTGTATTATCAGTTTCATTTTTGGCAGCCTGCCATTCCTCCTAGATTGCTTTTTCCTTTTAGAGTCTCAGATAATAAAAAAACATGCTTGTAAGTTTCTACAAACTTTGTGAAATCTGTCTTCCTGCCATCGAGACACACAACAGGCTGACTCAGTCTTCCCTCCTTCCTCCATTCCCCCCCACCCCCTCCACTGTCTTGAACCCAGGTTCTTACCAGGGATTATATAACTTCCTCCTTACCAGTCAGTTCCTCTTCTTTAGAATCAATTCCCTCCTTCACAAAAATTTAAACCTGAATTTTACCCCTCTACCGGAATAGTTTCTAATTCATCATATAATGGTAGAGTTTTAAGAAAGGCAAGTTCTTCAAAATGTTTTTTTCTCTATTTATAATGTCAATTCAGGATATTAATTACTGTGATTTTAGTATTCAGGGTTTGGATGCACACTTCCACAAAAATGTTCCCTAAGAGCAAGGTTTCTGCCATATTCATCTCGGTTTCTCAAGCAGTACTCAGCCAGGTATGACATATTTACCAAACTGAGATTAATCAAAAGAGATTTTTAAAGCTAACTTTTACTGAGCATATTTGCTATATGCCAGGGTTAAACTCTTCATATGGAATTTTCATTATTTGCAAATGAGAAAACTGAGGCCTAGAAAAAGTTCAATTCTTTGCCCAAGGTCACAGAGTTAGTTAGGCCTGATTTTGAAAACCCTACTCTGAATCCCTTTATACTACACCTGCTCAGAGGCTGCTATTGGGAAATAGGGCAGTCACTCTAAGAAAGGAATGTGAGAACTCCGGGTCTTTCCTTACATCTTCTAGCTTGTTAAGATGAGCTCTCAGACTGAGCTCTTCATAGCAGTCAATGCCCTGGAAAGGGCCAATAACAAGTAGCACTGCTAACATTCTCTGCCACTGCAAACAAGTAGAATTCACCCACTATCTCTTATAAGGTTCTAGCAACAGTCTCAAATGACCTAACCCAGGGCATATTTAAGCTGCAGTTGGTTACTTTCAAAATCTTGGATTGCACATCCTGCTTCCTATCTACCTTGTGATCCTATGCTTCTAGGTCAGGAGTGGTTAACTGGCAGTCGCCACTTGACTTGGTTTTGTTTGGCTATTTTGTTCTCCTGTGCAGCATTATAAAAGTTTGAGTAACTAAGCAGGTGCTATGCTCCCTTGGTCTGTTATGTTAATTGTATGCCCTGTAGGCAAATGATTTTAATACCCCCATCTTGGTCTCAGGTGTGCAATGGAAGAGATTTAGGACCCTTTCCTGTACCCCCACCATGGAATGAGAGACCACCTCAGTTTATGTGCCACATGCGTGTGGCAACATGTGACAAAATGAATGAATGGCACATATGAATGAGGGAAAGGGTCAAAGCAACATGTGGTTCTGAAGCTGGGCAGGGCCAACAGTGGGCCATACTCATAAGGCTATAACTAGCTTCAGGGAAAGATGATGCTCATCTTCAAAAAATATCAGTTGTCATTTCTCTTCACCTTCTTCTCCATTCCCCCAACAATCCCCCAAAGAAAAGATGATCTCCTAATTCAGTTATTTATTTCAAGATAATAAATGAAACAAACCCTGAATGCTTGCATACCACAGCTAAAGGGAAGGTTGGAGCAGGACACTGAATAAGATCCTACTATATTTGCTGTTTGGTAATACCAAAATGCTGCTGCATATATAGTGTAGATATCCAAATTAGTCCAAAGAAGGAAAGAACTAAAGTTTCCTACAATATCTGGAAATAAATCATTTATTATTTATGCTTCAAGTTAAAGTAGCTGTTTTTTAAAATAGCAAATGACTCAATTTTTGACATTCTGTTGTAGGAAAAATCCCTGAAGAATAAAACAACACACAAGGAACATGTCAACTGGCATCTTCACTGTTTGAGCCCTACAGAAGACAATGTGAAGTCACATGGTAACAATTATGACTACTTCAATCAGCAACTGGTCATACTTCTCCCATGGAACACGCTTTATAACTAATCACAGCAACTAATCGGCACAAAACTTCTCAGGAGTGTCAAATGTCACCACCTGTTTTATGGATGAAAAATTACTATCTAGTGTGCTAATAACAACATTCTACTCTATTATTTTCATTGTGGGACTGATTGGGAACATAATCGCCCTCTATGTATTTCTGGGTATCCACTGCAAAAGAAATTCCATTCAAATTTATGTACTTGATGTAGCCATTGCAGACCTCCTACTCATCTTCTGCCTCCCTTTCCAAATAATGTATCACATTAACCAAAACAAGTGGACACTAGGTGTGATTCTTTGCAAGGCTGTGGGAATGCTATTTTATACGAACATGTACATTAGTATTATTTTACTTGGATTCATCAGCTTGGATCGCTACATAAAAATTAATTGGTCTGTACAACAACAGAAAGCATTAACAACCAAACAAAGTATTTATGTTTGCTGTACAGTATGGGCAACTGCTCTTGGTGGATTTTTAACTATGATTATCTTAACACTTAAGAAAGAAGGGCATAATTCCACAATGTGTTTCCATTATAGAGATAAGCATGATGCAAAAGGAGAAGCAATTTTTAACTTCATTCTTGTGTAATGTTCTGGCTAATTTTCCTACTAACAATCCTTTCATATATTAAGATTGGCAAGAATCTATTGAGGATTTCTAAAAGGAGGTCAAAATTTCCTAATTCTGGTAAATATGCCACAATAGCCCGGAATTCCTTTATTGTACTTATCATTTTTACTATATGCTTTGTTCCTTATCACGCCTTTCGATTCATCTACATTTCTTCACAGCTAAATATGTCATCTTGCTACTGGAAGGATACTGTTCACAAAACGAATGAGATCATGCTGGTTCTCTCGTCTTTCAATAGTTGCCTAGATCCAGTTATGTACTTCCTGATGTCCAGTAACATCTGCAAAACAATGTGCCAACTGATTTCTAGACGATTTGAAGGGGAAGCAAGCAGGAGTGAAAGCACCTCAGAATTTAAAGCAGGGTACTCCCTGCATGATACATCTGTTGGAGTTAAAATTTAGTCTACTTCTCAAAGTACTTGAGCTAAACTATTAAAAACAATGATAAAAAGCAGCTCTTAATTCCTTGAAGAACTAAACAAGTATGAAACAAAGCTCTAGCATTTACAAAACTCAGATATTCTCAAAGCTCTTTTCTTACTTGTGGTATTTCATTGGCTTAATTGTAAAATATTTCAAGGGAAAGAAAACCTTATAATCATCATTAGATTTTAAATGTTATGTAAAATCTTTGAAAAATTGTTAACCTAACACTTTTAATATAGATTATAAGGTTAAGTGAAATTCATGGCTTTAACAATAAAATAATTAAAGAAAATGTCAGTTTCTAATGTCACTAAAGTAGTTATTAAAATCAAGCACATGATACTAATTTAAATGGTGTGTAAAGTAAGAGTTAAATGCTTTGAGGGCCTACTTGAAATGTCAGAAAATATATGTCCATTTGACATTTTAAAAGCTTGTATAATTTGCCAGTGTATCCATTTGTGCCCAGGCCTATCCAGTGAAATGATAATTAACAAAATTCCAATACAAAAGAATGAAATCACCCACTATCTATCACTACTTAGAAAGAAATAGAAAGAATTTAAATATTGTACAGTAAAATCAAACAACAGGTGAGTTAAGAATCCAATAGCCTAGGAACAGGACTTAAAACTTCACCTTACAACAGATTTATGAACAATTCAGCCATCTTGGACCATGCTTTGTAAAACACCTAGCAAAACTGAAGACGTGCATGCCCTATGATCCAGCACATACACAACCAGGTATATATCTTATAGAATCACTCAACTATGTACATGAGAAAGCATATGTAACAATGCTTAGCGAACTACTTTTCATAATACTAAACAATTTGAGACAACCTAATTAACCATCCATCGGCAAAAGGACAGAGAAATAAACACTAGTTTATTCACAAAATGGCATACTACACAGCACTTCAAATAAGTGAACTACATCTGCATGCATCAACATGGGCAGGTCTCAAAAACAATGTTGAGTAAAACCAAAAAAAACACACTGCAAAAGGGTAAGTATCTTCTGTAAACCTACAATTTCTCTAATAAAAAATAAATTTTAAAAAGGGTATGTAATACATGAAATCATTTATGTAAAATAGAAAAACATATAAGACAATACCATGTTCCTTATGGAGCTGTACTTATGCAATAAAAACACAAAACATGCATGGTAATATACACCACATGCAACTTCAAGTTAATGGTTACTCTGGAAAGATTTGAAGCAAACATGGCAAAATGTTAAGGCCTGTTAAACCAGGGTGTTAGGTACATAGGTGTTCATTATATTATTTTTGGTACATTTCTGGATGTTTGAAATATTTCATAACACAAAGAAAACCTGTAGAATAAAATTAAGTGAATGAATGAGACAGGAAGGAAGAGAGGGAGGGATGCTTAAAATAATAATAAAACAGTGGGTGTACCTGGCTTTTTTCTAGCCAATCTGTCTGAATATAGCTGTACGGAACTTCAATTAAATTGCATTCTTGGATGTATCACTAAGGCAACCTTTCTCAAAAGTTTGGCCCATATAGTCATTTGTCCAGTTATCTAGTCAAACAGAGAACTGGAATTCTGTTACCCAAATATATAAAAGTCTGTTATGATAAACTCCAAGGATCCATCCATTCATCAATCACAGAGTATGAGAAGTTCTTATAGTCAAAATACTTCTTAAAACCTAATTAGGTCATTGGCTGGGAAATCATTGTTAAAGAGCATGAAGATTCTTGTTAGAGTTGAATTAATTTTAATGAGATTGGCTTATATTACTTAATATTTCAGTAAGTGAACACAATTGGTTGAATGAAGAATAGTCAAGGCAGAATTATATTTAAAAAACAGGCAATATTTGAGAATAAAAATTGAAATTTGCAGGCAAACTAGGCTCAAAAACAAGTAATAAAATTATGTTAATTACCTTGTCCTAATAAATACCACCTAACTGAAATTATCATTTATTTGTATGATTTTAACATAAGAAAATACTGATCTTCCCTCATGTCCTCAAAATTAAAAGAAAATTATTGGTAGATGTGCTGGTTTGAAGCTGTTATGTACCTCAGAAAACACCATGTTCCCATGTTCTTTTACTCCATCCTGCGGGTACAGACCTACTGTGGGTGGGGTGTTTTGGTTAGGTTGTTTCAATTGGGATGTAACCCACCCAATTCAAGGTCCTTTACTGGAGTCCTTTGTGAAGAGGTTAAAAGACAGTAAAAGCCAAGAGAGCTTACACAGAAATGCTCAAAGGCATTTGGAGACAGCCATTGAAACCAGAACTAGGACAGAAGGACAAGCAGACATCACCAAGTGCCTTCCCATGGGACACAGGAACCCCAGATGCCAGCAGCCTTTCCTCAGAGAAGGTATCTTCCTCTTGATGTCTTAATTTGGACATTTTCATGGCCTTTGTAACCTAATAAAACCCCATGGAAAAAGCTAACCTGTTTCTGGTATATTGCATTCCAGCAGCTTTAACAAACCAAAACAGTAGACACTTTATATCTCTACAAGTTTCTATTATAAATATAAAGTTTGAATGGTTAAATTACACTATAAAATATTATTATTATTTCCATTATTGGTTTTAAGGAACATGAAAAGAAAAATATACCCATAGTTCTGGAAACTGTTGTGTTATTTGTATCTGTATTAAATGAGACTAACCCCCAAAGGCCCTGCACAACGGCCTTCTTAAAATTTTTTTTAAAAAATACACTGAATTAATTCCTGCTATAATGCTATTTCTAATAGAATAAATTTTGATAAAAAGTGAATCTGCCTATAATCCCATAATGGATTTTATTTACTGATAGAAGTTTCACTAATAACATGCCTTAGAGTAACCTGGATCTGAGAATGTTTTCCAATTTTTAGAGAAAGACGCTACTGACTTATCAAATTTAAGGCTATTTATTATATGTAATCTTTTATTTGTTACTGAGCATTAGTGTATGCAGGCCCTATACTTCCAAACCAAGATACAGTGCTAGAAGCATCCAAAAAAAAAAAAAAAAAAAAAACAAGGAAATGCAGAAATAGGTACATGTCTTCACCTTGCTAAAGACCTTCAGAACAAGTTTCTAAATAACATCTCACATATGCAAAAGCAAATGAGGGCAAAATTAACTGCCTGGTTGCCAGAGTGAGACCTAAATGCTGAGTATTGCTCTCAGTTTTGGAAATGTATTCTGTGCAGAGCCTGGTTTGATGGTGGTTGAATTTGTAAGATCAGGTAAGTAATAAAAGAAGATTCTATTCTTGTACAGAAGATTTTACTTTCAGCTACTTTAAATTAAAAAATGGATTCTTCAGTCTGTGGTATAAAAATAGAATTAATACAATTACAACTCTTTGAAACAAAGCCTTACTGAAAGTTATCCATAAGAGAAAAACAGCATAAAATAAAGGTTCTCTCAACAGGCAACCTGGATTTTCCAGAACCATGTTAATGGGCTAATTATCTTTTTTAGGCTTTTGAAATATGAATGGAAACTTATTTTACCAGCTATGAAAATATATTTTTATCCTTTGATAAGGAAGCAGATGCAACAATAAACATCAGTGCAACAGAATACTCTTCCCTAAGTAGACTCTAGATGATGTAAGAATATATGACAGAGGCGGGGCAAGATGGCAGACTGGTGAACTGTATGTTTTAGTTACTCCTCCAGGAAAGTAGGTAGAAAGCCAGGAACTGCGTGGACTGGACACCACAGAGCAATCTGACTTTGGGCATACCTCATACAACACTCATGAAAATGAGGAACTGCAGAGATCAGCGAAATCTGTAAGTTTTTGCGGCCAGGGGACCCGCGCCCCTCCCTGCCAGGCTCAGTCCCGTGGGATGAGGGGCTGTCAGCTCCGGGAAGGAGAAGGGAGAACTGCAGTGGCAGCCCTTATCGGAAACTCATTCTACTGATCCAAACTCCAACCATAGATAGACTGAGACCAGACACCAGAGAATCTGAGAGCAGCCAGCCCAGCAGAGAGGAGACAGGCACAGAGAAAAAAAACAACACAAACAACTCCAAAATAAAAGCGGAGGATTTTTGGAGTTCTGGTGAACATAGAAAGGGGAAGGGCCCTGAGGCGCATATGCAAATCCCGAAGAAAAGCTGATCTCTCTGCCCTGTGGACCTTTCCTTAATGGCCCTGGTTGCTTTGTCTCTTAGCATTTCAATAACGCATTAGATCTCTGAGGAGGGCCCCCTTTTTTTTTTAATCCTTTTTTCTCTTTCTAAAACAATTACTCTAAGAAGCCCAATACAGAAAGCGTCAAAGACTTGCTATTTGGGCAGGTCAAGTCAAGAGCAGAACTAGGAGAGCTCTGAGACAAAACGCAATAATCCAGTGGCTGAGAAAATTCACTAAACACCACAACTTCCCAAGAAAAGGGGGGTGTCCGCTCACAGCCATCATCCTGCTGGACAGGAAACACTCCTGCCCATTGCCAGCCCCATAGCCCAGAACTGCCCCAGACAACCCAGTGTGATGGAAGTGCTTCAAATAACAGGCACACACCACAAAACTGGGCGTGGACATTAGCCTTCCCTGCAACCTCAGCTGATTGTCCCAGAGTTGGGAAGGTAGAGCAGTGTGAATTAACAAAGCCCCATTCAGCCATCATTTGAGCAGACTTGGAGCCTCCCTACACAGCCAAGCAGCCCAGAACTGCCCTGGGGAGACGGCACTCACCTGTGACATAGAACAGTCATCCCTCAACAGAGGACCCAGGGTGCACGGCCTGGAAGAGGGGCCCACTTGCAAGTCTCAGGAGCCATACGCCAATACCAAGGACTTGTGGGTCAGTGGCAGAGACAAACTGGGGCACGACTGAACTGAAGGATTAGACTATTGCAGCAGCTTTAAAACTCTAGGATCACCAGGGAGATTTGATTGTTAGAGCCACCACCCCCTCCCTGACTGCCCAGAAACACGCCCAATATACAGGGCAGGCAACACCAACTACACACGCAAGCTTGGTACACCAATTGGACCCCACAAGACTCACTCCCCCACTCACCAAAAAGGCTAAGCAGAGGAGAACTGGCTTGTGGAGAACAGGTGGCTCGTGGATGCCACCTGCTGGTTAGTTAGAGAAAGTGTACTCCACGAAGCTGTAGATCTGATAAATTAGAGATAAGGACTTCAATTGGTCTACAAATCCTAA
This sequence comes from Choloepus didactylus, assembly GCF_015220235.1. Classification (NCBI taxonomy): domain Eukaryota; kingdom Metazoa; phylum Chordata; class Mammalia; order Pilosa; family Megalonychidae; genus Choloepus; species Choloepus didactylus. The sequence goes on along the minus strand of NW_023637624.1, from coordinate 573,265 downwards.
AAGAACCCTATCAAGTTCAGCAAATGCCACAAGGCCAAAAACAACAGAAAATTATAAAGCATATGAAAAAACCAGATGATATGGATAACCCAAGCCCAACCACCCAAATCAAAATATCAGAAGAGACACAGCACCAAGAGCAGCTACTCAAAGAACTAAACATGAACAATGAGACCATAGTATGGGACACAAAGGAAAACAAGAAGACCCTAGAAGAGCATAAAGAAGACATTGCAAGACTAAATAAAAAAATGGATGATCTTATGGAAATTAAAGAAACTGTTGACCAAATTAAAAAGATTCTGGACACTCATAGTACAAGACTAGAGGCAGTTGAACAACGAATCAGTGACCTCGAAGATGACAGAATGGAAAATGAAAGCATAAAAGAAAGAATGGGGAAAAAAATTGAAAAAATCGAATGGACCTCAGGGATATGATAGATAATATGAAACGTCCAAATATAAGACTCATTGGTGTCCCAGAAGGGGAAGAAAAGGGTAAAGGTCTAGGAAGAGTATTCAAAGAAATTGTTGGGGAAAACTTCCCAAATCTTCTAAACAACATAAATACACAAATCATAAATGCTCAGCGAACCCCAAATAGAATAAATCCAAATAAACCCACTCCGAGACATATAGTGATCACACTGTCAAACACAGAAGGGAAGGAGCAAGTTCTGAAAGCAGCAAGAGAAAAGCAATTCACCACATACAAAGGAAACAGCATAAGACTAAGTAGTGACTACTCAGCAGCCACCATGGAGGCGAGAAGGCAGTGGCACGATATATTTAAAATTCTGAGTGAGAAAAATTTCCAGCCAAGAATACTTTATCCAGCAAAGCTCTCCTTCAAATTTCAGGGAGAGCTTAAATTTTTCACAGACAAACAAATGCTGAGAGAATTTGCTAACAAGAGACCTGCCCTACAGGAGATACTAAAGGGAGCCCTACAGACAGAGAAACAAAGAAAGGACAGAGAGACTTGGAGAAAGGTTCAGTACTAAAGAGATTCGGTATGGGTACAATAAAGGATATTAATAGACAGAGGGGGAAAAATATGACAAACATAAACCAAAGGATAAGATGGCTGACTCAAGAAATGCCTTCACAGTTATAACGTTGAATGTAAATGGATTAAACTCCCCAATTAAAAGATATAGATTCGCAGAATGGATCAAAAAAAATGAACCATCAATATGTTGCATACAAGAGACTCATCTTAGACACAGGGACACAAAGAAACTGAAAGTGAAAGGATGGAAAAAATATTTCATGCAAGCTACAGCCAAAAGAAAGCAGGTGTAGCAATATTAATCTCAGATAAAATAGACTTCAAATGCAGGGATGTTTTGAGAGACAAAGAAGGCCACTACGTACTAATAAAAGGGGCAATTCAGCAAGAAGAAATAACAATCGTAAATGTCTATGCACCAAATCAAGGTGTCACAAAATACATGAGAGAAACACTGGCAAAACTAAAGGAAGCAATTGATGTTTCCACAATAATTGTGGGAGACTTCAACACATCACTCTCTCCTATAGATAGATCAACCAGACAGAAGACCAATAAGGAAATTGAAAACCTAAACAAACTGATAAATGAATTACATTTAACAGACATATACAGGACATTACATCCCAAATCACCAGGATACACATACTTTTCTAGTGCTCATGGACTTTCTCCAGAATAGATCATATGCTGGGACATAAAACAAGCCTCAATAAATATAAAAAGATTGAAATTATTCAAAGCACATTCTCTGACCACAATGGAATACAATTAGAAGTCAATAACCATCAGAGACTTAGAAAATTCACAAATACCTGGAGGTTAAACAACACACTTCTAAACAATCAGTGGGTTAAAGAAGAAATAGCAAGAGAAATTGCTAAATATATAGAGACGAATGAAACTGAGAACACAACATACCAAAACCTATGGGATGCAGCAAAAGCAGTGCTAAGGGGGAAATTTATAGCACTAAACGCATATATTAAAAAGGAAGAAAGAGCCAAAATCAAAGAACTAATGGATCAACTAAAGAAGCTAGAAAATGAACAGCAAACCAATCCTAAACCAAGTACAAGAAAAGAAATAAGGATTAAAGCAGAAATAAATGACATAGAGAACAAAAAACAATAGAGAGGATAAATATCACCAAAAGTTGGTTCTTTGAGAAGATCAACAAGATTGACAAGCCCCTAGCTAGACTGACAAAATCAAAAAGAGAGAAGACCCATATAAACAAAATAATGAATGAAAAAGGTGACATAACTGCAGATCCTGAAGAAATTAAAAAAATTATAAGAGGATACTATGAACAACTGTATGGCAACAAACTGGATAATGTAGAGGAAATGGACAATTTCCTGGAAACATATGAACAACCTAGACTGACCAGAGAAGAAATAGAAGACCTCAACCAACCCATCACAAGCAAAGAGATCCAATCAGTCATCAAAAATCTTCCCACAAATAAATGCCCAGGGCCAGATGGCTTCACAGGGGAATTCTACCAAACTTTCCAGATAGAACTGACACCAATCTTACTCAAACTCTTTCAAAACATTGAAGAAAATGGAACACTACCTAACTCATTTTATGAAGCTAACATCAATCTAATACCAAAACCAGGCAAAGATGCTACAAAAAAGGAAAACTACCGGCCAATCTCCCTAATGAATATAGATGCAAAAATCCTCAACAAAATACTTGCAAATAGAATCCAAAGACACATTAAAAAAATCATACACCATGAACAAGTGGGGTTTATTCCAGGCATGCAAGGATGGTTCAACATAAGAAAATCAATCAATGTATTACAACACATTAACAAGTCAAAACGGAAAAATCAATTGATCATCTCAATAGACGCTGAAAAAGCATCTGACAAAATCCAACATCCCTTTTTGATAAAAACACTTCAAAAGGTAGGAATTGAAGGAAACTTCCTCAACATGATAAAGAGCATATATGAAAAACCCACAGCCAGCATAGTACTCAATGGTGAGAGACTGAAAGCCTTCCCTCTAACATCAGGAACAAGACAAGGATGCCCGCTGTCATCACTGTTATTCAACATTGTGCTGGAAGTGCTAGCCAGGGCAATCCGGCAAGACAAAGAAATAAAAGGCATCCAAATTGGAAAAGAAGAAGTAAAACTGTCATTGTTTGCAGATGATATGATCTTATATCTAGAAAACCCTGAGAAATTGACGATACAGCTACTAGAGCTAATAAACAAATTTAGCAAATTAGCGGGATACAAGGTTAATGCACATAAGTCAGTAATGTTTCTATATGCTAGAAATGAACAAACTGAAGAGACACTCAAGAAAAAGATACCATTTTCAATAGCAACTAAAAAAATCAAGTACCTAGGTATGAACTTAACCAAAGATGTAAAAGACCTATACAAAGAAAACTACATAACTCTACTAAAAGAAATAGAATGGGACCTTAAAAGATGGAAAAATATTCCATGTTCATGGATAGGAGGACTAAATGTCATTAAGATGTCAATTCTACCCAAACTCATCTACAGATTCAATGCAATCCCAATCAAAATTCCAACAACCTACTTTGCAGACTTGGAAAAGCTAGTTATCAAATTTATTTGGAAAGGGAAGATGCCTCGAATTGCTAAAGACACTCTAAAAAAGGAAAACGAAGTGGGAGGACTTACACTCCCTGACTTTGAAGCTTATTATAAAGCCACAGTTGCCAAAACAGCATGGTACTGGCACAAAGATAGACATATAGATCAATGGAATCGAATTGAGAATTCAGAGATAGACCCTCAGATCTATGGCTGACTGATCTTTGATAAGGCCCCCAAAGTCACTGAACTGAGTCATAATGGTCTTTTCAACAAATGGGGATGGGAGAGTTGGATATCCATATCCAAAAGAATGAAAGAGGACCCCTACCTCACCCCGTACACAAAAATTAACTCAAAATGGACCAAAGATCTCAATATAAAAGAAAGTACCATAAAACTCCTAGAAGATAATGTAGGAAAACATCTTCAAGACCTTGTATTAGGCTGCCACTTCCTAGACTTTACACCCAAAGCACAAGCAACAAAAGAGAAAATAGATAAATGGGAACTCCTCAAGCTTAGAAGTTTCTGCACCTCAAAGGAATTTCTCAAAAAAGTAAAGAGGCAGGCAACTCAATGGGAAAAAATTTTTGGAAACCATGTATCTGACAAAAGATTGATATCTTGCATATATAAAGAAATCCTACAACTGAATGACAATAGTACAGTCGGCCCAATTATAAAATGGGCAAAAGATATGAAAAGACAGTTCTCTGAAGAGGAAATACAAATGGCCAAGAAACACATGAAAAAATGTTCAGCTTCACTAGCTATTAGAGAGATGCAAATTAAGACCACAATGAGATACCATCTAACACCGGTTAGAATGGCTGCCATTAAACAAACAGCAAACTACAAATGCTGGAGGGGATGTGGAGAAATTGGAACTCTTATTCACTGTTGGTGGGACTGTATAATGGTTCAGCCACTCTGGAAGTCAGTCTGGCAGTTCCTTAGAAAACTAGATATAGAGTTACCATTCGATCCAGCGATTGCACTTCTCAGTATATACCCGGAAGATCGGAAAGCAGTGACACGAACAGATATCTGCACGCCAATGTTCATAGCAGCATTATTCACAATTGCCAAGAGATGGAAACAACCCAAATGTCCTTCAACAGATGAGTGGATAAATAAAATGTGGTATATACACACGATGGAATACTACGCGGCAGTAAGAAGGAACGATCTCGTGAAACATATGACAACATGGATGAACCTTGAAGACATAATGCTGAGCGAAATAAGCCAGGCACAAAAAGAGAAATATTATATGTTACCATTAATGTGAACTTTGAAAAATGTAAAACAAATGGTTTATAATGTAGAATGTAGGGGAACTAGCAATAGAGAGCAATTAAGGAAGGGGGAACAATAATCCAAGAAGAACAGATAAGCTATTTAACGTTCTGGGGATGCCCATGAATGACTATGGTCTGTTAATTTCTGATGGATATAGTAGGAATAAGTTTACAAAAATGTTGCTATATTAGGTAACTTTCTTAGGGTAAAGTAGGAACATGTCGAAGTTAAGCAGTTATCTTAGGTTAGTTGTCTTTTTCTTACTACCTTGCTATGGTCTCTTTGAAATGTTCCTTTATTGTATGTTTGTTTTCTTTTTAACTTTTTTTTCATACAGTTGATTTAAAAAAGAAGGGAAAGTTAAAAAAAAAAAAAAAAGAAAGAAAAACAAGGAAAAAAAAAGATGTAGTGCCCCCTTGAGGAGCCTGTGGAGAATGCAGGGGCATTCGCCTACCCCACCTCCATGGTTGCTAACATGACCACAGACATAGGGGACTGGTGGTTTGATGGGTTGAGCCCTCTACCACAGGTTTTACCCTTGGGAAGACGGTTGCTGCAAAGGAGAGGCTAGGCCTCCCTATGGTTGTGCCTAAGAGCCTCCTCCCGAATGCCTCTTTGTTGCTCAGATGTGGCCCTGTCTCTCTAGCTAAGCCAACTTGAAAGGTGAAATCACTGCCCTCCCCCCTACGTGGGATCAGACACCCAGGGGAGTGAATCTCCCTGGCATCGTGGAATATGACTCCCGGGGAGGAATATAGACCTGGCATCATGGGACGGAGAACATCTTCTTGACCAAAAGGGGGATGTGAAAGGAAATGAAATAAGCTTCAGTGGCAGAGAGATTCCAAAAGGAGCCGAGAGGTCACTCTGGTGGGCACTCTTATGCACACTTCAGGCAACCCTTTTTAGGTTCTAAAGAATTGGGGTAGCTGGTGGTGGATACCTGAAACTATCAAACTACAACCCAGAACCCATGAATCTCGAAGACAGTTGTATAAAAATGTAGCTTATGAGGGGTGACAATGGGATTGGGAAAGCCATAAGGACCACACTCCACTTTGTCTAGTTTAGGGATGGATGAGTAGAAAAATAGGGGAAGGAAACAAACAGACAAAGGTACCCAGTGTTCTTTTTTACTTCAATTGCTCTTTTTCACTCTAATTATTATTCTTGTTATTTTTGTGTGTGTGCTAATGAAGGTGTCAGGGATTGATTTGGGAGATGAATGTACCACTATGTAATGGTACTGTAAACAATTGAAAGTACGATTTGTTTTGTATGACTGCGTGGTATGTGAATATATCTCAATAAAATGAAGATTAAAAAAAATAAAAAATAAAAAAAATAAAGAACCCAGAGAGGTGTAGGGGTGGAACAGACATAATCTGCTGGGCTTGGTGAGTCAAGCAATGACTTTTCTGTTCTTTGAGTGGTTGACTCTTGTGGGAGAGAGAGAGAACTGCCAAAAACGTGATCTCTCCCTTCTCTGAAAGCCATGTGGCCTCATGGTTATGAGCATTACAATTGATCACATTTGTAAAATATAATACGTATCATATATATATGCATTTAAAAAGACTGATGGATATACTTCAAACTGTGATTCTCTAGGATGGTAGAATTATGGGTGTTTTAAATTTTCTTGTTTTGTTTCTCTGTATTTTTGTAGTTTTCTGTAATGATCACAAAACTTGTAATAAAAAGGTATTTTTAAAAATTAAAAAAAATAAACTATTTAATTTAAATTAAGTTAGTGAAAGAAATCTCAAAGCCAGCAATATTACTTAAACTATTATCTTTTTTAGTTGCAACAGGATTATGCAAATTTATACTGTAGCATGGAAACAAAGTATTAAGGTGTCCTCACCCCTTTCTCTGCCCCCAAATCTTATTAGCCAATGCTCTAAATCAAGGATTCCAAAACTGACATTCTACGGAGTTCTTAAAGAATAAAAATTGGCCTGTCAAGTAAATTTAGGAAAGACCATATAAAATACCTTTTATGCCCCTCCCCCAAATATTTGCATTACACTTCAGAAGCCAAGTCTTGAGGTTAAGAAACAAGAATTTCTCCTTACTACCATACTCCTCTCCCGTCACCCATGTAGCACAAATTTATCATTAGGGTTGACTGAAAAACACTTTGGACTTGGTGATATAAATCTTAATAGTCATAACAACAAACAATACAACTACAAATTATGAAGTTATAATGACTAAGAACAATTCAGATTTCAAAAATGTTTTTCTATGATAAATATTCTCCCACCCAAATATGCCATGTAAATGGTAGTTGACTAAATTCTTAGAGAGAGAGAATTAGCAGGGAAGATGGTGGAGTAGGGGACTGCAGAGCTCACTTCTTCTCCAAAATCACTTACTGGATAGGCAGAAACTGCCTGAAAGAACTGTTCTAGGGCTATGGAGGTAGGGGAGCATTGTATAGCATCCAGGGAAGAGCAGGATGAAGAGACTGAGACACTGTGGTAAAAAAAAAAAAAAAAAAAAAACAACTGTGAGGAAACTGCTCAGTGATGATTGACAGTCCCCATCTCCAACTCTCCAATGCCAGGTGCCTGGGGTCCAGTTCCCAGCTGGCTCCTGTGGACACGGAGGTATGTGAAAGTCCTCTTACCCAAGAACAAGTAAGGCAAGGTCAAGTACTGATGGCTTTTGATCAACGAGTTTAGTTCGCTGGGCCCTGGGTCTCTAAGCCTGTCTGTGACAGGGATAGTCATGCCATAGTTTCAACCCCAACCTCAACAGGGGAAAAGACAGTGGAGATTCAAAGAAGGGTCTACACAGGGCTGTGGGGAAAAGTTTGCTGAAGTTTGCCATCTGCTGGACAGGCCAGGAAAGTGCAGCTTTGGGGAGCTGTCAAAAGGGCTTTTTGGAAATTTTTCTGACCCTCTCCCCAGTACTCTTTGGAATTAGTCTCTGCTCCCTTCATGGTCACCTGGCCCTGTTTTAATTGGGAAATACTGACTTGGGAAGTCCTCTCAGAGGTGATGCTGCTCCCAGAATTTGCCCTCCAGGCCAAAAGAGTTAGATACAAGGAAAAGAGAGTAAAAGAAAAAATTACACAGGCAAAACAAAATCAAAGAGAACAGATCAAGGTCCCAAAAATGCAACAGAGGAAAGGAAGCTTTCCCTTGGGGGTAAAACAATTGCACAAACAGTGTAATCTTAAAAATTATACCACATACCCAGGACAAGAATCAGATGAGGAAGAGCTAAAAAAACTGATCAGTCAAATGTGGAAATTCTAAAGCTCTAGAATAAATTGAACCAATGGTTAAAGAAAGTCTCAACACAAAGCCAAACAACAATAAAACTCTAGGCAAGAGAAAGAAACTGACCTTCAGAATAAACTCATCAAGAAAATCAGATGCCTAGATATTGGTAAATAATTACAAGCCATTCTAAGAAACAGAATGATATGGCCCAGTCAAAGGAATAAATAAAACCTTTGGAGGAGACACATAATTTGGAACAACTAATCAAAGATGTTCAAACAAATCACCTAAATCAATACAAGATGAAAGAAAACAAGGCTAATGAGATAAAGGAAATTAAGAAGACATTGGGTGAGCATAAAGAATTTCAAAATATGAAAGAAAAACAACAGAACTTATGGGAATGAACAGCACAACAGAAGAGATTAAAAATACACTAGAGGCATACAACAGCAGATTTGAACAGGCAGATGAAAGAATCAAAAAACTGTAAGAAAGGACAACCAAAATCTCACAGACAGAAGAACATATAGAGAAAAGAATGGAAAAAAACTGAGAAAGGTCTCAAGGAATTGAATGACAGCATGAAATGTACAAACATGCATCATGGGTGTCACAGAAGAAGAGAAGGGAAAAGGGGCAGAAAGAGTATTTGAAGAAATAATGGCTGAAAATTTTGCAACTCTTATAAAAGACATAAATATACACGTCCAAGAAGCACAATGTACTCGAAAGAGAATAAATCCTAATAGAGCTACTCTGAGACACATACTAATCAGAATGTCAAATGCTAAAGATAAAGAGAGAATCCTGAAAGCAGCAAAAGAAAAGCAATTCATCACATACAAGGGAACAGTAAAAAGTTTAAGTGCCAATTTCTCCTCAGAAATCATGGAGGTTAGAAGGCAGTGGTATGATCTATTCATTTTAGGTACTGAAAGAGAAAAACTTCCAGCCAAGAATTCCTTACCCAGCAAAACCGTCCTTCAAAAATGAGGGAGAGTTCAGATGGAGGGGGCAAGATGGCAGCACAGAGAGAGTGGAATTTAATTAGTCCCCTGGAACAATTAATAAATAACCAGGAACAACTAGTAAATAATTTGCAATAACTGCTGGGGGACAACCGTGACTGTCCACACATCATACACCAACCTGGATTGGGAGGAATGCCTAAGATCACAGCATAAAATCTGGAAGTAAAAACTGCAGAACCACACTGGAAAGCCCCATCCCCCCACGGCAGGCGGAGCTGCAAAACCTCTCTGTGGTAGAAAGCAGCACTCTCTGAGCAAGCGAATATAGCTCAACCGAGCTCCAACTGGGGTTTTAATTAACAAATGTGGACTGCTGAATACAAGCCACAAACTCCCAACAAGCAGACAAAGGCTTTTAGTGATAACCGACTGTTCTAGTTTGCTAATGCTACAGAATGCAAAACACCAGAGATGGATAGGCTTTTATAAAACGGGGGTTTATTTCACTACACAGTTACAGTCTTAAGGCCACAAAGCGTCGAAGGTAACACCTCAGCAATCGGGTACCTTCACCGGAGGATGGCCAATGGCGTCCAGAAAACCTCTGTTAGCTAGGAAGGCAGCCGGCGTCTGCTCCAAAGCTCCGGCCTCAAAACGGCCTTCTAGGATGTTCCTTTCTAGCAAGCTTGCTCCTCTTCAAAACATCACTCCCAGCTGCACTCCGTTCCCTCCCCCTGAGTCAGCTCATTTATATAGCTCCACCAATCAAGGCCCACCCTGAATGGGTGGGGCCACACCTCCATGGGAACATCTCATCAGAATCATCTCCCACAGCTGGGTGGGGCACATTCGAAGCAAATCCAACCAGAACCAAAACTTCAGCCCCACACAAGACCACAAAGATAATGGCATTTGGGGGACATAATACACTCAAACCAGCACACCGACCTTGAAGAACAAGAAAACTCATCTGTCCCGGCAGGGGGGAGCCCAGAAGACCAGGTGTTACCTCCTGCTGATGAGTGAAACTGGGGGCCCATCCACTGGCTCTAAAAGGGGAATTTCTGTCCCCTTTTCTCTCTCTCAACCTGAAGGGCTCAGTGGAAAGGGCCTCAGCCATTTTCAGCTCACAGCTCTCTGACCCAGACAGGGGTGGAGATAACAGAGTCAGAGAGACAACAATTCAAATGCAGATGATAACTCCCTAGGGGGTGCATGTTTTCTAAGAGTAAGGAGGTGGGGCCCAGCTTTCCCTTCAGAACTAGACCCCAGAGCCTGGGGGAGAAAGCCAAAACAGAAACTAAAGGGACCAAACCTCCTTACACCAATTGGGAGTGACAGCCCAACAGGCACCACCTGCTGGGTAGGTTAGGAAAAGCACAGCGGCTAGAGACCTCACAGGAAAGTCTGTCATTCTCTAAGACACACCCTCAGAGAGACCTGAAACTGAATATAACCCCACTTTGAGAGCTGAACCCATTTTAGTCCGGGAAAATCTGATTGGGGTAACCAAGGAAACCAGATGCCTAAACAACAGAAAACTACAACCTACACTAGGAAAAACAAAGTTATGGCCCAGTCAAAGCAACAAACTTACACATCAATCAAGATACAGTTGAAATATTGCTTCACTTTAATGAAACAATCTATTAAAGATTTTCAAAGAAATATGCTAAATCAAATCAGAAACCAAATCAACAAGCTCAGGGAAGATATGGCAAAAGAGATGAAGGCTATAAAGAAAACACTGGGAGAACATAAGGTAGAAATCAAAAGTCTGAAAAAAAACAACTGGCAGAATCTATGGAAATGAAAGGTACAACACAAGAGATGAAAAACACAATGGAAACATACAACAGCAGATCTCAACAGGCAGAAGAAAACACTCAGGAACTGGAGAACAAGATACCTGAAAGCCTACACACAAAAGAACAGATATGGAAAAGAATGGAAAAATATGAGCAACAGCTCAGAGAACTGAATGACAACATCAATTACATGAATGTACATGTCATTGGTGTCCCAGAAGGAGAAGACAAGGGAAAAGTGGCAGAAGCAATAATAGAGGAAATAATCAATGAAAATTTCCTACCTCTTATGAAAGACAGATTACAGATCCAAGAAGCACAGTGTACCCCAAACAGAATAAATCTGAATAGACCTATGCCAAGACACTTAATAATCAGATTATGAAATGTCAAAGACAAAGAGAGAATCCTGAAAGCAGCAAGAGAAAAGCAATCCATCACATACAAGGGAAGCTTGATAAGACTATGTGCGGACTTCTCAGTAGAAACCAGGAGGCAAGAAGAAGTGGGGCGATATATTTAAGATACTGAAAGAGAAAAACCACCAACCAAGAATCCTAGATCCAGCAGAACTGTCCTTCAAATATGAGGGAGAGTTTAAATTATTCTCTGACAAGCAGATAATGAGAGAGTTTGTGAGCAAGACACCTGCGCTACAGGAAATACTAAAGGGAACACTACAGACAGACAGGAAAAGACAGGAGTGAGAGGTTTTGGAACACAATTTTTGGTGATGGTAGCACAGTAATGTAAGTACACTGAACAAAGATAACTGTGAATATGGTTGAAAGAGGAAGGTTAGGAGCATGTGGGACACCAGAAAGAAAAGAGGAAAGATAAAGACTGGGATTGTATAACTCAATGAAACCTAGAGTGCTCAACAATTGTGATAAAATGTATAAATATGTTTTTTACATGAGGAAGAACAAATGAATGCCAACCTTGCAAGGTGTTAAAACAGGGGGGTATTGGGGAAAAATACAATCAATGCAAATTAGAGACTGTAGTTAACAGAAACATTGTATCATGCTTCCTTTAATGTAACAAAAGGCAATATACCAAAGCTAAATGCCTATAAGAGGGGTATGGGACTCTTGGTATTGGTGATGTTGTCTGACTCTTTTATTCTACTTTAGGTTAACTCTATCTTTCCTTTTGTTGTTTTTTAGTTACCATGTTTTTTTTCTTTCTTTTTCTTTTTCTTTTGTCTCTCTACCTTCTTTGACTCTTCTTCCTTCTTTGTGGAAGAAATGGAGATGTCCTTGTATAGACAGTAGTGATGGTGATGAATACAAAAATATATGACTACACAGGGAACCAATGATTGTTTACTTAGGATGGAAAGTATGGTGGGTGAACAAACATCTTTTAAAAATGGGTTGATGAAGATACCTTGAGGGCACTACATTGAGTGAAATATGTCAGACACATAAGGACAAATATTGCAGGGTCTCACTGATATGAACTAATTATAATATGTAAACTCATAGACATGAAATATAAGTTACCAGGATATAGAACAAGACTAAAGAATGGAGAGCTGTTACTTATTGTGAGCAGAATGTTCAACCAGGGTGAACCTAAGGGTTTGGAAATGGACAGAGGTGATGGTAGTATGTTATTGTGAGAATAAGTAACAGCGCTGAATGGTGTGTGAATGTGGTGGAAAAGGGAAGCTTAGAGTCACGTATATCACCAGAAGTAAAGTTGGAGGTTAAAATATGGGAATGTATAAAACAGTGAACCTTGTGGTGGACAATGTTCATGATTCACTGTACAAATATTAGAAATCTCTTTGATGAGCCAGAACAAATGTATGACACTATTACTAGAAGCTAATAATAGAGGGGTATATAGGGGAAAAATATACCTATTGCAAACTATGTACTACTGTTAGTAGTATTTTAACATTCTTTCACCAACAGTAACAAATGTACTATACCAATACTATGAGTCAATAATGGAGTGGGGGGTAGTTGGGGTAATAGGAGGATTTGAGTTTTCTTTTTTTTGCCTTTATTTCTTTTCTGGAGTAATGAAAATGCTCCAAAAATAGAAAAAAAAATAATTGTGGTGATGGATACACAGCTGTATGATGGTACCTTGGGCAACTGATTGTGCACTTTGGATCTTTGGATTATTTGCATGGTATGTGAATAATCTCAATAAAATTAAATTTTTAAAAATGAGGGAGAGCTTAAAATATTCACAGGTAAACAGAAACTGAGAGTTCATCAACAAGAGATACTAAGGGAAGTTCTGCAACTAAAAGGAAAAGACAGTAGAGAGGCTTGGAGGAGAGTGTAGAAATGAAGATTATCAGTAAGGGAAACTAACAGAGTAAAAAGAGAGACAAAAATTAGATGTGACATCTAAAAACCAAAGTATAAAATGAAGTAAGTACTGCTTTTACAGTAATAACGTTGAATGTTAATGGATTAAACCACCCAATCAAAAGGCATACACTGGCAAAATGGATAAAAAATTATGATCAATCTATATGCTGCCTACAAAAGATTCACCTTAGACCCAAGAACACAAATAGACTGAAGGTGAAAGGCTGGAAAAAGATATTCCATGCAAACCTTAACCAAAACAGAGCCAGGGTAGCTAGACTAATATCAAACAAAATAGACTTTAAATGCAAAACTGTTATGAGACAAAGAAAGAACACTACATATTAATAAAACGGGCATTCCACCAAGAATAAATAACAACCATAAATATTTATGCACATAACCAAGGTGCCCAAAAATACATAAGGCAAACACTGGCTAAACTGAAGGGAGAAACAGACATTTCTACAATAATAGTTGGAGACTTTGACACACCACTCTCATCACTAGATAGAACAACTAGGCAGAAGATGAATAAGGAAACAGAGAACTTTGAATGAATGAAAAATCAACTAGAGCTAATAGATATATGAAGAACACTGCACCCCCAAACAGCAGGATACATATTCTTCTCAAGTATTCATGGATTATTTGCAAGGATAAACCACATATTGGTCACAAAAGAGGACTCAAAAAATTTTTTTTGGCTTAAACAATGGGAGTTTATTGGCTCAAACTTCCAGTGGCTAGAAGGCTTGCTTCCTCCTGGGTCATAGAGTTCTGACCAGCAGGAAATCCTTGGTATCCTTGGCTTTCCCATTACATGGCACTATCCTCTCCTTTTTCTTCTGTGTTCCAGCTGACTTCTGCTTCCAGCTCCTCCCTGTGGCTTTGTCCTGTGTCCAATTTCCTTTGCTTATATGGACTTCAGCCATATTGTATTAAGGCCCACCCTTGCTCAGTTCGGGCACATCTTAACATCTTAACTAACAATAACATCTTCTAAAGTCCGATTTACAAATGAGTTCACACCCATGAGATGAGGGGTTAAGACCTGAAGATGCCTTTTGTGGGGGACCTGATTCAATACCCAATGGACCTCATAGGCCATGTTAAGGAGTTCCATTTTTATCCAAGAGAATTGGACAACCACCAGAGGACTGTAAGTAACATGATAACAATGTGCTTGGAATTCGCATTTAGAAAAGCTCATTCTATCTATAGGATAGAGATTAGGTTGGAGCTCCGCTGGGATGGATATGGGTAGGCCAACTACTAAGCTATATACTATGGTGGTCCACGCAAGAAAAGATGGCCAGAGTTATGATGGAAACGGAAAGAAGTGCATAGATTGGAGGGATTTGGAGGGAGTAATGTTGACAGCTCATGGTCACAGGTTGGCCTGGAGGCAGAAGTAAGGGAGAGGAAGGTGTCAGGAATTACTGCTAGGTTTTTGTTTTTTAATTCAATTTTATTGAGATATATTCACATACCATACAATTATCCATGGTGTACAATTTTTCACAGTACCATTATATAGTTGTGCATTCATCACCACAATCAATTTTTGAACATTTTCATTATCACACATAAAAAACAGTAAATAAAAGTTAAAGAACATCCAAAACATCCCATACCCCCATCTCTCCCTATCATTTACTTTTTTTCCTCATTTTTCTATTCATCTGTCCATACACTACATAAAAGAAGTAGGAACCACAAAGTGTTCAGAATCACACGGTCACACAGTGTAAGCTATATAGTTATACAATAATCTTCAAGAATAAAGGCTACCAGGTTGCAGGTCAACAGTTTCAGGTATTTCCTTCTAGCCATTCCAATACACTAAAAACAAAAAGGGATATCTATATAATGCATAAGAATAACCTCCAGAATGACCTCTGGACTCTATTTGAGATCTCTCAGCCACTGAAACTTTGTTTCCTTTCTCTTCCCCTTTGTGGTCCAAGAAGGCCCTCCCAATCCCACGATGCTAGGGCCAAGCTCATCTCCACAAATCACGTCCTAGTTTCCAAGGAGATTACACCCCCAGGAGTCAAGTCTCACGTAGTGGGGGGAGCAGTGAGTCCACCTGTAGAGATGTCCTAGAGAGAGAGGCCACATCTGAGCAGCAAAAGAGGTTCTCTGGGGGTGACTCTTAGGCACAATTTTAGCCTCTCCTTTGCAGTAACAAACTTCATAAAGGCAAGCTGCAAGATCGAGGTCTTGGCCTTCTAAATTGGTAGTCCCCGGTGCTTACGAGAATATCATTAATTCCTCAGGTGGGGAAATTTAATATTTCCACATTTTCCCCCAGTCCCTCAAGAGGACTGTGCAAATACATCTTTATTCTCGGCCAAAATTACTCTGGAATGTATTGGGGCTTCACACTAACCTGTACAAACCAACCAGATTTCACTCCCTATTCAACATTTCATGTAATTATGTTGTTTGAATAAACTGAACTTAAGTTATATTACATATGTGTGTGTACTGGTTTGTATGTATTATGTCCCCCAGAAAAAACCATGTTCTTTGATGCAATCTGGTGGGGGCAGACATATTAGTGGGGATTAAGTTGGAACATTTGGATTAGGTTGTTTCCATGGAAATGTGCCCCACCCAACTGTGGGTGATAACTGTGATTGAACAATTTCCACGGAGGTATTGTCCCGCCCATTCAACATGGGCCTTTATTAGTTTACTAGGGCACTGTATAAGCTCAGACAGAAGGAGCGAACTTGCTACAGCCAAGAGGGACACTTTGAAGAATGCACAGAAGCTGAGAGAGTAGCTGCAGATGAGAAGTAGTTTGAAGACGGCCGTTGAAAGCAGACTCTTGCTCTAGAGAAGCAAAGAGAGGACAAACACCCCAAGAGCAACTAAGAGTGACATTTTTGAGGAACTGCAGCCTAGAGAGGAACATCCTGGGAGATAGCCATTTTGAAACCAGAGCTTTGGAGCAGACGCCAGCCAGGTGCCTTTCCAGCTAATAGAGATTTTCCAGACAACATTGGCCATCCTCCAGTGAAGGTACCCTTTGTTGATGGACACTTTATGGCCTTAAGACTGTAACTGTGTAACCAAATAAACCCCCTTTCATAAAAGCCAACCCATTTCTGGTGGATTGCATTCTGGAAGCATTAGCAAACTAGAACAGTGTGTTACAAAAAATATAGATTTTGCACCTAATAAACATCTCTTCCTTTAGTCTTACACAGAAGTTGAAGTTTTAAAAAACACCATCAATATCATCCTTTACCCTTTAGTCTAATTTACCTTAGTTCTAACCAAGTCCATTTTGTTCACATCTCTAATTGAAGTCCGATCTCTTTTTTCAGACTCCTTAACATTTGCTGTATGGGGTAATGCTGACATTCATAGCTGCCAGACTCCAGCTCTGAATCTCAGGTGTCACACAGATACCAAAAGTTCCAGGGACCAATCAGATAATACACGAAGAGCTCAGCATCTCAGAATTTAGAAATAACCATTACAACTCAGAAATAGATTTAACTGCTGTAAGAGCTTACAATCTAGGAACCTTTACAATAAGCCTTCCCCTGATAACCTGTGCTCTCAGACTCAATTCTCAGAGCTTGCACATTATAGTTAGTCCAAATTATTGAGGCAGTATAGTGTTTTTCTTTTCATTTCTGGTTTATTTCACTCAACACACTGTCCTCAATGTCCATGCACCTCACAACTTCACTCCTTCTTGTAGTAGCTCAATATTGCACTGTATGTATAAACCACAGTTCACCATTCCGTTCATCAGCCGATGTATCCTTAGGCCACCTCCATCCACTGCAAATCGTGAACACTGACACCACAAACCCCACTGTGTAAATGTCCATTTGTGTCCCTCTTTTCAGTTCTTCCAAGTATATTCCCAATAACTGAGTTGCAGGACCATATGGCAACCCCATTCTTAGCTTCCTGTGGAACCACAACACTGCCCTCCACATGGACTGCATCATCTACTTCCCCACCAACGGTGACTAGGTACCTCCCCATCTCCACATTTTCTCTGGCACTTCTATCCCTGTTTATTTTTTTAGAAGGTTTTATTCACACACCATACATTCCATCCTAAGTAAACAATCAATGGCTCCCTGTATAATCACCACGTTATGCATTCACCAACACTATCTATATAAGGACATTTCCATTTCTTCCACAAAGAAAGAGGAAGAGGTTAAAAAAGTAAACAGAAATAAAAAGAAAGAGAAAAAAATGACAAAGTTTATGCTGTGATCTCAGCTATTCTACCCATTCCAGGCTACTGTTAAATGCATGTCCAGTAGTGATGTCCCCCAACAGTTGTTTCAGACTATATACTAGTCGTTCCTGGTTATTTACTAGTTGCTGTAGAGGACTGTAGAGGACTAACTAAATTCCACACCTCTCTATGCCTCCATCTTGCCCTTTCAATAAATTTTAAAAGACTGAAATTACACAGAGCATTTTCTCTGACCATAATGGAAAGAAGCTGCAAGTCAATAACAAGTGGAGAACTGGAAAACTCACAAATATATGGAAGTTAAACAATACCATTTTTGACAATCAGTGGGTCAAAGAAAAAAGTGCAAGAGAAATCAGCAAATGTCTTGAGATGAATGATAATGAGAACACAACAATTCAAAACTTTTGGTTTGCAGCAAAAGCAGTGCTGAGAGGGAAATTTTTATCTTTAAACACCTATGTTAAAAAAGAACAATGAGCTAAAATCAAAGACCTAACTGAACATCTGGAGGAATCAGGAAAAAAACAGCAAACTAATCCCAAAGCAAACACAAGGAAAGAAATAACAAAGATTAGACCAGAAATAAATGAAATTGAGGAAAAAAAACAATAAAGAGAATTAATAAAAGCCAAAGTTGTTTCTTTGAAAGGATCAATAAAATTGACAAACCCTTAGCTAGACTGACAAAGAAAAAAAAGAGAAGATGCAAATAAATAAAATTAGAAATAAGAGGGGGGCTATTACTACTGACCCCACAGAAATAAAAAGTATCATAAGAGGATACTATGAACAAATGTATGTCAATCAATTAGACAACTTAGATGAAATGGATAAATTCCTAGAAATACATGAACAGCCTACACTGAGTCTGGAAAAAATAGACCTCAAATGACCAATTACAAGTAAAGAGACTGACTCAGTCATCAAGAATCTCCCAACACAGAAAAGCCTATGATCAGTAGGCCTCACACGTGAATTCTAACAATAATTCCAAGAATTAATACAAATCTTACTCAAACTCTTCTAAAAAAAATGAAGAGGAGGGAGCACTATCTAACTCATTCTAAGAAGCCAACAGCAACATAATAGTGAAGCCAGATAAAGATCATCTAAAAACAGAAAATTACAGACCAATTTCTCTAATGAACATAGATACAACTGTCCATCAACCAATATGAATGGATAAACAAAATGTGGTATATACATATAAACAATGGAATATTATTCAGCTATAAGAAGGAATGAAGTCCTGATGCATGTAACAACATCGATGAACCCTGAGGACACTGAGTTGAGTGAAATAAGCCAAACACAGACAAATAATCTCACTGATATGAACTAATTATAATAAGCAATCTCATAGAGTCAGAATCTAGAATATAGGATATGAGGGGATAGAACGGGGTGGAAAAAGGGGAGCTGATGCTTAATTTGTGCAGAATTTCTATTTAGGTTGATTGTAAATGTCTGGAAATGGACAGTGATGATACTCTCACGTTACTGTGAGTGCAATTAACAGCACTGAATTATGTTGGAGAATGTGGTTGAAAAGGGGAGTTCTGGGTCGTGTATGTTACTAGAAGGAAAGTTAGAAGATAAAATATGACACTGTATAACACAGTGAATCTCACCGTCGATGGATTGTGGTTAATAGTACAAATACAAGAATGTTCTTTCATGAATTATAACAAATGCACAACACTATTACAAGGTGTTAATAATAAGGTGGTATCCGGGGAAAAATACACCTAATTCAAACTATGAACTACAGTAACAGTTATATGTTATTCTTACAGCAATTTTAACAAAGGTACCACACTAATGAAAAGTGTCAATAATGGGGGTTATATGGGAATGTTGTATTTTTCATGACTTTTCTGTAAACCTACAATCTAAAAAAATTAACAATTTTTCAAAAACATTACGCTAAGTGAATGAAATGAGACATAAAGTACTACATATTGTATATTACACTTATATAAAATGTAAATATAAATTTATAGAGACAATTAGGTTAGTGATTATGTAGGACTGAGGAGAGACAGAAGGGTTGAGAGACGACTTCATTTCTGGAGTAATGAAAATGTTCTAAAATTGACTGTGGTGATGAATGCACAATGCTGTGATTATGCTAAAAGCCACTGACTGTACACATTGGATGTATAATACAGAATGTGAATATATCTCAATAAAACTGCTTTTAAAAAATTCTTATATAGAGGAGTGTAATCCAGTTGTTTGCTTAGTAAAGGATGGAAAAGATTTAATTATGCAATTTAAATGTCTATTCATTGATATTCTGAAAGTAATTTACTTTTTACAATGGTTAATATAAGAATATTCAGCAGGCAATAATGTGACTTCTGGTCTTTTAACCAAAAAACACTTAACACAAAGGCAAGCATACAAGGAAATAACCATTACACGTAATTACCCAGCTCAGTGCAGGGCAACACAAAATAGGTTTTGAATCATAATTGTAGTAATCAGTTTCTACATCTAAAGAAGTAAAGTAGATGATCTGGAAAATAATTGCTTTAGGGAAACAAATCAGAAAACTAGAGTACAGTGCATGTAATTCTTGGGGAAGATAATACAATCAAGTATTCAAATACTTAGAGGATTATTAAAGTTGGGTAAAAATCCAAAGTCCTTGCATGTTACAAATAGTGCACAAGTTAGCAATGCTCACTTTTTCCCAGTTTCCCAAGGATGGACCAACCTTTCAGAGCTCATGTAAGCACCTCCTTTTAATAAGTGCACCCAACAGAGCATGGAAGACAAGAGAAAGGGCATAATATTCTGCAACACAGCTGACACCAAACTCCTGAGCTTTCCAATCTTCCTTCTTCAACCTGGAACTCCTGCAACCTTCCCTATCTTGGTTAAAGGTAACTCCATTCTTCTGCTCGCTTAGCCAAAAACGGTGGTGCCATTCTTGATCCCTTTCTTTCTCTTATCTTCCACTTACAATTTATTAGGAAATGCTTTTGGCTCTACTTAAAAAACACATCCAGAATCAAACTACCTCCGTCACTACTCCTTGCTTCTGCCCCTGTGCTCCACCACCCACCCCCAGTCTATTCTCAACAGTTACTGCAATCTTTTTAAAACCTTAGCCAGTTTATGTCCCTCTTCTCCTCAAAACCCTGTAAAGATTCCCTCTATTACATTTAGAGTAAAAGCCAAAATCATTACAATATCTATAAAGTCCAATGTGATCTTTCCTCGCTGACTTCATTTCTTACTAATCTCTACTTCACTCTCTGCACAACAGTCTAACTAGTCCCCTTGGTGTTCCTCAAACATTACAGGGATCTTTGCTGTAACTATTCCTTAGGCATAGAATCTTCCTTTCCTGGGTGACTGTATGGCTACCTCTCCATCTCCTCTAAGTCTTTATTCAAACGTCACTTTCTCAATGAGGCTTACCCTAACTACGCTATTTAAAATTGCTTTATGCAGCCCATCCCACATGCCCAGGGCACTCCCAATCCCAGAACTTCTAACACAGAATTAACATAGTACTAATATATAATATATATTGCATATAGTTTACTTATTAAGTTTCTTATGTATTAGCTAATATAACACATGGTCTGCTAAGGCACAGATTATGTGTTTTGGTCACTGCTCTCTCTCCAGTGTCCTAAAAGTGCCTGTTACAAATCAAACTAAAGGGTAAAAGATGGTATTGACTGTGTTTTAAAACCCTCAACTAGTGTGTGAATCCAAAGGAAGAGATGTTTACTTGGTGCAAAATTTATATTTTCTGTAGCAGACTATCTAATTTAACTTATATGGTCAGTATATTCAAACACCATAATTACATGGAACCTTGAATAGGGAGTGAGATCTTGTCGATTTGTACAGGGTTAGTGTGATGCCCCAATTCATCACAGAGTAATGTGGGCAGATAATAAAAAAAGTATCTGCAAAGCCCTCTTGAGGGACGATGGAAAAATGTAGAAAAACTAAACTTCCCCACCTAGAGAATTCCTGATATTCTTGCAAGCAATGGGGACTACCAATTTAATAGGTTAAGCCCTCGATCTTGGGGCTTGCCCTTATGAAACTTATTCCTGTATAGGAGAAGCTAAGCCTACCAACAATTATGTCTAAGAGTCACCCCCAGAGAACCTCTTTTGTTGCTCATATATGGCCTATCTCTCTAAGCCACCTTGGCAGGTAGACTTGTTGCCCTCTCCCCTACGTGAGACGTGACTCTCAGGGGTGTAAATCTCCCTGGCAACATGGGACATGACTCTGGGGTTGAGCCTGGCCCTGGCATTGTGGAATTGAGAAAGCCTTCTTGGACCAAAAGGGGAAAGATAAATGAAACAAAAAGTTTCAGTGGCTAAGACTCTATTTGAAATTAGAGTCTAGAGATCATTCTGGAGGTTATTCTTATGCATTACATAGATATTCCCTTTTAGTTTTTAGTGTATTAAATAGATAGAAGGAAAATACCTGAATCTGTTGAAGTGTAATCCAGTAGCCTTGATTCTTGATGATGATTGTACACCTTTTATGGTGTGACTGTGTAATTGTGAAAACCTTGAGACTGACACTCCCTTTATGCAGTGCACGGACAAGTAAGAAAATAAGGACAATAAACAAATACATAACAGGGAGAGATAAGGGGTATGGAATGTTTGGGGAGCTCTTTTTAATTTTTATTATTTTTATTTTTTTGGAGTAATGAAATATTGAAAAATTGATTGTGGTAAGGAATGTACAACTATAAGATGATACCATGAACCATTGTCTGTACACTTTGGACGATTATCTGGTATATGAATACATTGCAACAAAATTGCATTTTAAAAGTGCCTGTCATATAGTTGATCCTAAGTACGTATTTGTTCAATGGAAACCCTAGGATGATATCTGTACAACAAGCCTCAAAGTCCAAGTGGAGAGAAAACGAAGGATGTCTTCCCAGAAGCAAAAATAGAACAGAGGTAAAACACTGATTTTTTAACTGTTTTGAGAGACGTGTCACTATGCTGAGGGAGTCTGAATAAGATGCTGATAAGTATACAGAAATCTACTAAATGAAAACATAAGAAATTACACAAGAAAAGTAAGGTATTGTTGGTATCTCCCTGGATCTCATGCAGAGTAAAATGTTCCTTAAGAAAGCAATAAAATTAGTTTCAAAGATAATTACAAAGAGTTTCTTAATGGTATTGCTATCTTACTTCCAGAACCATTCTGTCCCTATGAGGAAGCTGGTCAATTAAAACTCACATCTCGAACACATAGAATTTTCCAACTTTGGCCAAGCCTTCCAATCAGCCAACAGTATTAAAAGAAGGATGGCAGGCCCAAGGAGGACTGCCTTATACATCCACAAACTTCATCCAGGGAAGAAAACAGTCCTGATGTCCTAGTTTTTAAATAAAAACTCTTTCAAGAGAAGTACAATTAAGGATCCTCCAGAATATACTTGATTAAACTGATCTGCCATGTTATTGTTTTCTGTTTCTGTTTCTTGGTCCTCTGGTTTCTTTTCTTGCTCTTCTGCTGATTACTTGAACATTTTTTAGAGTTCCATTTTGATTCATGTTTTTGAGTATATTGCTTTGTATAATTTTCTTAATGGTTGTTCTAGGTATTACCATATACATACATAACTTATCACAGCGATCTGCTGTCAACACTTTTACCACTTCAATAGGTTCCTTTACTCTTCTCCCTTGTAAACTCACTTTTAAATATAATTGTTGTTAAGTATTTCCTTTCTCTATATTGAGCATCACATCAGATGGTGTCATAACTTTTGTTTCAACCATAAAATATGATTAAAGACATTCATGAGGTGAAGGATAGTCTATTATGGTTACTCCTATTTTTACTGATTTCATTATTCTTTCCTTTTTGAAGTTCCTGGCCTTCTTTCATTTTCTTTCTGTTTGGCAGCTTCTTTTAGCCATTATTTAAAGGTAGGTCTGTTAGCAACAAATTCTTTTAGCTTTCCTTCATCTGAGAATTTCCTGTCATTCCTGAAGGATAGTTTCACTTAATACAGGATTCGGGACTGACAGTTCCTTTCTTTTAGCACTTCAAAAATGTTGTGCCAATTCCTTCTCACCTCCGTAGTTTCAGATGAGAAATCTGTTACCACTTGAACTGGTGTTCCTTTATAGGTAATGTGCCATTTCTCTTAGATGTTTTTAAGATTTTCTTCTTTATATTTAGTTTTTGTAAATTTAATTATGATATGTCTTAGTGTGGATTTCTTTGGGTTTATCTTCTTTGGGGCACCCCCAGCTTCTTGAATTTCTGGGTTTATGTCTTTCACCAAATCTGGGAAGTTTTCAGCCACTGTTTCTTTGAATATTTTTTTAGGTCCATACTCTCTCTTCTCTCCTGCTGGGGCTCTGAGGATACAAATGTTAGCTTATTTTTTATTGTCTCTCAAATCCTTGAGGCTCTGTTCTTTTTTGCCCAGTCCATTTTCTCTCTGCTGTCCATTGAGTAAATTCTATAGCTCTGCCTTAAAGTTCACTGATTCTCTGCCATTTCCACTCTACTAAGTCCATCCAGCGAGTACTTTTATTTTGGTTATTATATTTGTCAATTCTATAATTTCTATTTTGTTCTTTTCATAACTTCTATTTCTTTGCTGACATTTTTCATCTTTTCATTTGTTTCAAGAGAATTCA
Source organism: Choloepus didactylus (assembly GCF_015220235.1). NCBI lineage: Eukaryota > Metazoa > Chordata > Mammalia > Pilosa > Megalonychidae > Choloepus > Choloepus didactylus. The sequence continues at coordinate 549,085 of NW_023637624.1, read as the reverse complement.
TAATTGATTATTAAAGCAATTTTATGATGGCTGGTTTAAAATCCTTGTCAGATAATTCCAATATCTAATTCATGTCTGTACTGGTGATAGCTGATTCTACTTTTTCATTCAAATTGTTGTTTTCTTAGTTCTTGGTATGATGAGTGGCTTTGAATTATATCCTGGATATTTCTGTTATTATGTTAGGAGATTGCTGATCAAAGGATCTTCAATTTTAGCAGGCCATCACTCTGTCTAGGTTTAGTGTGTAGGTTCTGGCCTACTTTTTAATTTTATTATTATTATTTTAATTCATTTGATTGAGATATAGTCACGTACCATGCAGTCATACAAAACAAATCGTACTTTCGATTGTTCACAGTACCATTACATAGTTGTACATTCATCACCCAAATCAATCCCTGACACCTTCATTAGCACACACACAAGAATAACAAGAATAATAATTAGAGTGAAAAAGAGCAATTGAAGTAAAAAAGAACACTGGGTACCTTTGTCTGTTTGTTTCCTTCCCCTATTTTTCTACTCATCCATCCCTAAACTAGACAAAGTGGAGTGTGGTCCTTATGGCTTTCCCAATCCCATTGTCACCCCTCATAAGCTACATTTTTATACAACTGTCTTTGAGATTCATGGGTTCTGGGTTGTAGTTTGATAGTTTCAGGTATCCACCACCAGCCACCCCAATTCATTAGAACCTAAAAAGGGTTTCCATATTGTGTGTAAGAGCGCCCACCAGAGTGACCTCTCGGCTCCTTTTGAAATCTCTCTGTCAATGAAGCTTATTTCATTTCCTTTCACATCCCCCTTTTGGTCAAGGAGATGTTCTCCATCTCATGATGCCAGGTCTACATTCCTCCCTGGGAGTCATAGTCCATGTTGCCAGGGAGATTCACTCCCCTGGGTGTCTGAGCCCATGTAGGGGGGAGGGCAGTGAGTTCACCTGCTAAGTTGGCTTAGCTAGAGAGAGAGGGTCTAGCATACTTTTGTGGACTTTAGTTTCTACGAAGGTTCAGTTTTCTGCTTCGTACTTATGATACTGCTGGGGATCCCTTTCAATTCCAGCTTGTGCCATCTGCAGGAACAAATGGTACTTCCCTGGGCCACTTGCTGTTGCTAGGTAGCCTTCTGTGGGGAGCAAGGAATAGGTCAGAAGCCATTGTTCCTAGGTGTCCTTATACCATAGAGTGAAGTGTAGGGAGTCACAGGGCTTTGCTGCTAATGCAGCTGTAGGCAAAATCAAATCACGGTGCCCCAGTTTTGGAGAAGGGGCTGGGCTGGGTTGGGTCTTCCTTGCTGCCACTGACTCCAATGGATCAGACCACCTACTTGGGCCCATGCTGTGTAGCAGGGGTTACGACAACTGGGTCTTTGCTGTTGTCAATGCAGGTAGATCAAACCACCCATCAGGGCCCAGGTTGTGAAATGGTGAGTGGGGGCAGCCAGGGCTTCACTGCTGTCACTGCTGCTTACAGATTGGGCCACCTGCTGGGACCAGGTTGTAGAGCAGGGTCTGGAATATCTTGGCTTCGCTGCTGAGGAGGAGATCTAAGATGCCCAGAGTCTATTTAGCATATCTCAGACATGACACATTGGTAGGGAAATGGTGTGTTTAATAACAATCTCATTATTTGGTCTAACATATTAAAAAGTGAGAAAAGTTAGGGGTTACAGTATTCTGCATAAATAAGCTATACAGAACTGAAGTCAGATCTTAAGATCTACTGGTTGACTAAATTAGTTCTTTGAGGCCAGGGATTTTCTCTTATCCATCCTGTATCACTAGCATTTAGAACTATGCCTGACAAAATGCTATAGAAGACTCAATAAATGCTTTTTGAATGGAGAGATAAATAAAAAGAAGTACAAACATGGGTGCCATCTTCGAGGCACGTACATTAGTGTAGTTATACTTCAGTTAATCTAAAGTTACAGGTCTTTAATACCTTGGTGGAGATTTTCACTTATCTAGTAGAAATAAAAATTTTAATTTTTCAATGCCAATTACTGAAAGGTAAACAAAAGTAGTAAAATCATATAACATGTCACCTAAGATTTAAATACTTCCTAAAACATTAACTCTTTTTTTTGACTACAGATGTTGGTTGCCGATTCAAAATCCTTCTATGCTACCATAATTAAAACTCAAAAAGCAGACTTTTTCACTTTTAACATCTAACATCTGTTCTTAAATACTATATTTTAACGATTTAAAACAGGCCTTATAAACTTAGGGCATTTTACAAAAATAGTACTTTGTAATGGCAGAGGACCAAATGTAGCTCCTAAAATTCAGAAGGCTTTTTCAATCTGAAGGTTTATAAAATCAGCTATGACAATGATTAGATCAGGATTAATTCAAGCTTTCTGCTTGTTTGTTTGAACATTTAAACTGTTTGCGAAGGAAACTTCAGTCTGTATGAGCTGGTAAGATTAATAAATATGAGTCTTGTTCCAGTTTGCTAAAGCTGCTGAATGCAAAATACCAGAAATGGATTGGCTTTTACAATGGGGATTTATTAGGTTGCAAATTTACAATTCTAAGGCCACAAAACTGTCCAAATTAAGGCATCAAGAAGTAGGTATCTTCTTTGAGGAAAAGGCTGATGGTGTCCAGAATACCTCTGTCAGCTGGGAAGGCATGTGGCTGGCGTCTGCTGATCCTTTGCTCCAGGGTTGCATTGTTTTCAGCTTCTGATTCCAGTGGCTTTCTCCTTAAGCATTTGTGGGTTCTCACTTAGCTTCTCCAGGGCAAACTCTGGGCTTTATCTCTTAGCTTAGCATCTCCAAATGTCTGGGTCTGTGTTGGCTCTGAGCTCTCTTAAGGACTCCAGTAAACTAATTAAGACCCACCTTGAGTGGGTGGGGTCACATCTCCATGGAAACAACCTAATCAAAAGAACCCACCCACAATAAGCTGACCCCACAAGATTTGGATTAAAAGGACAGTCTTTTCAAGATTACATAATAGATTCGATCCGGAACAAGCCTCAATGATTATAATAGGTTCACACTACAAGATGTAACTAAATGGAAATAAACCTACTGATATAATCCACATGATTTTTTTGTATGTGAAATTACAGGTAAAATCAATTAAAACTTAGAAGACAAAGAAAACTTCACAGTTCCTAATTAATGCTGGATTGAAGACTGACAATTTTGAGCAACTTAAATCAGTAAATAGACATAGGGAATCATAAAATTAGAAACATTTTAACCTATGATTATTCATAAGTTCATTAAAAATCAATGCATATGCAATTACTATCTTCTGCCCGCTAACTAAATCCTTTATTTTTTATCAACTGATAGGAAAATAAAACAAAGGAATGAAGCATGAAGACTAAGATAGATAGCAAAACAGATGGGTTGAGATCATATAAAGGAGCAAGATGCTTTAAATCTTCATATATTTTCAAGCAGCCCCATTTACTGACCACTGAAATTTTTGAAGAAAAATAATTATTCTTCCTAGCCAAGAATCCTTGCACAGTAATATTTCAAAATGAATTTGTAACTTCCTTTTGGCATGCCCAGGCAAGCTGGAAGTACAAACACTCCAGCTGCAAACATCCCTTAATTATGAAAAAGTCCCCTTGAAAGAAAGCACTTTAACCCTTGATAGATGTTATGCTTTCCTCACTGAATCAAAGTTATCATAGCATAAACAGTTAGAGCATGGGCTTGAGAGTTCAAAAAGCCTGAGGTTGAATCTTGGATCTGTCTATTACTAATTATGACATTAGGCCAGCTATTTAATCTCTCTAGGCCCGCTTTATTTAAACTGTGAAATGACGATAACAGCTAATTCAAAGGGTTCTGCAGAGTACAGGAGATAATAGAAGGCATAAAAGGCTGTGCCTGGAACATACCACACATGACAGAGCCCAGGCTCTTCCCTCAGACCTTCACATGTCTATGTCCGTCTCATCATCAAGTTTAAATGTCACTTCCACACAGACTTTCCTTGAAATCTGGCCAGAATAAGTTTTAATTTTGCTCTTAGTGATAACTGACATCTAATTTTATCTCACTTGTTTAATTGTTTATTGCTTGTTTCTCCCTGACATTCTGGAAACATGTCTGGATCCCCAGTGCCTTGAACAGTGCCTGGCTTATAGTAGGCTTTCCATAAATGTTTGGTAAAGGGAAAGGAACTACTCCATAGCAATCAAGTTCTTCTTCGTGGCTTTGGGGGTGGGAGCACTGTCTGACTTGGAATTTTCAACTGAATATTTATAAATAAATAGATTTGTTCCCAATATTCTCTTCTCCAATACTTAGATTACCTTTCAAAACTTTTCTTAACCACCACCTCTTCTGGGAAAAATTCTTACCCCCAAGGGACTGACTGCACAGGGTGCTAGTGTATATTTCTACCACAAAGACTAATTATGCTGTCCTCACAAGAATGAATGGTTTTACTCATCTGTATCTCCTACTATGCTACTTGCTTGGCAGAATCATGCCCTTCACCTCTGTATCCTCAGGGGCCAGCACAGTGCTAATTCCAAAGGAAGTGTTCAATATACAGTTAATATGGGGACAACTATCAAAGTCTAAGAAAATATATTAATGGCACAAAATGGCATTAAAACGTATTTTGAGGTTTTGAAAAAAGAGGTGCAATCGATGATTCTAAAAGAACTCTTAGAATCTCTAAATTCAATCAAATTTTAGAATTTCCATGACAGCAAACTATATATTTGCTTGCTATTCATCTCTTCCCAAGCAGAACTCAACATGATTTTATGTTTTAAAAGGATAATAAATATACTATCCCTTTACCAAATTTTAGAATATCCTTCAACTAAGCTCATTTCTAGCCCCAAGCCACAGAAGACAAAATGAGCGAGAGGCCAGGACACTGCTCGGTTTTCAGGAGGTACATATACTATCTGTCCTGTCCCCTGTGCTCAGAGCCCAGACACTGAGATCACCAGCCTACCTGGGTCGGTGAGCATTTCTGGTCAAACCACATCCTGACAGACAGGCATGACTCTGGGTACAGAGATGTGGCCCAGGCTCAGACCCTCCATCAGTCAGGGTCAGTGGCTGTGTCCTGATCTGAGCAGTATGACGCCCCTACCTCTCAAGGCCTTTTCCTTCTCAGGGAAGAAGGAATCAGAATTTGTAAAAAGCCAGAGTTGGGTTCCCTGAGCCACTTCTAATTTGAAAGTTCTAAAGAAAGAAAAATTTTTAAAAGAAAAGAAAACCATACACAAATTTTCCAACGTTGTGGTCACATTAAAACTAATATGAAATACTATTGAGTGGTGAAGAAACATTTGAGTTGGTTTTTACCAGAAGGATTGGAGATCAATAATGACAGCAGAGTTTAAAATAGATATGAGTTCATTTCTCCATACCCTAAAATTAGTAGATTTAAAAAGTCCTCAGGCAAAGTCCAGCCTTTGTTACATGTTATAACAAATAAGGACACGAATTTTATATTACTTTAAAATATTTTTAGTATTATTTTAAACAATACATGTTCAGTAAAGACAATTTGGAAAATACAGAAAATTAAGCAAAAAATACAATAGCTTTCCACCCAAGAACAATCACTACTAACAGCTCTGCTATTTTGTTCTAGCTTTTTTTGCTGTTCTGATCAATAATAGGAAAACAATTTGTAATCCCTTGATTTGTCACAAAATTTGATATGAGTTTAAAACATAGGATGTCCATGACAGCAAACTACATATTTGCTTGCTCTTCATCTCTTCTCAACCAGAACTCAATAAGATTTTACGTTTTCAAGGAATAATAAATATAAAAAACAAATAGGGGAGAATGGGAAAATTCTTAAAACAGTTTAAAGTTTCAAGACTTTTTCCTTGAGCTTATGTAGGTACATGAAATTTATATTAGAATTAATCTCATAATCTATGTGAATAACAACATGTGTATCACCTGACTGACTGTGCTTTAGCCAATAATCTTATGGATTTCCCGTAACAGACTGAATACCTGGTGATCCCTTCATAACAACTTAGAAATTCAATTCTATGGAAGTACATCTGTTGTTAGTCGCTCATCAAAACAGCTATACTCTCACACTGCTTCATTCCAGTGCTGGGATGTTATGGGTGAGGGCCTGGGCCCTCTCTCACCTGGCATTCCCATACTCACACTATCCCATTTGGATAATCCCTTTACTTCTAGAGAGTAACTTATTATACACAATATTTTCCTGCTTACTTGATTGTATAACCTGTAGATTCAGAAAAATACTCGAGAAAGAAACGAAGAATGCGTTTTCCTTTTTCCCAGTGCTATTTTTTTGAAGGGTGGCCTAACACACTATGGTTCTAAATCCTTTCTCAGAATTATACTTGCCAGAATGGCATTCTAGAACCTAATTTCCAACAGACATCAGTCATCAGTATAGTGAAATATATGCTATTAATAAAATTCAATATTTAAATCAAATAATGAAATGTTTACTTTCATATTTCCCTTTAATAACATGAATTTTCATTTCCATTAGGAGCTTTAGGTGAGACCTTCCCTCCTCTTCTACTGGATCTCATATGTAAAGCTAGCTCATTTCCAAGGAGATACACTTGTCATGGTTCTTAACTCTGACTTATTAGAATCACCCCCAGAAGTTCTAAAAAATACCCAAGCCCAAGGCCCCATCCCAGACCAACTGATTCAGAAACTCTAGGAGTAGGGCCTGGGCACTGTTTTGTTTTTTTTAAAAAAAAAAGCTTCCCTAGTGATTCTAAGATGTAGCCAGGGTTAGAAATCTCTACAACAGAAAAACACCAAGAAAGGGAAAAGAAAGGTGAAAGTAGTAAATTAATACTCTCTCCCTATCCTGCCCACATCTGGCTGGGTTTGGGGGTACAAGGTAGTAGAAGGATGAAAGAGGGGACCTCTTCTAGAAGTGATCTGTTATTGGACAAGTACCTCATTATTTCTTCCCTAAAACGTACCAAATGTTCCCATACTACAAGGGTACCATTTCACTATCAACACTAAGATTCATCGGGAGAGTTCTGCCTCCATTCTGGACCAACAATCCTACAGAAGCAGGGGGAAAACATGGATACACACACACATGTCCTTGAACACCTCTTACAAGGTACTTAAATTCCGCCATCTGAAGATCTAAGAGATAAAGGAAATCCACAGAGGTAAGCTCAGACACACAAAGCTACTTTTGCCTAGAGGGCAATCTCCACCCCTGGGAAGTAGCTACTTCAAAAGACTCATAGGGCCTCACTGGAATGGGAGAGTGAAGAGAAAGGACTGAAGTTTGCCCACTAATCCCTATGCTGTTCTGGTTTCTTCTGAAATGCCATGCCTAGGATAGAGGTGATCCAAAAGCAAAGCTAGCCTTGCATGGACTTAGAGCCTAGCTTCCTTTCACCTGATGGTCCACAGAATCTCAAATTTTAGTATTTGATTAGGACAAGTGTGGCAGCCTACAGGTTGGAACCCCCTTCCTTATGGAAAAGGGTGGAGTCTTGAGCATGCAGCAGCCCCTGTGACTAGAGCACATACGTTGAAGGTCATTGAGCTTATTCATTGTTGGTAATCAACCTTCACAAGACTCAGCTGAGGCTTCTTTGTAACTAACTCTCACGAGGTTCTGCTGAACCATATAAAGCACTTCTCTTCCTCTTGTTTGCATGAATCATTGACTTCCATTTCCCAAATGACCACCATTGGGAAAATTCCTCCTGTATGTAAGTCTCTAATTAAAACTCATGGGTAACTTTTTGCCTGGCATGTTCTTTGGTCTTGGGGCTGAGTTGGGCTTGGAGCATTTGGCGAGCCAGACAGGAGACCAAAGCACCACCAGCCACAGAAGGCATGAGAACTGGGAAAGGAGGCTTCCCCAGGGGAAACCCGAGATGGCCTTCAGTGTCCACGTGGGGAGGGGTAGCTACACTCCTAGATGAATGACGACCACTGAAGGAGTATGGGATGGTTCCAACTCCCCAGCTGAAGTAACAGTCCTCCTGCAACAGGCCACAAGACAGTTGGGATTTCATAAGAAAAAGGAAAGCCGCCTGCCACCACAGCTGTAGCCTGGCCGCTTTAGGAGACCCTGCAATCAGGTGCAGAAGAGGCCTTGACAGCCAAAGCAGCAATTTGCCACCTGGAATAGAAACTTAAGTTAGAGAGGACTATGCAGGTAGCCTAAGCAGATTTGGAAGATACTTTAAATGAAAGGCTATGCTGAGATGAAAATCTGGAAACGTTAGCATGCTGTTATGTTAGGGTAAGGGGGAGGAAGTTACCAGAGGTTCAAGTAAGATGTATTCTAACTTCCCCTGATTGGGATGCCAAAGTTTGTTACCCAGTGGATTTTTCTTCAGATTATGAGGATTCCCAGTCTGACTGGGAGAAGGAGGATGAAGGGTGTAAATTTTTTGCCCTCTGGTCCAACATAAGATTAAGTCACAGCATATCCCAGCCAAACCAGGCCTCTAGATGGATGGGGATGATGCTGCCGATGCAGCTGCAGCCCCAATCACACCCACTGAGCAAAGAACACGTTATAATGCGAGATTTTACTGCTTCTGAATTATGAGAAATTGGGACTCTGTATAAGCAAAGACCTAAAGAACTTTTATCAAATTGGCTATTGTGATTGTTGGATACCAGTGCAGACAGTGTACCACTTGCAAGTTATGAGATGAGTAAATTGTTCTCTCTCATCACCCATCCTTCTCTTCATCAATGCAGAGAATTTGTTAATCCCTGAAATGGAAGCAGATTTGCTACTTAATTCGCATATATTCCAGTGTAAGGAGGTGTGGCCCCACGAGGGGGATTTGCCTCATCAAACCCCCTACTGGAAAACCACTGACAAACTATAAGATGTATTAAGGGAGTTAGGGATGAAGCATGCAGTTTATACACTGGGTGCCACTGGACTGGATAATGTAACTTACACCACAGGAATTAATGAGATAATTCTACATACTACTCCCAAACACAGGTTTGGGACTTTGGTGCCCATTCGCAGTACACTTATAGGACAGCCCATCTCACAGGCTGCCCAAAAGACTGGACACTTGGGTGAGATAGATCACCTAAGGTGAAGGAGAGCTGGAGACAGAGCTAAGGGGATACGATGGTCTGAACTAGGTGTCGTATAGACAAATATGTGAGCTGCTGGAGCTAAAACTGAGGATACTGATGGGCAGTCAAATGCAGTATTAGTTAAACTGTGAAGCAAGCTGCCCAAGGAGCAGAGGTTTATTAAGCTTGAAACCAGGTCACTAGAAGAGGACATTGGTTCTGGCCAAAAGACATGGCTGATACCAAATAAGGAGCCCTATGCCCACCCCTCAGCCAAGGAGGTCTGGGAGGCCCCTTTCCCCCTAGCATAGTGGGTAGGTCAAGATCCCCAAATAACAATATACAGGGACACTGGGAATTGGAGGCCACATATAGAACTAACTATCTTTTGGTCCCTCACTAATGAACATAGGGTTTTGGCCTTAGTAGACATGGAACGGAATGCACCTTAATATATAGAAAACGAAAGTGAACTAGGAAACCTACACTAACCATTACTGGATACGGAGGGCCAAAGTATTAAAGCAACACAACAACAAATACTCATGCAGATTGGCCAGTTACCACCCCAAAGGTATACAGTAAACATATCTCCTATTCTAGAATATATATTGGGAATTGATATTTTGCAAAATTTCATTTTGCAAACTACTGTAGGTGAATTCCATCTCTGGTGTAGGGTGGTCAAAACTGTCCAAAGAGGACATGACAAGTGGTCACTGGTAAAGTTACCCTCCCCCAGATGCATGGTGGCAGTGCATCAATAAGTTACCAGGGGGCCAACAAGAAATCACTGCCACCATTAAGGAATTGGAAAGAGTGGGCATTATAATCCCTACTCACAGACCATTTAATAGCCAGACTGGCCAGTGAAGAAGCCTGATGGTGCCTTGCAGATGACTATTGATTATAGAGAACTTTAACAAAGTAACTCCTTCTTTGTTTGCAGCTGTACCAAACATAGCTACTTTGTTACAGGACATAAGTACTCAATTAGGCCAATTTCATTTTGTGTTGGATCTTGCTAATATCTTTCTTAGCATTTCTTTAGATTTCTCCAGCCAACCTGTGTTCACCTTCACATGGGAAGGACAACAGTGGACATCTACCATGCTACCACAAGGACATCTTCATAGTCCCTCTATTTGCCATGGTTTGGTAGCTCAATATTTTAAAATGTGGGAACCTCAAGCAGAGGTCACTCTCTTTCATTATATTGATGGTGTCTTGCGGAATTGGAAACCTCCGCTAAGACCGTAGTGGCCTACCTCAGGAGCCGAGGATGGGCTGTGTTTTGGTTTACTAATGCTGCTGGAATGCAAAACACCAGAAACAGATTGGATTTTATAAAAGGGGGTTTATTTGGTTACACAGTTACAGTTTTAAGGCCATAAAGTGTCCAAGGTAACACAACGGGGTACCTTCATGGAGGATGGCCAATGGTGTCTGAAAAACCTCTGTCAGCTGGGAAGGCACGTGGCTGGCGTCTGCTCCAGAGTTCTGGTTTCAAAATGACTTTCTCCCTGGATGTTCCTCCCTAGGCTGCAGCTCTACATAAATCTCACTCTTAGTTGCTCTTGGGGCATCTGTCCTTTCTTAGCTTCTCTGGAGCAAAAGTCTGCTGTCAAAGGCCGTCTCCAAAATGTCTCTGTAAGCTTCAGATCCTCTCTTAGCAACTGTGCTTTCCTCAAAGTGTCCCTCTTGGCTGTAGCAAGCTCACTCCTTCTGTCTGAGCTTATACAGTGCACCAGTAAACTAAACAAGGTCCACGCTGAATGGGCAGAGCCACACCTCCATGGAAATTATCTAATCAGAGTTATCACCTACAGTTGGGTGTGTTGCATCTCCATGGAAACACTCAAAGAATTACCATCTAATTAACACTAATACATCTGCCCACACAAGATTGCATCAAAGATAATGGCGTTTTGGGGGATATAATAATTCAAACTGGCACAGGCTGTAAACAGGGACAAATTACAAGGGCCTGGATGCTCTGTCAAATACTTGGTAAGACTAAGACTATTCCCTCTGCTGTTGTTGATACAGTGCAAAATTACCCCACTCCACATAATCCTAAACAGCTCGTGTCTTTCCTTGGTTTGTTGGGTTACTGGAGATCGTTTATACCCCGTTTAGTGCAGATTCTAAAACTTTTCCATGTCCTAATTAGGAAAGGTAAAACATGGGAATGGGATGTTCCACAGCAGGCTGCTTTTGAAAAAGCCAAACAGGCTATGGCACAGGCTCAGGCTTTACAGGGAGTGGACCCAGATGTGCCTTGCAAATTAGACATGGTCAGTACCAATATTGGCTTTGGGTGGGGTTTGTGGCAAAGGCAACAGGCAAAGTGAGTTCCCAATGGCTTTTGGTCTCAGTTCTGGAAAGGAGCCAAACTGTGGTACAGTACCTTAGAAAAACAACTGTGTGCTGACTGTGATGATTTACAGCAAGTTGAAGGACTAATTCAGAAATGCCTTGTGAAATTAAGAACAGCCATCCCCATAGATGGGTGGATACAGGACACTGCCATTAAGCCTCACTCTGGCAGTGCACAATTGAGCACATTAGTGAAATGGAAAGCTCATCTGCTACAGTGCAGCATTTTCAATAACAGCCCTTTAAGCACAGAGATGCACAGTATCTTAGGACCAGTGTCTTATGTGGAAGAAGAACACTTGCCCTTCCCTGCTGATCCTCACGAGGTGGCTGTTTCTGTGCCCACTGTTGATGGATGTGGCAGTATATCTGAGTCTGCCTGGTATACTGATAGATAAGCACACAGGCAGCCTGCCACCTGGACAGCAGTAGCCGTGCAACTTAGAACAGAAACTATATGTTGGGAAACTGGGACGATGCAAAGCAGCCAATGGGCTGAATTAAGGGCTGCATGGAAGGCCATTGTTCATGAAACTGGGAGATGTGTTAACTATTTGTACTGACAATTGGCAGTGTACCAGGACCTGAGTATGGATGGCCACATGGAAGCAAGAGCAATGAACTGTTGTCAGCCACCACTTATGGGGAAAAGAAATGTGGGAGGACTGCCTGTCATTATCAAAAGGGAACCACATTTCATGTCTCTGCCCATAACACTGATTCTTTACCTGGCAAAACTGAAGCAGATACTTTAGCCAAAATTTTTAGCCTAGAGCCAACATCGCACAAGGCTGCTGAACGGTTGCACAGAAAAACAGGACACCAAGGGTACCAGATTCTATGGAGACTGGCACAGCAACTTTAGTTGCCCATCACCAGCCAACAAATGAAAGAAGCTGTGGACACCTGCCCCTCCTGGTTGCTGCGATGCCCAAGGATGCTTCCTCAACTTGGACGCATTGGCCGTGAGCAGATTCCAGTCACAGGTGGCAGGTAGATTATTCTGGGCCCCTTCCATTATCTGAAGGTGCAAAATTAGCCTTTATAGCCATGGATATGGTCACTGGACTACTGCTGGCCTTCCCAGTAGGGAAAGCTAACCAAAGAGTTACAATACATAGCCTAGAAAAGCTAAGTGCCTTTTTTGGGGTTCCCCATGTTTGGACAGTGATAAAGAGACCCCCTCTACTGGACAACTAACCTAAGCCTGGGCTACTGAACATAACTTCTTACGGACATTTCATTTGCCTACAACCCCACTAGGAGTGGGGTTAACTGAAAGAATGAATGGGCTTTTAAAAGAGCAGTTAAAAGATAAGCAGTCTCTGTGGCAGTGGACAGCCAGGTTGTATCCGGCCCTCACGAACCTCAATTCACAGTCTTGAGCAGCTGCTCCCACTCCCATTGAATTAGTAATGGCTGGACTTATGCAAGCCCTGTGAATACAGGTAAAGGGACCAGCGATGCTACAACCATGATGGGGTAATGAAAGTAAGTTGCTCTTGCCTGTGTCACAAATCCTAGAAACTGGGGAAAACAAGGTCGACTGGCCCTGGTACTAGCCAATGCAGCCACATTGGTTGGGTATCCTAAGTCCATGGGGTATTGGTGTTGTTCAAAATTTGAGTATCAAACCAGTTTTTACAGAAAATGTCACAGGTTGTTTATATCATTAATCCAGGACCCCCAATACCCCCAAGGAACTATATGTATGACTTTATGGACACTCATTATGCCTAAGTTAACAATGGGTTTAACCCCAGAAAGCTCCCTGCAAACTCACGGAGGAAAAGTATGGTATTTGAAACCGACTTGTGACACCTTTTCCAGGAACACTTCCGTCCACTAATGGAAATTTAGCTTGTATTCTATTAGATCAACAGATTTGCATCTCATAGTTCCCCATAAACATTGTTCTTTTCACCTTTAGCATTGTAGCCTCTCTGTGATAGGCTTTTGCATTAATCTACATGCACAGTAAATCTCAATGCTGAACTGCCATTGTCGGGTGCCATCAGCCTGCCTTGGACTGTGACCTCTGCGAACTGGACTGTGTAGAACACCCTGCTGGCCTGAGAGAATTCAACGTATCAGAAAATCTGGAAAAGAAAGACTGAAATCACAGATCTTATTTTTCAGTAGAATGGGTTAATTCCCTTTCTTGGCCATGGTAGCATCACTCTGTGAAGTTATCTCTGTGTGGGGCGCTCCTAATGTTCTGTTATCTCTTATACTGTTGTCGTGGAATACAACACAACATCTGTCCTATGGTCAATGCAAACTGCTGCGTGGGGGTGGACTGTGGCATCCTAGGGGTTGGAACTCCCCTCCATTAGGGAAAAGGGTGGCGCTTTAAGCATGTAGCACCTGTGTGACCAGAGCACGTGATCTAATCACTACTGGTGACTCAGCTGAGGCTTTTTTGTAACCAAATCTCTCCAGGCCCTGCTGAACCATATAAAGCACCCCTCTTCCTCTTGTTTGCGTGGATCACTGACTCCCATTCCCAACCAGCTGCCACTGGGAAAAATCTTCCTATTTGTAAGTCCCTAATTCAAACTCATGGGTAAGTTTTTGCCTGGTGTGTTCTTTGGTCTTGGGGCTGAGTTGGGTTGGAGCAGGCAGTTTTGGCTGTCAGCTCCTCTCACAAACCTGGCAAAAAGATACTGTCATCTTAGTACCAGCAAGAACCAGAATAAGAAACAAAAGAAAAGGATCAAGGCATGACATTTTGATATAAGATATTAAAACAAAAAAATACAATAATCAAAATTTTCAACCATGGATGGGTTTCATAATAACTGAGAGCCAAAGAAAGACTTAGTGAAGAGGAATACAGATCAAAAGAAATATACCATGGGAAAAAAATGGAAAACACAGAAAAGAAGGAAAGAAACTTAGATGAAACAATGAGATTTAATGTATGTTAATTAGGGTCCCAGCAGGAGAAGGAGAGAGAGAGAATGAGGTAGAAGCAATCTTTGAGGACACAATGGCTGAGAACTTTTCATAGCTCATCAGACATGTCTATCCACAAATTCAAGATTCAAGCAAGATAAATGAAAAGAAATTTAACCTAGACACATCATATAGAAAAACAAAGACAAAGAGGAAAATCTTAAAATAATCAGAAAAAGGACAGATCATCTTCAAGGATGTGACAGCTTGACAGTTGGCAGTAGAAACCAGAAGACAAAGGAATGTCTTCAATGTGCTGAAATAAAGAGTCATCCTAACAATTCTAAACCCAGTCAAAATAATCTTCAGTAAATGAAAGTAAACTAAAGACAGATACAAAGTGAGTTTGTCATCGCAGATCCACACTAAATTAATTTCTAAAGGATACTTCAGGCCAAAGGAAAATTATCCCAGACAGGTCAGAGATGCAGCAAAGAATGAAGAGCAAATTAAGATGTAAATATGTAGGAAAGTCTCAAGAAACCTTGTGTAAAATGATAATAACATCTTGTGGAATTTATAAATACAGAGAGAATTAAAATGTATGGCAGACAACAACACATATATCAGGAACAGATAAAGTAAAAATGTCCTAAAGTCCTTACATTGTCCTGATGAGACATAAACATTACACTTTGATAAGTATATAATACATTTTGTTATTTTAAGAGTAATCAGTAAAAGAACTGTCTAAATTCAAAACTAAATCAGGGAGGGAACAGTGATAAAGAGTAATTACAAAGGACAGAAAATGAAAATGAAACAGAACAGGCAGGATGAACAAAGTACAAAATAAGATTTGAGATTTAAACTCAAATATATTACTACTGTGTACCAGGAGCATGAGGAAATATATAAATTATAAACACAATACATAAATAAATTATATATTATATTAAAAGGGGCTAAGTCTACAGGAAAAAAAGTGGAATAGTATGAAGGGAACTGTAAGTACCAAGATGGGGTGAGACAGGTTTTAGTCAGGGGTAGGCAATCTAGAGCCCAAAGGCCAAATACAGGCCACCGCCTGTTTTGATAAATAATGTTTTATTGGAACACAGCCCACTCATTCATTTACTTATTGTCTATGGCCTGCAAAAACTAAAATATTCACTACCTGGCCCATTACAGAAAACGTATGCCCACCCCTCACTTAGATGTTCCCAGTAAGTACTGATCTCAATCACATAACACATTCAGAGTGATGGGTTCAGATTATGTGACATACCATGTTTCTTACCTCTTCAATCCGACTACCAGCAAATACAGTGTATCAATTCTATGTAGAATAAGGGAAACCTGTACTTGTCCAAGATTGATACTGTAATACCAAGATTATTAGAGTCTAGATCTCAAGGCACACCACAACCTATGTCTCTCTTGCTCTTAAATGCCTCTTACCTCATCACCAAGAGATCATCTAAATAGAGGTTTCTTCATTCTTCTAAATAAAATTTTTAGAATAGTTTAGATTTAAAGAAATATTACAAAGATAGTAGAGTAAGTTTCTATAAATCCCAAACCCAGTTTCCCTTATTATTAACATACTAACATGGCATATTTGTTACAACTGATGAACAAACACTGACACATCATTATTAAACTCCATACTTTATTCAGATTTCATTATTATTATTATTATTATTATTATTATTATTTTTACCTAATGTCCAGGATCCCATCTAGGATATCACATTACATTTAGTAGTCATGTCTCCTTATGCTCCTCTTGGCTGTGACAGCTTTGCAAGCTTTCCTTGTTTTCAGTGACCTTGACAGTTTTCAGGAGTACAGTCATGTATTCTGTAGAATGATTCTCAATTGGGATTTGTCTGATGTTTTTGTCTCATAATTAAAATGGGGTTATGTGTTTTGGCGGGGAGACTGGAGAGGTAAAGTGCCATTCTCATCACAACCTATCAAAGGTACCTACTATCAAAATGGCTATCACTGTTGATGCTGACCTTGATCACCTGGCTGAGGTAGTGTTTGTCAGGATTCTCCACTGTAAAGCCATCTTTTCCACTTTTCCATACTGTACTCTTTGGAATGAAGTCACTGTGTACAACCCACACATACTGTTCACTTTTTAGTTACTAAAATTACTTAAATCAATATTCACATAAAAATAAGTATTTAACAGCTAAAAATTGCTACCTTAATTTACATATTTGAACTAAAATAACATCATTAGTGCCTTTGATTTTTTTTCATTCCTAGTACTTCATCAAGTCTCACAAATATTCATTGTTTCTGAATGTTTGTCATGCAGTGGAGAAATCCTACAATTTCCAAATTATGTCAGTCAAAATCTCCACAAGTAAGTACTCCTTAAACAAATGTGACTGAGTTTGGTCTATTTTTTCTATCTACCACTTTTATCTCATTCAGTATTAAGCAGATGGGCCATCATCATCTTGAAACCTAATAAATCCTTCTTCTCTCTCCCTGAAAAGCAAAATGAATTCAGATTAGATTTTGTGAAGGAAAAAACTCAAGGAATTCTTGGTTAAGTTGGGCTTGGTTGGCACTCCTCCTTAGGGCCTTGATGAACCAGGCCAGAACATAATGACATCAAGGTTATATAGATCCCAATCCACACCTCAGCACCTAGGGCATGGCTGCTGAAGCACAGCCACTATCCAACTGAATTAACTTAGTAAGTGGAAGATCCTTTAGCTAATCCTTTGTCTGCCAAAGCCTAAGCTGGTTTGGGGCTTAAATTAGGTATTTGAGAGAGTTGGATTTCTTCCCACTCCAGATCCCCTTCTCCTTATTTGGTGCTGGCCCAATCACACCTTCTTCCTCTATTCTGTCTGCCAACAATCACTGACAAAAGGAGCGGTCTACAAGAGTGGTGGTCCCTTAAATAAAGACTCCAGAAGGAAAGGTCTTAGGGGCAGCTGTTCTAGGAGGAGCTAACAGAGGGAAACCCCAGAGGCCAGTTACGCCGACCACCACCACTGCCAAGAGAAGACGGGCACTCACAGACCAAAGGAGACTGTAGAACAGAATCCACAGAACTGACTCTCTGGAGCAGCACTCAGGGCAGGTACAGGTCTGCTAATGAGAACAAATTCTCTAAGACTTAGTTTACCCAAGAGCTGAAAAAGTTCAAATCCATGTCATGGGACTCAACTAGAACTAAATTGTACGGCTGTTTTACACATTAGCTGAGGTCATCGGCTTACCCCTTGTTTTCCCTCCCTCATTTCCTCATTTGATCGAGAACTTCATGGTTTAAGAGTAAAATAAGTGAAAAGCTTACAGAAAATGCTTTTTTTTAGAAATAGTGACAAAAGGATCAAAATGATGTGATCTGAAACGATCTAATATATAAATTTTCAGAAGGGCTTCTTATCCAAAATATTTAGTCATTCTGCTACTAAATTTTTGCAAAAAGAAAAAAGGCAATCAATCAATATTTTTGTCTTTGACCCAACTCTGACCCCACAAGGAACAGCCTGTGAAGAATATGCAAAATTAATGCTGACCTTGCTTTTTCCCTTGGGAATAAATGAGAATTCAATTATATTGCCTAGAAAAACACATTTTTACAGCTTAACATTAAATGCTCCAAACAAAAGGCTAATACTGAAGTAAAAGGTGAAAAATGCATGCCAAGAACCAAGACTTTAAAACAGTACATCTGGGGAGGCGGGGCAAGATGGCGGACTGGTGAGCTGTATGTTTTAGTTACTCCTCCAGGAAAGTAGGTAGAAAGCCAGGAACTGCGTGGACTGGACACCACAGAGCAATCTGTCTTTGGGCATACTTCATACAACATTCATGAAAACGTGGAACTGCTGAGATCAGCGAAATCTGTAAGTTTTTGTGGCCAAGGGACCCGCACCCCTCCCTGCCAGGCTCAGTCCCGTGGGAGGAGGGGCTGTCAGCTCCGGGAAGGAGAAGGGAGAACTGCAGTGGCAGCCCTTATCAGAAACTCATTCTACTGATCCAAACTCCAACCACAGATAGACTGAGACCAGACACCAGAGAATCTGAGAACAGCCAGCCCAGTAGAGAGGAGACAGGCATAGAAAAAAACAACACAAAAAACTCCAAAATAAAAGCAGAGGATTTTTGGAGTTCTGAACATAGAAAGGGGAAGGGCAGAGCTCAGGCCCCGAGGCTCATATGAAAATCCCAAAGAAACGCTGATCTCTCTGCCCTGTGGACCTTTCCTTAATGGCCCGAATTGCTTTGTCTCTTAGCATTTCAATAACCCATTAGATCACAGAGGAGGGCCCTTTTCTTTAATCCTTTTTTCTTTTTCTAAAACAATTACTCTAAGAAGCCCAATACAGAAAGCTTCAAAGACTTGCAATTTGGGCAGGTCAAGACAAGAGCAGAACTAAGAGAGCTCTGAGACAAAAGGCAATATCCAGTGGCTGAGAAATTTCACTAAACACCACAACTTCCCAAGAAAAGGGGGGTGTCCACTCACAGCCATCATCCTGGTGGACAGGAAACACTCCTGCCCATCGCCAGCCCCATAGTCCAGAGCTGCCCCAGACAACACAGGGTGATGGAAGCGCTTCAAATAACAGGCACACTCCACAAAACTGGGCGTGGACATTAGCCTTCCCTGCAACCTCAGCTGATTGTCCCAGAGCTGGGAAGGTGGAGCAGAGTGAATTAACAAGCCCCATTCAGCCATCATTTCAGCAGACTGGGAGCCTCCCTACACAGCCAGCAGACCAGAACCGCCCTGGGGGGATGGCACTCACCTGTGACATAGCAGTCATCCCTCAACAGGGGACCAGGGGGTGCACGGCCTGAAAGAGGGACCCACTTACAAATCTCAGGAGCCATACGCCAATACCAAGGACTTGTGGGTCAGTGGCAGAGACAAACTGTGGCAGGACTGAACTAAAGGATTACACTATTGCAGTAGCTTTTAAACTCCAGGATCAACAGGGAGATTTGATTGTTAGAGCCACCCCTCCTCCCTGACTGCCCAGAAACACGCCCCATATACAGGGCAGGCAACACCAACTACACACGCAAGCTTGGTACACCAATCGGACCCCACAAGACTCACTCCCCCACTCACCAAAAAGGCTCAGCAGGGGAGAACTGGCTTGTAGAGAACAGGTGGCTCGTGGACGCCACCTGCTGGTTAGTTAAAGTGTACTCCACGAAGCTGTAGATCTCATAAATTAGAGATAAGGACTTCAATTGGTCTACAAATCCTAAAAGAACCCTACCAAGTTCAGCAAATGCCAAAGGCCAAAAACAACAGAAAATTATAAAGCATATGAAAAAACCAGACGATATGGATAACCCAAGCCCAAGCACCCAAATCAAAAGATCAGAAGAGACACAGCACCTAGAGCAGCTACTCAAAGAACTAAAGATGAACAATGAGACCATAGTATGGGATACAAAGGATATCAAGAAGACCCTAGAACCGCATAAAGAAGACATTGCAAGACTAAATAAAAAAATGGATGATCTTATGGAAATTAAAGAAACTGTTGACCAAATTAAAAAGATTCTGGACACACATAGGACAAGACTAGAGGAAGTTGAACAATGAATCAGTGACCTGGAAGATGACAGAATGGAAAATGAGAGCATAAAAGAAAGAATGGGGAAAAAAATTGAAAACATCGAAATGGACCTCACGGATATGATATATAATATGAAACGTCCGAATATAAGACTCATTGGTGTTCCAGAAGGGGAAGAAAAGGGTAAAGGTCTAGGAAGAGTATTCAAAGAAATTGTTGGGGAAAACTTCCCAAATCTTCTAAACAACATAAATACAGAAATCATAAATGCTCAGCAAACTCCAAATAGAATAAATCCAAATAAACCCACTCCGACACATATTCTAATCACACTGTCAAACAGGGAAGAGAAGGACCAAGTTCTGAAAGCAGCAAGAGAAAAGCAATTCACCACATACAAAGGAAACAGCATAAGACTAAGTAGTGACTACTCAGCAGCCACCATGGAGGCGAGAAGGCAGTGGCACGATATATTTAAAATTCTGAGTGAGAAAAATTTCCAGCCAAGAATACTTTATCCAGCAAAGCTCTCCTTCAAATTTCAGGGAGAGCTTAAATTTTTCACAGACAAACAAATGCTGAGAGAATTTGCTAACAAGAGACCTGCCCTACAGGAGATACTAAAGGGAGCCCTACAGACAGAGAAACAAAGAAAGGACAGAGAGACTTGGAGAAAGGTTCAGTACTAAAGAGATTCGGTATGGGTACAATAAAGGATATTAATAGAGAGAGGGGAAAAATATGACAAACATAAACGAAAGGGTAAGATGGCTGATTCAAGAAATGCCTTCACGGTTATAACGTTGAATGTAAATGGATTAAACTCCCCAATTAAAAGATATAGATTGGAAGAATGGATCAAAAAAAATGAACCATCAATATGTTGCATACAAGAGACTCATCTTAGACACAGGTACACAAAGAAACTGAAAGTGAAAGGATGGAAAAAAAATATTGCATGCAAGCTACAGACAAAAGAAGAGAGGTGTAGCAATATTAATCTCAGATAAAATAGACTTCAAATGCAGGGATGTTTTGAGAGACAAAGAAGGCCACTACATACTAATAAAAGGGGCAATTCAGCAAGAAGAAATAACAATCGTAAATGTCTATGCACCCAATCAAGGTGCCACAAAATACATGAGAGAAACACTGGCAAAACTAAAGGAAGCAATTGATGTTTCCACAATAATTGTGGGAGACTTCAACACATCACTCTCTCCTATAGATAGATCAACCAGACAGAAGACCAATAAGGAAATTGAAAACCTAAACAATCTGATAAATGAATTAGATTTAACAGACATCTACAGGACATTACATCCCAAATCACCAGGATACACATACTTTTCTAGTGCTCACGGTACTTTCTCCAGAATAGATCATATGCTGGGACATAAAACAAGCCTCAATAAATTTAAAAAGATTGAAATTATTCAAAGCACATTCTCTGACCACAATGGAATACAATTAGAAGTCAATAACCATCAGAGACTTAGAAAATTCACAAATACCTGGAGGTTAAACAACACACTCCTAAACAATCAGTGGGTTAAAGAAGAAATAGCAAGAGAAATTGCTAAATATATAGACACGAATGAAAATGAGAACACAACATACCAAAACCTATGGGATGCAGCAAAAGCAGTGCTAAGGGGGAAATTTATAGCACTAAACGCATATATTAAAAAGGAAGAAAGAGCCAAAATCAAAGAACTAATGGATCAACTGAAGAAGCTAGAAAATGAACAGCAAACCAATCCTAAACCAAGTACAAGAAAAGAAATAACAAGGATTAAAGCAGAAATAAATGACATAGAGAACAAAAAAACAATAGAGAGGATAAATATCACCAAAAGTTGGTTCTTTGAGAAGATCAACAAGATTGACAAGCCCCTAGCTAGACTGACAAAATCAAAAAGAGAGAAGACCCATATAAACAAAATAATGAATGAAAAAGGTGACATAACTGCAGATCCTGAAGAAATTAAAAAAATTATAAGAGGATATTATGAACAACTGTATGGCAACAAACTGGATAATGTAGAAGAAATGGACAATTTCCTGGAAACATATGAACAACCTAGACTGACCAGAGAAGAAATAGAAGACCTCAACCAACCCATCACAAGCAAAGAGATCCAATCAGTCATCAAAAATCTTCCCACAAATAAATGCCCAGGGCCAGATGGCTTCACAGGGGAATTCTACCAAACTTTCCAGAAAGAAGTGACACCAATCTTACTCAAACTCTTTCAAAACATTGAAGAAAATGGAACACTACCTAACTCATTTTATGAAGCTAACATCAATCTAATACCAAAACCAGGCAAAGATGTTACAAAAAAGGAAAACTACCGGCCAATCTCCCTAATGAATATAGATGCAAAAATCCTCAACAAAATACTTGCAAATTGAATCCAAAGACACATTAAAAAAATCATACACCATGACCAAGTGGGGTTCATTCCAGGCATGCAAGGATGGTTCAACATAAGAAAATCAATCAATGTATTACAACACATTAACAAGTCAAAAGGGAAAAATCAATTGATCATCTCAATAGATGCTGAAAAAGCATTTGACAAAATCCAACATCCCTTTTTGATAAAAACACTTCAAAAGGTAGGAATTGAAGGAAACTTCCTCAACATGATAAAGAGCATATATGAAAAACCCACAGCCAGCATAGTACTCAATGGTGAGAGACTGAAAGCCTTCCCTCTAAGATCAGCAACAAGACAAGGATGCCCGCTGTCACCACTGTTATTCAACATTGTGCTGGAAGTGCTAGCCAGGGCAATCTGGCAAGACAAAGAAATAAAAGGCATCCAAATTGGAAAAGAAGAAGTAAAACTGTCATTGTTTGCAGATGATATGATCTTATATCTAGAAAACCATGAGAAATCGACGATACAGCTACTAGAGCTAATAAACAAATTTAGCAAAGTAGCGGGATACAAGATTAATTCACATAAGTCAGTAATGTTTCTATATGCTAGAAATGAACAAACTGAAGAGACACTCAAGAAAAAGATACCATTTTCAATAGCAACTAAAAAAATCAAGTACCTAGGAATAAACTTAACCAAAGATGTAAAAGACCTATACAAAGAAAACTACATAACTCTACTAAAAGAAATAGAAGGGGACCTTAAAAGATAGAAAAGTATTCCATGTTCATGGATAGGAAGACTAAATGTCATTAAGATGTCAATTCTACCCAAACTCATCTACAGATTCAATGCAATCCCAATCAAAATTCCAACAACCTACTTTGCAGACTTGGAAAAGCTAGTTATCAAATTTATTTGGAAAGGGAAGATGCCTCGAATTGCTAAAGACACTCTAAAAAAGAAAAACGAAGTGGGAGGACTTACACTCCCTGACTTTGAAGCTTATTATAAAGCCACAGTTGCCAAAACAGCATGGTACTGGCACAAAGATAGACATATAGATAAATGGAATCGAATTGAGAATTCAGAGATAGACCCTCAGACCTATGGCCGACTGCCCTTTGATAAGGCCCCCAAAGTCACTGCACTGAGTCATAATAGTCTTTTCAACAAACGGGGCTGGGAGAGTTGGCTATCCATTTCCAAAAGAATGAAAGAGGACCCCTACCTCACTCCCAACAAAAAAATTAACTCAAAATGGACCAAAGATCTCAATATAAAAGAAAGTACCATAAAACTCCTAGAAGATAATGTAGGAAAACATCTTCAAGACCTTGTATTAGGCGGCCAGTTCCTAGACTTTACACCCAAAGCACAAGCAACAAAAGAAAAAATAGATAAATGGGAACTCCTCAAGCTCAGAAGTTTCTGCACCTCAAAGGAATTTCTCAAAAAGGTAAAGAGGCAGCCAACTCAATGGGAAAAAATTTTTGGAAGCCATGTATCTGACAAAAGACTGATATCTTGCATATATAAAGAAATCCTGCAACTCAATGACAATAGTACAGACAGCCCAATTATAAAATGGGCAAAAGATATGAAAAGACATTTCTCTGAAGAGGAAATACAAATGGCTAAAAAAAACATGAAAAAATGTTCAGCTTCACTAGCTATTAGAGAGATGCAAATTAAGACCACAATGAGATACCATCTAACACCGGTTAGAATGGCTGCCATTAAACAAACAGGAAACTACAAATGCTGGAGGGGATGTGGAGAAATTGGAACTCTTATTCATTGTTGGTGGGACTGTATAATGGTTCAGCCACTCTGGAAGTCAGTCTGGCAGTTCCTTAGAAAACTAGATATAGAGTTACCATTCGATCCAGCGATTGCACTTCTCGGTATATACCCGGAAGATCGGAAAGCAGTGACATGAACAGATATCTGTATGCCAATGTTCACAGCAGCATTATTCAGAATTGCCAAGAGATGGAAACAACCCAAATGTCCTTCAACAGATGAGTGGATAAATAAAATGTGGTATATACACACGATGGAATACTACGCGGTAGTAAGAAGGAACGATCTCGTGAAACATATGACAACATGGATAGACCTTGAATACATAATGCTGAGCGAAATAAGCCAGGCACAAAAAGAGAAATATTATATGCTACCACTAATGTGAACTTTGAAAAATGTAAAACAAATGGTTTATGATGTAGATTGTAGGGGAACTAGCAATAGAGAGCAATTAAGGAAGGGGGAACAATAATCCAAGAAGAACAGATAAGCTATTTAACGTTCTGGGGATGCCCAGGAATGACTATGGTCTGTTAATTTCTGATGGATATAGCAGGAATAAGTTCACAAAAATGTTGCTATATTAGGTAACTTTCTTGGGGTAAAGTAGGAACATGTCGAAGTTAAGCAGTTATCTTAGGTTAGTTGTCTTTTTCTTACTACCTTGCTATGGTCTCTTTGAAATGTTCTTTTATTGTATGTTTGTTTTCTTTTTAACTTTTTTTTTCATACAGTTGATTTAAAAAAGAAGGGAAAGTTAAAAAAAAAAAAAAAGAAAAGAAAAACAAGGAAAAAAAAAGATGTAGTGCCCCCTTGAGAAGCCTGTGGAGAATGCAGGGGTATTCGCCTACCCCACCTCCATGGTTGCTAACATGACCACAGACATAGGGGACTGGTGGTTTGATGGGCTGAGCCCTCTACCACAGGTTTTACCCTTGGGAAGACGGTTGCTGCAAAGGAGAGACTAGGCCTCCCTATGGTTGTGCCTAAGAGCCTCCTCCCGAATGCCTCTTTGTTGCTCAGATGTGGCCCTGTCTCTCTAGCTAAGCCAACTTGGCAGGTGAAATCACTGCCCTCCCCCCTACGTGAGATCAGACACCCAGGGGAGTGAATCTCCCTGGTAACGTGGAATACGACTCCCGGGGAGGAATGTAGACCTGGCATCGTGGGACGGAGAACATCTTCTTGACCAAAAGGGGGATGTGAAAGGAAATGAAATAAGCTTCAGTAGCAGAGAGATTCCAAAAGGAGCCGAGAGGTCACTCTGGTGGGCACTCTTACGCACACTTTAGACCACCCTTTTTAGGTTCTAAAGAATTGGGGTAGCTGGTGGTGGATACCTGAAACTGTTAAACTACAACCCAGAACCCATGAATCTCGAAGACAGTTGTAGAAAAATGTAGCTTATGAGGGGTGACAAAGGGATTGGGAAAGCCATAAGGACCAAACTCCACTTTGTCTAGTTTATGGATGGATGTGTAGAAAAGTAGGGGAAGCAAACAAACAGACAAAGGTACCCAGTGTTCTTTTTTACTTCAATTGCTCTTTTTCACTCTAATTATTATTCTTGTTATTTTTGTGTGTGTGCTAATGAAGGTGTCAGGGATTGATTTGGGTGATGAATGTACAACTATGTAATGGTACTGTAAACAATCGAAAGTACGATTTGTTTTGTATGACTGCGTGGTATGTGAATATATCTCAATAAAATGAAGATTAAAAAAAACAGTACATCTGGTGTGCAATTCACTGCAGGGCTGTAGGCAATTTGGGTTTCCTCAAACATCTTTCACAGAGCTAGCTATAACAGATATAAAAGAGACAAAGAAAAGAGTTCGACTGCACAGTCCTATTTTATTTTGGCTGTGGTATTATTAGTAGATAACATTGAAAGCACTGAACAACAAAGAGTTTATCGGTTGAAAAAATGGTAGACCACAATTCTTTCTAGTGAACCATCATAAAAGCCATTACCATTCCATTTGTGGAAAAATTTGGGTACTTCCTTAATACACAAATGCACCATTACTGTCCTTAATGATATGGTAGTTTGTTACTTCCATATAACAGACTGGATTTTCTAGCTTGTTTTATACCTCTGATTTACTACAATTACTTAGCTGATCTATATAATACAAACAATCCAAAGGACTATACATCTGCTGCTTTCATTTCTTGGACAGATAAAAATGGATCTCAATACTAGCTAAGGAAATGACATTATGCTAAAAAACTCATCTACAGGGAATACACTATTCATGAAGACTAATAATTCTTTTTGAAAGCAATCACTCAGTTTTAACCTTAACTCTTGTAGATAACATGTATTAGAGTGATCAGAAAATAAAGACGGTTGTAGTGATCAGTGAAATTAGCAAAGAGTCCTATTTCAATCACTGCTCAAGATGATACCCTTAGCCTTTCTATAAAGTTGCTTTTCACAGAACAGAGACAAACCTGAACCGTAACAGAAGCTTACAGGTTTGTATTAGTACATGATTCAAAAATACATTACCTAATGTTTTTCAATCTTAAAGTATTATATAAACTAAACTATCAACCATAGTCTATAATGCTAAGGCCCTTGGAGCAAATCTGCTTTTATTGCTTTATCTATGATCTAGGAGAGTCCTAGATAAAGTAGCAAGCCATTGCTTAGCAAGAGAGTAATTTTAATGTGTCCTTTAAAAAGTGAAATTTTGTATTTATGTCTTTGCCTAGATTAGAACTGATCAGAGACAAAGAATGTTTGAAAACAACTAAACTAATCCTTTTTGGTTCTTCTTTAAACTATAGCAATTTCTTTACAGCCTAACTAAACACTGTGTTTTCTGTTGAAGTTGCTCCCCTTCATGACTCAGTTTCCTTAGAGCACTTGCAAAACAATTTTAGCCTCCTTCCTTTCCCCATTTTTAACTCCTCATACAGAATATCTGGGTTTACTCCAAGCTTCAGCTATGCTTTTCTCCTAGTCATAAGAAGCATCACTATGGGGACACCATTACCCCAGGCTACTTAAGGAGCCACGATCAACCTCTGCTTATGCTCTCTTACTTTGGAGTTATTGAGATGCTTTGAAGAAAATGGTGTGACTAACAGTATCAAGGTAGGGGGAGGCTGATGGAAAAGACTGCAATGGAAATAAGAATGCACGTTGAATGAAGCAAAATAATCAGGAAGATGTAGTAATGCTTCCTTTAAATAAAAGACTATATTGCTTAGCATGTTAGTATATAATGATAAAGAAAAATAAGATACTGCAATTCTAACAACTTTCATAGGAAAATCAGTTTTTATTGTCATGCCCTCACTGACTGGAAGCACAATTCTTTAAACCAGACAAATAAAAGTAGGACAGAGTGTGTTACCATTGGGGAGAATTGAATAAAGGGTATAGAAGATCTCTCTATTATTTCTTACAACCACACGTGAGTCTATAATCACCTCAAAATAAAGAGTTAAAAGCCAAAAATGTAGGGCAGAGTTAAGAGTCAATCCCTCTTGAATATGAATTTTTAAATGTATTTAGAAGGAAATTATAATTGCAAAAATCTTTATGGGACATAAAGCATGGAAAACATGAAAGAAAAATACATAAGAGAAAGTTACGAGTTACATGTTAGCATGAGTGAATATGAAATATTTTATCTATAAAAAATAAAGATTATATTCTGTTATTAAACTTCTACTTTTGCTAAAAGCTATAAAAACATAAACCATACTACCACCTGAAGTTTTGTCTTCTAAATCTAAAAGCCTATTCTAGAAAGTTATGATGTCACTTAACCCCCAACCCCTCAAAAAAAAGTAAATATGTAAACAATGCAATTACTACTTCCTGTCTGTTGCAGGGTTTATATTGAAATGTACCCCTCAATACACTCGTAACCTTTGTAACCTTTGAAAATATAAAGTACAAAATGGCCATTTATATTTTAAGGGTTGTGGGGTGAGGGGTGGGGGGATCACTTCAGTAAAGTCTTGCAACTGAAGGTAAAATAGCAATTAAATGGTAAAATTAACCCCAGCACAACATCCCAGCTTCATATCTGCCAACTGCAACTATTTGCTTATTCACCAAACATGCCCCATGCTTTCCCACCTGTAGACCTCTGCTCAATGGAATACCTCCCCTCATACCCATCTGAAAACACCATGCTCCACCATTACCCCCCACTTAGTCTCCTAACTTTCCTATGTCCTAAACGTTAATCAAACCTTAGGATGCAGTTCAAATAGCACATTAGCAACAAGGTTCATTTTCCTCATGTTTCTATTCATTTTGCAAAATTTTCTGTCATCACTCAAAGAGCTGTTGAAATTCCATCTCTTCTGAATGACTGAAAATATTTTGCCATGTATTAGGAAAATACAATTTGTATAATCACTTCCCCCTGTATCAAATAACCTTGTTCTAAGGCTTATACATAGTACAAATAAATAGATATGTAAAACCTAAAAACCGGTTAATAACTAACATTAATCTTCCACAATTAATATAAGCAAAGCCAATATGATTTTGCTATATATTTATAGTACCACCCCCTAGGGAACATTTTGGAAACTTGTGAGAGAATTTCTAGTATGTCAATGATAGGGAGGTCACTACTGACATAGTGAGCCAAGGATGATAGATGTGTGCAGTTTAGGAAACAGTTTCATTCCATCAAGATTTGTTCCATGTCCTACATGGAGCAAAGTGGAACAAATGCAAAAGCTCTTTGCTTGCCACAGCATTTTCCAGAAAAGTATTCTGTGTCTCGTTATCTTTATCTCCAAGTTTGAAAGAAGAGATTCTTCTTCTTTTGCAGTGATAAACCAAATAATCAACACATCTTTTTTTTTGGCCAGTGAACAAAAATCACGTCCTGAGCTTCAGTCAAATCATAATAGGGGGAATTTGTTTTTCAAATGCTGTTGCATCTGGGTAACTATTCTTTTTTTTTCCTAAGATGCAAGGTCAGTGTGTGATATTAACTGTCTATGGACACCCTTAAACAGTGCTGCACAGGGTAGCAGTATACTTTTTGATGGTCCATAGAGAAAGTAAGAACAGCTCTAAGAATGGACAGGGAGCAGGCTCTGCAGTGAGGGCTGTGCAACAGGACATACTCCACAGTTTTAACCTCTTCAATTAGCCATGGAACAATTTTTGTAATACTAGGGTTACTGGTTTGGCACTTATTCACACACCTTACTACTGGGATTTATCCACATTGAAAGTCAGCATTTCTTTAGCCCAAGACATAAATCCTTTGAACCAAGACAAATGAATACCTATACAAGGTAAAATGTAGTCAATTATAACATGCTTTTGCTTTCTGAAGTCTGCATTCTACTAAAATTTTAGACTAATGGTTTCATTATTATATGTGAAGTCACACAAAAGTGACTTTATACATGGCCACACCAAAACCCATACTACCTGGCAAACAACTACAATCTTTAACAAATATAGCAAATAGCCCTACTTTACAGTTTACATTTGAGGATTCACATACTTGGTACCATCAAGCCAGTGATCACATAGGAGACTTGTTGTCAGACCAAATGCAGGTCACTCTAGCTTAGTGGTTCACAGTAAGGATGCTCCCACCACATAGGGGACATTTTGGAAATTTGTGAGGAAATTTCCAGTTGTCTCAATGATTGGGAGTTCACTACTGACACTGCGACTCAAGGATGCCAGATGTCCCGCAATTTATGAAACTGTCTTGTCCCAATAGATATTCAAGTAGGAATAAAACTTTAGATTAAAAAAATCTATTATAGTTATCTGAGCCTAAAATGCAAAGTTTTGACATTATCACATAAAGCACCAACCAACAGGAAAGGAAAGGAACACTGTCTGGCACACACACAGGGCAAGCAGTAATAGTATCTGTTCCTGCCAGCCAGACTGAAAAACTCATAATGCACAGAGAGCATTGGGTAGAGTATTCAGGGAAGTCTTACTTCAGTAGTGCAATATAACTATCCCCTAGAATAAGCAATGCTCCAGACCCGCCTGAAAAATTCATAAAACCAAGACCTGGAAAGATCAAACTGTTTCCAAATAATTTAATTACATCCCAGAACAAAACTCAAGCATTTAAAAATATACAAATAGTGAGGCCCCCAAAAAGGTAAAATTCACAATATCTGACATCCAATAAAAGATTAGAAGGCAGGGAAACACATCCCATTATAAAGAGAATAACCAATCAAAACCAACCCAGAATTAGCACATATGTTAGAACTAGCAAAGGACATTAAACTAGTTATTATAACTGTATTCCATATTCCAAAAGTTAAGTAAAGACATGAAAGATATTTTTTAAAGTCCAAAATGCAATTTCTAGAATGAAAATGGCAATGTCTGAGATGAAAAATACAATGAATGAGAATAACAGCAAATTAGACACTTCAGAAAAAAAGATTAATGAAATTGAAGGCTAACAACAGAAACCAACAAAATGAAACAGAATGTGAAAAAAGAATAAAAGAAAACAAAAAGAGCACAAAATGTCTTTTGAAGAATTTCAAGCAACCTAATATGTGAATAATTAGATTGCCCAAAGGGAGAAACAGAAATAATGTCCAAAAAATTTCCAAAGTTGAAAAAAACAGTCAACCTATAGATCCAAGAAGCTCAACAAAGCCAAGCACAGAACAAAACAAAACAAAACAAAACAAAAAAATGAAAAAAGCTACATCAGGACACATCATAATCAAATTGCTCAAAAACAGTGTTAAGTAGAAAATCTTAAACACAGCCAGTGAAAAGGACAAATTACATACAGAAAAATGAAGATAAAGATGACTTTAGACTTCTTGTTGGAAACAATGCAAGTGAAGACATGAAGTAACAAATTTAAAGCACTGAAAGAAAAGAATTATCAACTTGGAAATCTATACCCAGCAAAAATATCTTTCAATAATGAAGGCAAAATAAAGACTTCTCAGACATTTAATAGCTGAAAGAATTCATCACCAGCAGACTCATCCTATAGGAAATGTTAATGGAAGTTCTTCAAGACAGAAGGAAAATGATACCAGAAGGAAATCTGGATCTACAAAAAGTAACAAAGAACACAGGAAATGGTAACTACAGGGGTAAATACATATTATTTTTCTCATTATTTAAAACTATTTAAAAGAAAATGAATGGTTAAAAATTGCAATATATTATGAGGCTTACAATATAAGGGAAAGCAAAATGCATGACTACAATAGCATAAAAGTTGGGAAGGAGAAAAGGAAGCACACTAAGATAATGTTATTATATGTGAAGTGGTATAATACCACTTGAAAGTAGGCTGCGATGGGTTAATGATGTATGCAATAAACCATAAAGCAAGCGTTAAATAACAAAACAAGCCATTATCATTAATAAGGCAACAAATAAGATAAAATGGAATCATTTAAAAAATACTCAATCCCAAAGAAGGAAGAAAACAAGGAAAAAAGAAACAAAGAACGGATGCAACAAATAAAAAGCAAATAGCAAGGTAATAAATATAAACCTATCCATATTAATAATCACATTAAATGTAAATAGTCTAAACACCCCAATTAAAGGAAGAGGTTGACAGATTAGATAAGAAATCAAGATCATTATAAGCTGTCTAAAAGAAATGTACTTTAAATATAAATGACAAAAAAAAAACAAAACAACAAGATATACCATGCTAATACCAATCAAAAGAAAGTTGAAGTGGCTATTCTAACATCAAAGTAGAGTCCAGAGGGTAAAGGAAGAGAAGTCCTTAACTCAACTATCAGAGGGACCAGCCGCAGCACCGCCTATCACCGCCAGAATAGCAGCTGGCAATTACCCAAGAACTATCTGAAACAGTGTTTTCGGGGTCTCCAGTAACCAGTCACACATCGGACGCAAGTTGGGAATAGGAGGAAAAGCTGAGATCGCAGCGAACAGTGTAAGTTCCCTGGACCAGGGGTCTGGCGCCCCTCCCCACCCAGACCTCACAGACTGTCTTGCTGCTGGCTCCCTGAAGGGGGGGGTGGAGAAAAAAACAAAAAACAACAATCTGCTGAGGGCAAGAAGGGAGGCTCAACCCAGCCTCAACTGCAGAATTAATTAACAAATTAATTAACTAACTTTGGGAGCTGGGGTGCTAAAGAAGGGCTGGGCTCCAAGAAGTGGGGGCACGTAAAAGTGGGCACCCATTCCCAGACTCCAAAAAAGCCATTTTTCCCCCTACGTTTTGTCCCTTCTGGCTTCTCACTGATTCCTTCTTTTTGCATTTCAATAGCCCCCGGCAGGGGTGGAACTGAAGCGGTTGGAGAGTAATTATCAGACAATAGCCCAAAGCATATCTTTAAATGCTCTATTCTGACACTGACAAAACTTCCAGGCTGGAGAAAGACTTTTAAAAGAGACTCTTTTTCTCCCCCTGAGTACCTCTTTGTTGCTCAGATGTGGCCCTCTCTCTCCCTAACTGAGCCATCTCAACAGGTGAACTTGCTGCCCTCCCCCCTACGTGGGACCCGACTCCCAGGGGTGTAAATCTCCCTGGCAATGCAGAGTATGACTCCCGGGGATGAATGTGGATCTGGCATCGTGGGACTGAGAGTATCTTCTTGACCAAAAGGGGGATGCAAAATGAGACGAAATAGTTTCAGTGGCTGAGAGATTCCAAATGGAGTCGAGAGGTCACTCTGGCGGACATTCTTATGCACTATATAGATAACACCTCTTAGGCTTTAATGTATTGGAATAGCTAGAAGTAAATACCTGAAACTACGAAACTCCAACCCAACAGTCTGGACTCCTGAAGACAATTCTATAATAATGTAGATTACAAGGGGTGACAGTGTGATTGTGAAGACCTTGTGGATCACACCCCCTTTATCTATCTAGTGTAAGGATGAGTGGAGGAATGGGGATAAAAACTAAAGGACAAATGGGGTGGGACGGGGGGATGATTTGCGTGTTCTTTTTTCACCTTTATTTTTTATTCTTGTTCTGGTTCTTTCTGGTGTAAGGGAAATGTTCAGAGATAGACTGTGGTGATGAACGCATACCTATGTTATCATACTGTGGACAGTGGATTGTATATCATGGATGATTGTATGGTGTGTGAATGTATTTCAATAAAACTAAATTTAATTTTAAAAAAAAGAGAGACTTTTTTTCTTCCTTTTTTTTCTTTTTCTTGATTTCTTTTCTACTTTTTTTTTGGTTTAAATCTAAAAGAAATATATGTGGTTATTTTCTATTGGAAAGCCCAGGTTGAGGGACTAGGCTGGGCTTGGGGGAGACAGAGTACCCACAGTGTCTTTGAATTCTGTATTCACTACTGAAGGCCTCCACCCCCGTCTTTAATTGGCAACTCAGGCTGACCAAGGAATCTACCTGGAGAGGCCCCAAAGAGGAGAGGGGAGAAGGGAGTGGTGACCCTGAGAGACAGCTGGGGTTCTGAGGATTGGGAGAGTGGAGGGAGGTCCAGCTCAATTGGCAGTCCTCCTTCTGGGAATTCAGACCCCAGGGGCTGGAATTCAGATTCCGGCTTCAGTCAGCCATGTCCCTGACAGGATCAGAGTCACCAGGAGAACTAAAGTCTCCACACCTCCTTACACTGGTGGGGGAGCTGCGGGCTGGCCAGTGCCACCTGCTGGATAGGAGAGGAAAAGCACCAATTCTAAAGGCCTCATAGGAGGGTCTCATTCTCAGGAAAACTCCATACCCTCCCAGTGAGACCTGGGCCTCAGTAGACTGGGAAAATCTGACTAGGGTCAACCATATCTGAGGAGACCCACTCACAAAAAGGTTACATAGAGGCAGAGCAAGAAACAGAAAAAATAAGAGGGGAAAAATTCTAATCAACTAAATAGAACCTAAGTTAGAGGTCTAGAATAAGTTGAACTGAATAACAGAGGCAAGAGAAAAAAGCCAACCAACAAAAAAACCACTAGATAAAAGACAGAAAACAAGCTCCGAAATAAAATCAGATGCCTAGACAACTTAAGATAACAAGCCATACCAGGAAACCTGAAAACATGGACCAGCCAAAGGAACAAACTAATAGCTCAGCTGAGACACAGGAGTGGAGGCAACTAATGCTAAATAAATTTGATGAAATGAAGGAAGATATAGCAAAAGAGCTGAAGGATATAAAGAAGACACTGGAAGACCATAAAGAAGAATTCATAAACTTAAAAAAACAAATGGCAGAACCCATGGGAATGAAGGCCACAATGGAGGAGATGAAAAACACAATGGAGGGACACAACAGTAGATTTGAACAGGCAGAAGAAAGGATCAGTGAACTGGAAGACAGGTCATTCGAATTCATACACACAAAAGAACAGATGGTGAAAAAAATGGAAAAATATGACCAGGGTCTTAGGGAGCTGAGTGACAAAATGAAATGCACAACTATACATGTTATGGGTATCCCAGAAGGAGAAGAGAGGGGAAAAGGGGCAGAAAGAGTAATAGAAGACATATTCACTGAAAATTTCCCAAATGTTATACAAGACAGAAAATTAGAGATTCAAGAAGTACAACGTACCCCAAATAGAATAGATCCCATAGACCTACTCCAAGACACTTACTGGTCAGATTGTCCAATGTCAAAGACAAAGAGAGGATTCTGAAAGCAGCAAGAGAAAAGCAATCCATCACATACAAGGGAAGGTCAATCAGACTATGTACAGATTTCTCTGCAGAAACCATGGAGGCAAGAAGAGAGTGGCATGATATATTTAAGATACTGAAAGACAAAAACTGCCAACCAAGAATTCTATATCCAGCAAAACTTTCCTTCAAAAATGAGGGAGAAATTAATACATTTTCAGACAAACAGACACTGAGAGAATTTGTGAATAAGAGACCGGTACTGCAAGAAATACAAAAGGGAGTGCTACAGGCTGATAGGAAAAGACAGGAGAGAGAGAGTTGGAGAAGAGTGCAGAAATGAAGATTATCAGAAAAGGTAAAAGGAGAGGAAAAAATAAGATATGACATATACATTCCAAAAAACAAAATGGTAGTAGAAAGTACTGCCCTTATAGTAATAACACTAAATGTAAATGGATTAAACTCCCCAATAAAAAGACACAGACTGGCAGAATGGATTTAAAAACAGGACCCATCTATATGCTGTCTACAAGAAACTCACTTTAGACACAAGGACAAACATAGACTGAAAGTGAAAGGTTGGAAAAAGATATTTCATGCAAACAGCAACCAGAAAAAAGCGGCAGTAGCTATATTAATATCAGACAAGTTAGACTTCAAAAGTGAAACAATTAAGAGCGACAAAGAAGGACACTATAGATTAATAAAAGGGTCAATTCATCAAGAAAACATAACAGTCATAAGTATTTATGCACCAAGCCAGAATGCCCCAAAATTCATGAGGCAAACACTGCAATCACTGAAAGGAGAAATAGATACCTCTACAATAATAGTTGGAGACATCAATACACCACTCTCATCAATGGATAGAACATCTAGACAGAGGATCACTAAAGAAACAGAGATGTTGAATTGTATGATCAATGAACTAGATTTGACAGATATTTATAGAACACTACATCCAACAACAGCAGGATACACTTTTTTCTCAAGTGCTCATGGAACATTCTCTAGGATAGACCACATGTTGGGTCACGAAGCAAGTCTCAACAAATTTACAAACATTGATTTTATACAAAACACTTTCTCAGACCACAATGGAATGAAGTTGGAAATAAATAAAAGGCAGAAGGTCATAAAATTCACAAACATATGGAGGCTAAACAACACCCTCTTAGAAAACCAGTGGGGAAAGGGAGAAATTAGTAAATACCTCGAGGTAAATGACAATGAAAACACAACTTATCAAAACTTATGGGATGCAGCAAAGGCAGTGATGAGAGGGAAATTTATTGCCCTAAATGCCTATATTAAAAGAGAAGAGAGAGCAAAAATTGAAGAGTTAACTGCTCACCTGGAGGAATTAGAGAAAGAACAGAAAACTAACCCCAAAGCAAGCAGAAGGGAAGAAATAACAAAGGTTAGAGCAGAAATAAATGCAACTGAGAACGGGAAAACAATAGAGAGAATCAACAAAACCAGAAGTTGGTTCTTTGAGAAAATCAATAAATCAATGGAACACTGGCTAGGCTAAAAAAAAAAAAGAGAGAGCAGATGCAAATAAATGCAATCAGAAATGGGAAAGGAAATATAACTATTGACCCTGCAGAAATTAAGGAGATAATGAGAAAATACTATGAGCAACTATATGCTAATAAACTGGAAAACTTAGATGAAATGGACAACTTCCTAGAAAAGCATAAACAACCAACATTAACTCAAGAAGAAATAGATGACCTCAACAAACCAATCACAAGTAAAGAGATTGAGTCAGTCATCAAAAAGCTCCCAAAAAGGAAAAGCGCAGGTCCAGATGGTTTCACATGTGAATTCTACCAAGCGTTCAAGAACGAATTAGTACCAATCCTGCTCAATCTCTTCAAAAAAATTGAAGAAGAGGGAAAGCTACCTAACTCTTTCTATGAAGCCATCATCACCCTAATACCAAAACCAGACAAAGATGTTACAAAAAAAGAAAATTATAGACCAATTTCTTTAATGAATATAGACGCAAAAATCCTCAACAAAATACTCGCAAATCGAATCCAGCAGCACATTAAAAGAATTATACACCACGACCAGGTGGGATTTATTCCAGGTATGCAAGGCTGGTTCAACACAAGAAAATCAATTAATGTAATACACCACATCAATAAATCAAAGCAGAAGAACCACATGATCATCTCGATTGATGCAGAAAAGGCATTTGACAAAATTCAACATCCTTTCCTGATGAAAACACTTCAAAGGATAGGAATAGAAGGGAACTTTTTCAATATGATAAAGGCAATATATGAAAAACCCACAGCTAACATCACACTCAATGGGGAGAGACTGAAAGCTTTTCCTCTAAGATCAGGAACAAGACAGGGATGCCCACTATCACCATTGCTATTCAACATTGTACTGGAAGTTCTAGCTAGAGCAATTAGGCAAGAAAAAGAAATAAAAGGCATCCAAATTGGAGAGGAAGAAGTAAAACTTTCACTATTTGCAGATGACATGATTCTATATGTAGGAAATCCAGAAAAATCTACAGCAAAGCTACTGGAACTAGTCAATGAATACAGCAAAGTAGCAGGCTACAAGATCAACATGCAAAAATCTGTAGTGTTCCTATACACAAGTAATGTGCAACAAGAGGAGGAAATCAAGAAAAAAAAATCCCATTTATAATAGCAACCAAAACAATCAAGTATTTAGGAATAAACTTAACCAAGGACACAAAAGACCTTTACATAGAAAACTACAAGAAACTCCTGAAAGAAAGTGAACAAGACCTGAAAAAATGGAAGAACATACCATGTTCATGGATTGGAGGACTAAATATAGTTAAGATGGCAATTTTACCTAAACTGATTTACAGATTCAATGCAATACCAATTCAAATCCCAACAACTTACTTTACAGAAATAGAAAAACCAATAACTAAATTTATTTGGAAGGGTAAGTTGCCCCAAATAGCCAAAAATGTCTTGAGAAAGAGGAATGAAGTGGGAGGTCTCACACTGACTTTGAAGCATATTACAAAGCTACAGTGCTCAAAACAGCATGGTACTGGCATAAGGACAGATATACTGATCAATGGAATCAAATTGAGTGTTCAGAAGTAGACCCTTACATCTATGGATAACTGATCTTTGAAAAGGCAGTGAAACCGAAGCAACTGGGAAGAAGCAGCCTGTTCAATAAATGGTGTTTAGAGAACTGGATATCCATTTCCAAAAGAATGAAAGAGAATGTCCATCTCACACCTTATACCAAAATTAACTCAAAGTGGATCAAAAACCTAAACATTAGCACCAAGACCATAAAACTCTTTGAAGAAAATGTAGGGCAATATCTTAAAGATCTTGTGAAAGGAGGTGCTTTCTTAGACCTCACACCCAAGGCACGAGCAACCAAAGAACAAATAAACAAATGGGATCTCCTCAAAATTAAACACTTATGTAAATCAAAGGACTTTGTCAGAAAAGTAAAAAGGCAACCTACACAATAGGAGATGATATTTGGAAACCACATATCAGATAATGGTTTAATATCCCGAATATATAAAGGAATCCTGCATCTCAATAACAGAAAGACAAACAATCCAATTGAAAAATGGGCAAAAGACATAAACAGACATTTTTCTGAAGAGGAAATACAAATGGCTCAAAAAGCATATGAAAAAATGCTCAACTTCACTGGCTATTAAGGAAATGCAAATCAAAACCACAATGAGATATCATCTCACACCTACCAGAATGGCCATTATCCAAAAAACAGAAAATGACAAGTGCTGGAGAGGATGTGGAGAAAGAGGCACACTTATTCATTGTTGGTGGG
The DNA here is from genome assembly GCF_015220235.1 of Choloepus didactylus. Lineage (NCBI taxonomy): Eukaryota > Metazoa > Chordata > Mammalia > Pilosa > Megalonychidae > Choloepus > Choloepus didactylus. The sequence goes on along the minus strand of NW_023637624.1, from coordinate 510,569 downwards.
AACATAGAATGGTGCAACCACTCTGGAAGACAGTATGGAGATTCCTCAGGAAGCTAAATATAGATTTGCCATATGACCCAGCTATTCCATTGCTGGGTATATTCTCAGAGGAACTGAAACTTAAGACAGAAACAGACATTTGTAAACCAAT